>NW_024870680.1:12437500-13010000 GCF_019054845.1 Dipodomys spectabilis
CGAATATACAGCAGCTGTAAATCATTGGGAGTTCATCCAACAGCTATATATGAAACAAAGAATAACACCAAGTTTCAATATGATAGTGTTCCAACGATATAAATCAAAATAACACATTAGCATACTAAAACACTAGAATGACTAAGGCTGTCATCTCTTGGGGTGGGGGTATAGCTCAGTGGTACAGTATATGTTCAGTAGGCATTGCATTCAGTTACCAGCTCAAAAAAGAAAACAAAAATGGTCCATTATCATTTAATTTCTTTTACTAGTTTTATAGAATCACTAACGTTCTTTTTTACCAGTTTTTTGGCAGTAGTTACTCAGGTTTGCACTAAACACCTCCTGCTTGCTCAGTGGGTACTCTACCATTTCAGTGACACCCTCAAGCCCTTCTCAGCTTTAGTTAATTTTTAGATAGGGTCTCATGACGTTTTTGCCTGTGATTCTGTACTCTTACCTACATGTCCCACATAGTGAGATTGGAGGCATGAGCCAGCATACCGAGCTTGTTTGTTGAATGAGGTTTTGCTAACTTTTTGCTAGGGCTGGCTTGAAACACAATACCTCCTTGCATGGCCTATCATTTCTTTAATATATTTATTATCATCTAACTTACTGAGTATGTATGTATAATGTCTTGTTTTTAAATAAACAGGTTTATCTATCTGTTCTAATGTATATCCTAAGTAGCAGACCTGACTCACTATTCCCACAGGGAGACTTTGTAATCACACTGCTCATATCATTTGCTATCACAAACTATATTATACTTCTAGGAAAGAATAGTGTCTACTACCAGTATTCTTTTGCATTTCCTTCCTTCCTATATACCTTAAATAGATAAAACATTCACTAAACACAAGTTAAAAAATATTAATGACCACAGAAACAATTTTATTAACCCAAGTAGCCTATGTCTCTAAAGTATTTATTATCAGCCCAATAATAATAGTAACTATAGCCTTTATGTACTAAACTGAAGGCTAGAAACGAAGGGAAGTATTATAGATTTGTAAGTGTGTGTGTGTCTGTATGTGCATGAGCACGCGTGCATGTGTGCACAAGAGTGTACTGGTCCTGGGGCTTGAACTCAGGGCTGGCCTGAGCCTGTCTGTGCTCCTATCACTTAAGCCCCAGCACCACTTCAGGCTTTTTCTGTTTATGTGGTACTGAGGAATCAAACCCAGGGCTTCATGCATTCTAGGCAAGCATTCAACCACTAAGCCACATTCCCACATCCTCCCTGAGCTTTTTTTGCTCATGGCTACCATGTGAGACACACCTTCAGTTCTTTTTTTTTTTTAAGTTAATTGGTGGAAAGAGTCTTAAGAGCTTTCCTGCCCAGGCTAGCTTCAAACTCTGATCCTTAGATCTTAGCCACCTTAGTAAGTTAGGATTCTGAGTTAAGAGTCTGAGTTCAAAATCTCAGTACTACCAGAAAAGAGGGAGGGGGTGAAGTTTAGGCATAAGTTACTGGTGCTAGGCTCCATAGCCCATTTCTGCAGACCTTCTAGCAACACCTTGAGAAGGTAGGACATAAAAAGATCCACTTTTTCAGTTATCTCATAGATTATCCATTCAGCCCATGAAAGGAACTGAATTCTTTTATTCCTTGACTAAATTATTAAGCAGGTATGAGGCACACCTAAAAGCATGCTATGTGACAGAGACAAAAACACATATTTTTTATTGCTGTTATAAAGGTGATAGAGGGGTTACAGTTACGTAAGCCAGGTAATGAGACATTTCTTTTTGGACAATGTCACCCCTTCTTTTGCTACAAGAACAGTTCTGGTTCTCATGGTGACTTACAATCTTGCATAGAAGAAAGACACCCTAAACAGTTAATTATACAATTGAGTACTTAATTATAATTATGAAAAATGCTATGAAGGATAAGTATAAGGTACTGTGATCATTAAAAATGGTCTTAATGCTGGACTCCAGTGGCTCACACCTGTAATCCTACCTACTCAAGAAACTGAGATCTGAGGATCAAGTTGGAAGCATCCTGGGAAGGAAAAATCTGTGAGACTCTTATCTCCAATAAGCTCAGAAAATTCCAGAAGTGGCATTGTGGCTCAAGTGGTAGAGCACTAGCCTTGAGCAGAAGCAGCTCAGGGTCAGTGCCCAGGCCCTGAGTTCAAGCCCCAGGACTAGCAAAGAAAGATCTGAGAAAAATTTTATTAACAGAATGACATGAAAATGAGACCTGAGAAATATTTACATGGAATTTAAAAAGAAACTGGAGGGAATGTGAGAAGCTTTAAAGAAGGAACAGCTTATGGAAATATCTTATGACAGGAAGGGAGGTTGAATAACTGAAAAAGAGCCCAGTGTCTTTGAAGTTTAATTACTGAGGGAAAGAAGGAATATAAAACAAGAGGGAAGATAAGAAGCAAACAAAGTATGCAAATGTTTTAGGCAAAAAAGGCATTTTAAATTTTATCTTAAAAGAATGGTGGCTGGGTACAGTGGCTCATGCTTATATTCCTAACTACTCAGTAATGGAGATCAGGAGAACTAAAGTTCAATGCCTGAGCAAAAAGTTCTTAAGACCCTATCTCAACCAATAAAAGATAAGTACAGCTCGTTTTGGACATGACAACTTGTACTTCTTATTGTTGCAACAGGTCCACCTGTATCCTTAAACAACTGGTTTTTCCCCATCTCCTCCACAAGTTATACTGACATCAAATATAGTGAAAGCAGGGGTTATACTGTGGGGGAGGGACATACAAAGCAACAAAGAGATAATCTTATAAATGTGTTAGAAACACATGCATGAAAGAAAAAAAACATTAAAATACACATCTAAGGGTTCATTTTCCTGACATCACATTATCTGACCTTTTCCGCTTGACTCATACATATACTAGATATTACAAATAAGGGAAACCATGGGACCTATGTTTCTTTGGGCCTGGCTTACTTCACTTAATATAATTTTTTCCAAGTTTTTCCATTTCCTAACAAATGGGGCAATGTCATTCTTTCTGATGGAGGCATAGAATTCCATTGTGTATATATACCACATTTTCTTGATCCATTCATCTACTGAGGGGCATCTGGGTTGGTTCCATATCTTAGCTATGGTAAATAATGCTGCAATAAACATAGTTGTGCTGGTAGCTTTAGTGTGGTCTTGTTTGTGATCATTTGGGTAAATGCCCAAAAGTGGGATTGCTGGGTCATAGGGGAGCTCTATGTGAAGTCTTTTGAGGAACCTCCATACTGCTTTCCAAAGTGGTTGAACAAGTTTACATTCCCACCAACAATGAAGTAAGGTTCCTTTCTGTCCACATCCCCTCCAGCATCTGTTGTTGTTAGAGTTCTTGATTTTTGCCGTTCTAACTGGAGTAAGGTAATATCTCAATGCTGTTTTGATTTGCATTTCTTTTATGGTTAGGGATGTTGAACATTTCTTCATGTGTCTATTGGCCATCCTTCTTTCTTCTTCAGAGAAGTTTCTCTTTAAGTCTTTCGGGAGGCTGGGAAGGGATGTGAAGGGTAAACAAAGGAGGAGGCTGCAATGCTTGGTAAGAAATGTATGCATTATCCTGCCCATGTAACTGTAACTCCTCTGTACAGTAAGTTCACAAATAAAATTAAATTAAATTAAAAAAAAAAAGATAAGTACAGGTGCAGGGGCTCATGCCTAATATCCTTGCTATGTGGGAAACATAAACAGGAGGATCACAATCCAAGTTGACTTGGTCATAAATTTGGGACCCTAATGAAAAAGTAATGAAAATAGCAAAAGAGCCTCTGGAGGTATGGCTCAAGTGGTAGAGCATCTACCTGACAAAATCCCAGTATTAACAAAAAAAAGAGGGCGAGAAGAGTAGTAAAGCCATTGAAAAAGTTTAAGCATGTTGATGGTGGAGTATAATTTTAAATGTGGGTTTTGTTATTATACAGGTGAGAGGCCAATAGATGAAAAGACAATTGCTACTGAAAAGATGGTTACAGTTCCCAAGCAGGGTTATACACAGTGCTATACTACAGAAGTCTACACAGGAAAGCACCAGTATTGTCAGAGGTCACGAGGCACAAGGGAAAGTGATTTTCTGGGGCAAGGCAAGGCAGTCTAGGGTAAACAGGATTAGAGCTAGATAGCTGGAATATTTTCAGTAGTCTCTAGGAGAGTGGCACTAGTGGCTCATATCTGTAATTCTAGTTACTCAGGAGGATGAGATTTGAAGATTGCAGTTTGAAACAAGTTCAGGCAAGAAAGTCTTCACAGACTCTTATTTCCAATTAACCAAAAAGCTTGAAGTAGAGCTAAAGTTCAAGTGATACATTGTTTGAGCAAAACAAAACAAAACAAAATTAGGGATAACATCCTGAGGGATAGTGCCTGAGTTCAAGCCCCAGGACCAACACAAAAACAAAAAAGCGCCTTAGTCCAAGCCCCAGGACCAGCACAAAAACAAAACAAGATAATACATGTCTTGAGCCAAACTTCCTTTTAAAATGAAGTGACATAACACTCAAGTCTAATACGAACATTTCTTAGAATATCACTAACATTTAAATATTAGAGTCGTCTAGTGGGTGGAAGACATGAGTATTTCTGTTATCTTGAAAAACCATCAACCTGTCAAAATCATTCCCTACCTGCTAGAAAATGAGCTGACATAAACCAGACCTGTCAGTAGAGGAGAAATGGTGATATCTGCATTATTAACACCTCATACTTCTACATTTACAAGAATAGAAGCAATTTAACAATTCTTGTTTTTTCAAATCTTAAACTCAGTATTGTAGACACAGATTGTTGTTGAATTTTTGCCAAAAGATAAGCAATGACATAGCTATGTCATTCCTCAAAACACTGTTTTTCCTATATAATCAAACACTCAGTGACACTACTTTTAACAGCTCACATTAGTGACATTAAGTACATTTATTGTGCTACAAATCTCAAATCTTATCAAGCTCCTTTTAGGTATTTAAAAATATATCCAAGGGAAATATATCCATTTCATGTTTTTGTTTTGTATTCTTTCTTTTTTGTCAGTCACTGGACTTGAACTCAGAGCATAGGTGTTATCACTGAGTTTTTCTGCTCAAGACTACCACTTTGAGCCACAGCGCCACTTCCCTGTTTCCTGTTTCTTTAGGACTACTGACCTAAAGGACATCAACTTCATTTTTTTAAATTGTGAAAATACCTTACAAAGGGGTTACAATTACATGAGCAAGGTAATGAGTACATTTCTTATCAAGCATTGTTGCCTCCTCCTTTGTTTCCCCTTACCATCCCTGCCCTCCCATTCCCCCCCCTGCCCCGCCCCCCTCCCACACCAAAGTTGTAAAGTTCGTTTTTCGACATAACATCTTGTACATCTCATTGTTGCAAGGAGCCCACCTGTATCCCTATTTAAACAATTGGTTTTTTTCCCTTCCCCTCCACAAATTATACCAACATCAAATACAGTGAAAACAGGGGTTATACCATGAGGAAGGGACTCAACTTCATTTTTAAAGCTAGACTATCATAGGGCTTAATTAAAGGACAGGCAAGAATAATTAAATTACAACAAAATTCTTTAGGCTAGTTAAGGGCATATCTGTAGCTGGGATATTGAAAAATTAATCTCACGGGCCAACATTCTAGATGTAAAAGCACTTAATAGCAATCAATAGTAGGAAAAACAAACCTACATTAGTAGGCCAGCCCACTCAGAAAAAAGAACATTTAACTCAAATACTTAGATCAATGTAAAACGGAACAAAATAAAACATACCTAAACTGTCTCACCCATCAGCAAGGAGAGAGAGAGAAAAATAAACATCACTTTAAAAACATAAATAAACAGTATTTCCTACAAGGCTAATAATAATGGTTCAACTGAGACAGTGCTTAGATATACTAAAGGAGGAGTGAAGACAGTGTCTAGAGATTAGCATCCCACAAATAAGTCTTTAAAAACTCAAACTGTCACAAACACCAAAACCTGATTATTAATTATAAAACGAGATACTGCTGTTTTATACTTTCAAAATAAGCAATATTTGTAGGCTTTGCCCTACAGTATGAAAGCAGGACAAAATAAAATCAGCTGAACATAGTTTGAAAATCAGTTGAAATCATCTGGCTCCCTAAATTTTGGGAGTTCACTTGTGAAACTAAACAAATCTAACTTCTTCCTTCAATCCAAACACTTTACAAAGAGAAGAGAGCTTAAATATGATTATTTTTTAAGTCCTTGAAAGTATTAAAACTTTTAGAGGAAGGAAAAGGAAGAAAAACAAAAACAAAGGGAGAGAAATCAGTGGGCCTCTCTTTGGTCAAAACAAGTTCAAGAAAGTTCATTGGTAATTTGGTCATTTATCAGTCTTTTGAGTATCTATATTCTGATCACAAGGAACTTTAGGTTTTTCTGAAGCACATGAACATATGCAAGCTCTTTTATCATAATTCTGTCTCAATAACCACACGGCCAAACTTCTTGCAGAAGCCAGTTGACTCACTGCTGAGCTGAACTGGTGGACAGACACCAAAAGTGGCATCTTTTTCACAGATGTTTAAGACAGGATTGAACATTTTAGTACCTAATCCTAGTCTTTCAGTAAGGTTAAGACATTCTAGTGTTATGATGTAAAGTTTTCTGATTCTATTAATGATCTACCTTAGAAATAGACATGATTTGCTAACCCACCAACCTCTAGCACATCCTTGTGGAACTTGTCATTATGGCTGACTGGAAATACAGTATGGCCTGGTTCAATTTCTTCTATTGTTCATATTGAATGGTGTCACATATCCAGCTCACTAGTATGGGCACTCTGATAGCTGGGACCCTTTCTATACAGTTAAGTATTTTAAATATCTCTGGGTGCACTTCTAAAACTTCATGTTTTAACTTATAGCTATTGTCACATATACCAGACATTGCAATGACTCCTTACTTGGCTTAGGAGTCAAATCTAGTATGTCATTTCATTCTTTCACTATGTAAAAAAGTTACCCTTTCAGATTCCTTTTTTAAAAATTAATTTTATTTTTTTGTTTATGTGATACAAAGGAATTGAATCCAGGCTTCAATGCTTCTTAGGCAAACTCTCTAACACTAAGCCACATTCCAAGCCCCGATCTCTTCAGACTCTGTCTGATGTTTTAAACCTTTACAGATTCTTCCTAGCTCCATATTGTTCATATTTCCATAAAATATGTCCATTACTTGAAAAATTATTATAAAGGTGATGTACAGCAGGGATACAGTTATAAATATCAGGTAATGAGTACATTTCTTTTTGGACCATGCCACCCCTTCCCTTGCCTACTTCATTTTTAACATAGTGTTTTAGTGAGTACCACTGATCTATTTCTATTATTTCTTATAAATCTGTTTTTTAAGAGCAAATAAAGTGAGAGTAAGTACATTCTGTTCTGTGTTTGTGATGATACTAGGGCTTAAATTCAGGAATTCATACTCTTGCTTAGCTTTCCATTCAGGGATAGTACTCTATTACTTGATCCAGGCCTCCACTCCCAGCTTTTTGCTGGTTAATTTAAGGTAAGAGTCTTCAGGATCTGTCTGCCCAGGATGGCTCCAAACCATGATGTTTCAATCTCAGACTCTTGAGTAGCTAGGATTATAGGTGAAAGCCACCAGCTCTGGGCTCTGTGTTTAGTTTTTCATCCATTTGGGTCTTCTCCAAGTCAAGCACAACATTCCTAACACCTTAAAATGTGTTAGTATTAGAATCAACTCTAAGAATATATTTAAAGGATAGCTTTAAAATAAATAATTCAGGGCTGGGAAGGCAGCTAAGTGGTAGAGTGCTTGCCTTGCATGTATGAGGCCCTGAATTCGATTCCTCAACACTACATAAGCAGAAACAGCTGGAAGTGGTGCTGTGGCTCAAGTTGTAGAGCGTTAGCCTTGAGCTGAAGAGCTGAAGTACAGCGCCCAAGCCCAGAGTTCAGGCCCCACAACTGAGCAAAAAATAAACAAATAATTCAGATTATTGTGTATGCAGATCCTAAATAATATCATTATCTAATCATAGTAGCCATTAGCCATTGCAATGTAGCTAGTTGACACTGGAAAAAAGCCCACTCCAAATTGAAATATACTGTGATTGTCAAACACACTCCATATAACAGGTTATAAAACACTTTGGTAATAAATTTTTATTGATTATATGTTGAAGTAATTCTTTAGTTATACTATGTTAAATAAAATGTAATATTAATAGATAATTATGTTTCTTCAACAGGGCTCCAAGAAAACCTTAAATTATACACAAAGCTCAGATTTTATTTCTGCTAGAAAGTACTATTCTAGAAATTAGTGATGGTCAACTAAGAGGTCCAAAGATTGAAGACTGGGCATATGGCTTCTCTAGAGCAAAGAAAGTGAACTAAACATTCTTGAATACTTCTAAATCTTTACCAGTTAGAATGAATGAACTACTGAAATAGACGTCACAAAGACATGAAAGATTCATGCATTGAGATACTGTTTTGGTGAACTGTTTATGTCTTTTTAAGATGTTTTTGTGTGACTCCACTCTTTAATTGTGTATGACTAAACAGAGTTGTTAAAAAGCTATACTACTTTCACTCTTTTATGGATGATAATTTATCTGCTTGCTTCCAGAGATTACAAATCCCACTCCCATCACTTTAACCACCCTTGAGTTATGTTTTCATTTCTCAAATAATATGACAATATTAATAAGAATAGTGTGATTACTAACCTGCATTTCATATTTCAGAGTCATGTGGAAGCACCAGGATCCCATTCCTACCACTGAAATTAAAGCAAACAAATAAAAAACAATTAGCATTATTTCTTTAGAGCCCCTCTGCACATTACCTTGACAATAAAATTTTAAAAAATAAATTATTGGGCTGGGAAGGTGGCTCAGTGGTAGAGCACTTGCCTTGCATGCTTGAGGCCCTGGGTTCGATTCCTCAGCACCACATAAGCAGAAAAAAAAAAGCCAGAAGTGGCGCTGTGGCTCAAGTGGTAGAGTGCTAGCCTTGAGCTGAAGAGCTGAGGGACAGCGCCCAGGCCTAGAGTTCAGGCCCATGACCAGACCCCCCCCCCCAAAAAAAATAAATTCTTTAGAGATGAAAGAGTGATTTTAGAAGACAATAAGGTATGTGAAAGCACTAAGTTTTAGGGAAACAAAGTTTATAAAATCTTGTAGAATGGTACAGCTGAGATTGGGTGGGGGGGAGGATGGGAAGGGATGGGAAGGGGAAACAAAGGAGGAGGCTATAATGCTTGATAAGAAATGTACTCATTATCTTGCCCATGTAATTGTAACCCCTCTGTACAGTATTTTCACAATAAAAAAATAAAAATTAAAATAAATGATACAGCTGATGATAGGTAAGTTCTGTAATTCAGACTTTAGTATAGAAGGAAACAAGCACATTATAAGTTTTCATTTTCTTTTTGGGCAGGACTGGAGCTTGAACTCAGCACCTTGCACTTGCTAGGCTAGTGTCTACTACTTAAGCACATCCCCAGCCCACATTGTAAGTTTTCTTAAGTTCTGCCCACTAAGTGAAATCACTTAGACTAACAATATCCCATCATTGCTATTAAATATATTACTCGATGCTCTGGATAAGCTTTCATGTGTATAGCTGCTTAGCTATACTTTAGCACTCCCTGACACTAGTGATCCAAACAGCTAAGTGGTATGTTTACGAAGAGAGGCCAGTGGTGTTCCCATGCCTGTTAATGGTACATTTAGTTATCAGAAATGACTATAAAAGGAGAGCTACTGTTTCTACAACAACCATTTTCAATGCTTAGAACAAACTTAGTAAGTAACTAATAAAAATTTACTATTGAATAAGATGGTTTTAACAAAATTAAACATTAAGATACATTTTCAATAAGTCTGTTTCACTTTTTAAAAACTTAACGATATCTAGTAATAGGATTTCTTTTCTGAGTAGGGTTAGTTCAGCATTTACTAAGTACTTCCTGTTTGCCAAGTTCAGTTACAGATGATGAAGTAGAAAGATTCAACCACTGGTCTTAATGAAGCATATAGTCTACTGGAGGAGAAAGGCAAAAACACAGAAGAAACCAGAAAATGAAGATACAGTAGCATGGGAGCACAGAGGAGGCACCCTTGTGAAGGAAAGCAAGAATGAGTGGAGGTCTAGCATTATAATCATGGTAAGGGGGCTGGGAATGTAGCTTAGTGGTACAGTGCTTGCCTAGCATGCATGAAGCCCTGGGTTCAATTCCTCAGTATCTCATAAACTGAAAAAGCCAGAAATGGCACTATGGCTCAAGTGATAGAGTGCTAGCCTTGAACAAAAGCATCTCAGGGACAGTGCCAAGGCCCTGAGTTCAAGCCCCAGGACTGGCCCCCCCAAAAAGGTAAATAATTTATATTAGATTTATATGAGGCCACTTCAGAAAAATTTCAAACTTGTTATTTTTGCTTTAAAAATCACTATAAAAAGTGAAAGTGAAGTGAGATGATTATTTGTTCTAAAGCTAGAACAGCCAGTTCATCAAGCTTTACTCAAGGACTGCTTTTACCCAAACATTTTCAAAATATTTTCTTGTTATTATAAATTTTATAGCATTAAGCCAGGCGCCAGTAGTTTATGACTGTAATTCTAGTTACTCAGGGTAGAAAGGTCTTAGCCTGAGACCTTAAGGTCACAATTCCAGGCCAGCCTGGATAGAAAAGTCCAATGGAGAGCTCCAATTAACCAGCAAAAATACTAGAATAGAGAGGTGAGGTACAAGTGGCAGAATGACAGGGATTTTTTTTTTTTTTAAGCAAATAAGGTGAGTTAAAGTACAAAGCCCTGAGTCTAAGACCTGGTACTAACACACACATACACAAAAGACATAACACAAAAGTCTGATGGCTCAGAGACCACTATAATCCATTTGCTTTTAATAATCCAAGTTGGGTAAGACATAAAACAGCATTCTGATGGAAAATCTATTATGGTAGCGATGTTAGTTTTCAAGGCAGAGTAGCACTAGATTTACTCCTAGATTTTTTTTTTTTTTTTTGTGGGGGGGTGGTCCGGTTGTGGGGCCTGAACTCGGCCTGGGCGCTGTCCCTCAGCTCTTCAGCTCAAGGCTAGTGCTCTACCACTTGAGCCACAGCGCCACTTCCGGCTTTTTTCTTTTTGCTTATGTGGTGCTGAGGAATCGAACCCAGGGCCTCATGCATGCAAGGTAAGCGCTCTAACACTGAGCCACCTTCCCAGCCCAGATTTTATTTCTTTAAAAAAATATTCTGCTGCAACTGACATTTGTGGTAGATTTCAAATGCAGAGAGATGTAATGGAACAATATCTTTCTTCATACAATATTTTACACTTTGTTCTTTTAAAGCAAACCACTCATTTTTGCTAGTTTGCTAGCTATCTTTATTAGTATACATTTATATACTATTTCCATTGTCATGCACTCCTCATTTTTCTGTTAACTCCTCCAGCCATGGGTGATTATTAGTCTAGTAGTAGTAGTAGTAGTATATTATTAGTAGTGGTCTACTATCTGTTCTAATAGATTTGCCTATTCTGCAAATAAAGTTGTTGAAAACTACACTCACACAGAGACATTATCAATTTGGCATTTTTAAAAAATACCACTTTTCTAGCTACTTAGTTGGCTGAGATGGGGAGGATAATGGTCTGAGGCCAGCCTGGACAGAAAAGTTCATCCCTTCCTCAAACCATAGCTGTGTACAGTGGAGCATGCCTGTTATTCTAAGCTACCTGGAAGGTTGAGATTGGGATGATCAAGGTCCCAAGACAGCCAAGACAAAGTCTGTAAGATTCCAGCTGGATGCAGGGGCATGTGTCTGTTAGTCAACAACTACAGGTTAGTAAGGATGTGAGACCCAAACTTAACAATGACCAGAAAAAAAATGGCTAGAGAGTGGCTCAGTGATGGAGCACTACACCTGAGTTAAAACCCCAATGCTGGGGGGAAGGGGAGTGGTAAAAATCACTATGATTACAAGGCAGGACAAAGGAATAGTTTTTCAACTTTAATAATAAGGGTATTTTAAAGCAGCCTCATATAAGTATATTTACAAACTGTATAAATACTATGGTGCTGGCTGTGTATGCTAATAGTTAATATATATGTTTGTTTTTTGAGACAGGGTCTTGTTATCTAGCTCAGGCTGGCCTTAAACTTGCCATGTTGCCAGAATATGAGTTCTTCCTACATGTCTTCCCATTGCTGGGATTACAGGTGTGGGCCACAATACCTTGCCCATATATTTATCCTTATTAGTATGTATTAACTATACAAAGGAGTTTCTTTGTGATATTTCCAAACATGTATTAGATGTACTTTGACCCAATTCACTCTCTAATTACTCTTTCTTCTCTTTCTTCTATGGTTACACAATTTTAATGGGTTTCATTATTCTATTCATACCTTTCATTCTTCCCTTCCTCCTGTTTCCCAACCTAAAGAGCACCCCACATTTTCCATTCATGTCATTCTTTTTTATTTTAAAGGTCTACATTCCACGTGTGACATTTGCCTTTTCCAGTCTGACTTATTTCTCTTAACATAATTTCCGGTTCACTCACTTTCTTAAAAATGTCACTTCATTCTTTATAGCTGAATAATACTGCATTTTATGTATATGTATGTATACATACATATACATTTAGCTCCATTTATATTTTTTAAAAATATAAAACAGTGATTTTTAATGAGGTAAAATAAACTATATATATATATAAAGTTGAAGCTGGGCGCTGGTGGCTCACACCTGTAATTCTAGCTACTCAAGATGCTGAGATTTGAGGATCATGGTTCAAAGCCAGCCCAGTTAAGAAAGTCCATGAGTCTCTTACCTCCAATAAATCACTAGAAACCAGAAGTGGTATTATGGCTCAAGTGGTAGAGCGCTAGCCTTGAGCTGAAGAGCTCAGGGACTGTGCCCAGACCCAGAGTTCAAGCCTCACAAATGACAAAGAAGAAGAAGAAGGAGGAGGAGGAGGAGGGGGATGGGGAGGGGGGAGGGGAAGAGGGGGGGGAGGAGGAGGAGGGGGAGGAGGAGGAGGAGGAGGAGGAGGGGGAGGGGGAGGGGGGAGGGGGAGGAGGAGGGGGAGGAGGAGGGGAAGTTGTTGTTGAAGTTGAAGAGCTTTCTTCCCAGGTTCCAACAGATAATTTTTCTTACTCCCAGGGCTGTGCACATCTTACTTAGTTAAATGACAGAATAAACACCTAGTGAGGCAGGCAAAGAACTCTGTAATCTGGCTCCACTCATTTCTTCCATTGCAACCTGTGATCCAGCAACATTCAATAGCCTCTGTTTCTGATCTTACATCTCACACTTACCCATTCTTTCTGCCAGGAATTATGCTTTGTTGTCCAGTCCTACTTGCTGCTAACCCATGTCTTTGCTTAATAAAATCCTATGTAACCACTACATCAATTTTATTTTTCTGCTCTTTATTCCTTTCAGCTTTTTTCTTTAGAAATAATTTCAAGCACATAAATATTGAAAGATTTCCACAGAGAGCTCCTATATATACTCTAATCAGATTTTTAACACTTTATTCACTTTTACATATATTTATGTACAGCTTTTTCTATGCCATTTATGATTAAGATGAATACATCATATCCTTTTACACCTTAAACTTTCAGTGTATCCCAGATTCATATTAATTATTATTCCCAAATCAAAATTCTCCTCTGCTCCCTCTTCTATTAAGTCTACCACACACAGAGTTCAAGAAACAATATTTGGTAGGTTAACAATTACTAGCTTTTGGTGTATTGTTTGTGCTTACACAGCTGTATAAATACTCGACCAATCTCAAAATTTATGATTCAGTGGGTGTTGGGTACCTACACTAAGGATCAGTCAATGATTCTTCTATACATTGAAAGCCAAAGATCACTGTTTTTTTTAATCTTTCATCTAATAAGATTAAATAACTTTTTAAAATTCACGTAAGCCTTAATAGAATTCATTATTATTCTCATTTTGTATAGGAAGAAAGCAGTGCTTAGAATTATCCGTGGTTACACAGATAGTAGAAAGAAGACAAGAAACGAAGTCAATCTAGCTTTTCTCTGCATTGCAACTGTTCCTGGAAGCAACAAAGAAAAATTTCAAAATTTTTATAAGGTTGTGCTGAAGGAGAGTGTTCAAAAGAACAGAACTTTTACTTGAGAATAAGACTTCATGGTGTCCATTCCATGAAGAAGTCCAAGTGAGTAAAAAATAAGGTCTTAATAAAGACAACACAAATAGAGGCAAATTCTAGAGATGAAGAAAATGTAGGGTTTGGCAAATGGGAGTCCAGAGAGGAGAAGGAAGAGAACTAGTCAAGTACAAAACTGGTTTTGTGTCTATCATCTAAGAAAGCAGTCATAAAAAGGAACAAGGAGGAAGTTTGCAAAGGAAGCAGGGAGAAATGACCAGGATGCTTAATGTGAACCAGATGAGGAAACCCAGCCACTTCTCCACATCTTACAGCAATCAAAGCAGAGTTCAGGAAACACTTTGGTCATTTCTTCTTTAATTAGTGATTAATCCAGGCACTCTTCAGACACATTAAAATACTGGAAACAGAATAAGCCAGAGTATAAATACTGACTCACTGTGAGCCTCTTAAAATGTTTTATCATGCTGACCATACCCAGATCCAAAGGAAAACTATGACATGCCTTAATGGAGGGAGTGAGGGAAGGAATACAAAACATTTCTATCAGTGAAAACCAAGTCCTGAAAGCAAAAGATCAATGAAAAAATTCCACCAATGCTAGCATATCTGGAAAATTATGGAAATCTACAATTTTCATGAATTTTGTGGTGAAAAATAAGTAGTAATAATGTATTATAAATTTCAAAGGGTAGTAGGGAAGGATTTTGAAATTGTCTACCTTAAACAAACGATAGTTTCCCTGACTAAAACATGTAATGTATACATATATCATAACATCGCATTACCCCATTACTGTGCACAATTTTTATGTTTTCTGTATCAGTTAAAAAATAAATTTAAGCCAGGCATCGGTGTCTCATGCCTGTAGTCCTAGCTACTCAAGAGGCTGAGATCTGAGAATCGTGGTTCAATGCCAGCCTGGGCATAAAAGTCCATGAGATTCTTATCTCCAATAAACCACTAGAAAACTGGAAGTGGCACTGTGGCTCAAGCAGTAAAGTGCTCACCTTGAGCTGAAAAGCACAGGGACAGCACCCATGTCCAGAGTTCAAGCCCCATGACTGACAATAAAATAAAATAAATAAATTTAAAATGTTTACTTAGCTGGATGTGATGGCCAACTATTTGGGAAGCTGAGGCAGAAGGGTTGTTTGAAGACAAGCATAAGAAACTCTTAAATATTAAAAGTAGATTCTAGTTTAAAGCTGCACATAAAATTTTCTGGAAATGCTATAGGTATTTTAAAAACTCTTCCTTCAATGTATAAACTTCCAACAGGTTAGAGATGATCCAAAATTAGTTAAGGCAATGATCCAAAATTAGGAGGGGAGGAGGGAGGCTCAAGTGGTTGTGTCTGTTTACCAAGTGTAAGGGCAAGTTAAAACCCCAGTATGAGGAGGAGTGGGGAAAGAAGAGGATAGAGGGAGAGACAGAATATAACTATCTCCAAGTCAGCCCTAGAACTTGGTTTATATTTTTCTACATAGATTCTGAACCATAATAGCAGTTTAAGAAATTAGTTTCAGCAAATTTTCTATTTTAATGTTCTTTAAAATCTGACCAAAAGCTGGGTGCTAGAGGCTCACAGAAGGCTGAAATCCATCTGAGGATCATGGTTTGAAGCCAGCCTGGGCAAGAAGTCTGTAAGACTTTGATCTCCAATAAACTACCCTAAAAAAAAAAAAGAAAGAAAGAAATGGAGCAGTGGCTCAAGTGGCAGAACACTAGCCTTGAGCAAAAGAAGCCTGGGACAGCACTGAGGCTCTGAGATCAAGCCCCCCAGCAATCACACAAAATGAAACAAAACAAAACAAAAAACACCTTAACCAAAAATATCAACTAATGTTCCTATTTAAGATCAAAGTGTCTTACTTAAATTTTATATCAAGTGTCAAGAAGAGTGTAAAGACAGGACCTCAAGAGGTCTTGGGTTCAAGTCCCAATTCTGTACAATGGACTCTAAATCTACTTCTCATGTCTAAGTCTCAGATTTTCACCTGTGATATGTAAAATAATGTTTTAAAAATATGTTTCAGTGTGAGAGTAAATTTATGACTTGTAGGTGCTCCTTGTTAGAAATGTCACTAAAAGCCAGGTGCCGGTGGCTCAAACCTGTAATCCTAGCTACTCAGGAGGCTGAGATCTGAGGATCACGGTTCAAAGCCAGCCTGGGCAGGAACACCTGTGAGACTCTTATCTCCAGTAAACCCCTAGAAAACTGGAAGTGGCACTGTGGTTCAAGCGGTAAAGCGCTCGCCTTGAGTTGAAGAACTGAGGGACAGCGCCCAAGCCCAGAGTTCAAGCCCCACGACTGCCAAAAAAAAAGAAAAAGAAAAAGAAATATCACTAGAGATTCACTACAAAGCAGTTTATATTTAGTCTAAAAGAGTTATAATTTGTCTATTTAGTTTACAACAATTCTCTGGTTTGGCGAGAACACTTGTGACTAGTAACCTGCATTTGCCCCACCGCAGTGCCAGTGCTTTCTTCCTGATGTTCTGAGGTAGGAGGCTTCAGGTAGCAATGGCCAATCAGGCCCTGTGCTATCCCTGTGGGATACTATATACTCTCCTGAGATCTTTGCTTTATTACATCCTTTTCTCTCTTATAGCATCAATCTCGACTTCTCTAATGACTTTTCACATATTCTCTAGTTCCTCAAAAAATCAACCTCCTGCCCTATTTACCTTTGTTTCTTCATCCTCCTAAATTGTCAGAGAACTCTTTCTACTTTGTCACTTTCACTCTTTATTACTCAAACCTAATTAGTTCTTTGAGCAAACATTTTCTCTCTTCATCTTATCCAATTTCTTACTAGCATTTCATACTGATATACTTTCTTCTCTACTTTTCTGTAATAATCTATTCTTCTGGTTCTCTTATCTTTGTAGGTTCTTTTTTTTAATAGGTTCCTTTGTTCTCACCTTGTATTCTTTATGTTTAAGTCTGGAAGTCTAGGGATGTATATTCAAACCCCAGAGATTCATTTGGATCAAACAGGCTAAAAAAAAAAAGAGCAGTGTGGTAGAGCACTAGCCTTGAGCTGAAGAGCTGAGGGACAGTGCCCAAGCCCTGAGTTCAGGCCCATGACCGGACCCCCCCCCCCAAAAAAAAAAGAGCAGTGAAGATTGTGTCCAATTAGAAAGACTATACTAAAGAGAATAGCTCAGGCGGCTGTTTCTGTGAAGAAATACATGCTTACAGATTGATTGTGTATGTGTCTTTGCACACACACATGCATGCACATGTGAGTGAACAGTACTGAAGCTTGAACTCAGGATCTGGGCACTGTCCCTGGGCTTTTTTGCTGAAGGCTAATGCTGTACCACTGGAGCCACAGCTTCACTTCTAGCTTTTTGGTGCTTAATTAGAAATAAGAGTCTGCAGACTTTGCTGCCTGGGCTGGCTTCAAATCTTGGCCTTTGGAGCTAGGATTATGAGTCACCAGCACACAACCAAGCTATGTTGTGGGGGATTTTTTGTTTTTGTTCTTTTTTTCCCCCAGCACTGGGGGAAAGTAATTGGCAAGTAATCTTTCTATATCATTTGAGCTATGGCCTCAACTTGTAATCTTTTATTTATGTATTTATTTATTTTTATTTTTTTATTGAAAAAAAAATTTTGGGGCCTGAACTCTGGACCTGGACGCTGTCCCTCAGCTCTTCAGCTCAAGGCTAGCGCTCTACCACTTGAGCCACAGTGCCACTTTCGGCTTTTTTTTTTTTTCTTTCTGCTTATATGGTGCTGAGGAATCGAACCCAGGGCCTCATGCATGCAAGGCAAGTGCTCTACCACTGAGCCACCTTCCCAGCCCTGTAATCTTTTATTTATTTAAGACAATGTAGATATTTTGATTTAATGTATACTTTTTCCGTTTTCAAAAGTAGGCAACTAGTTTAAAAGGTCTAAACTTTAAATGTGGGCCAATTAAGACATGTACATTTCGGAGCCTGCCTCTGAGTGATGCACTTGTGTCATCAAGCTTTGGGTGCTCTACATTCTCTCCTTAGTGGTTGCACCTATGCCAATGTTCTTAAAAACCAGCATCAATAAGACAATGATACCTAAACCCCAACCTCCTATATGCAAATCACTACTTGACTAATGTCTCATAGGCATTTCAAACTAGACAGAATCAAAACAGAATGCCAGATCTTCCTTCTAGACCTAAGCTTTCTCCATCTCAGTTAATGGAACCTCTATCCATACAGTTGTCCAAACAAGAAACTGGACAGTCATCTTTGAAAATTGGTCTTTCTTTCATTTTAACACATGCTTTATGGGTGAGTGAATTTAAAAATTATCTCACAATATAAAAGTATCTCCTAAGCCCATCTACTTCTCACTAGTCCCTACAAGTATCATCCTAGTGAAGCTACCATCATCTCTCATGTGGACCACTGCAACAGCTTCTATTCCACACTTGTACTTACTGACTACCAATCCATTTTCCACAAAGCAGCCATAGCCATATTATCTTTTAAAAATGTAAATAAAGGCAGGTGCTGTAAAACATCTCTAGCCCTAGCTATTCAGGCAACTGACACTGAAGGCTACTTGAGTTTACAAGTTCCAGAACAGATCGCACAACATAGCAAAAACATGTTTCTTTAACACACACACACACACACACACACACACACACACACACACACACACACACACACGTACTGAAAGAGAGAGTACGTGCCATTCTCCTATTTACAACACTCCTGTGTCTCTCCACTGCTCATGGAATAAACACTTTGCTCTGGCTTAAAGACCCTATGTGACCTTTCTTGCCCAACTTCACATTTTGCCTCCTTCCCCCTTTGACTACTAAGGAGTCCTGGAGGAAAACCAGAAAGTACACAGATATTTTTACATACAATATATTGATTATAGTAATAGAGATACACACTGGCACACTGTATGTAGTGAAAGCACAGGAAAAAAACCCAAGAGATTGAGGTGGGTTTAAGGGAAGGCTTTCAACACACACACACATACTCCTGAATGACAGACATGCTGCATATTCCAGACAAAGAAGTTAAAAGGAAGGGCTGGGAAGTTGGCTCAGTGGTAGAGCACTTGCCTTGCATGCATGAGGCCCTGGGTTCGATTCCTCAGCACCTCATAAGCAGGGGGAAAAAAAGCCGGAAGTGGCTCTGTGGCTCAAGTGGTAGAGTGCTAGCCTTGAGCTGAAGAGCTGAGGGACAGCGCCCAGGCCCAGAGTTCAGGCCCATGACTGGACACCCCTCCCTCCCCCAAAAAAGTTAAAAGGTGAGATATACTAAAATCAGCAAACAGTTTGATGTATTTGAAATGTAGGGTAAATGTGGAAGAGTTGTGGAAGATAATGGACAAACTCCAGATTCGGACCAATTTGCCAAGGAATGAAGATTTTCAAATAGGATTATCTTATGTTAAGAGAAAATAATTACAGCACAAAGTAGGCATGGCTGGAGAACACAAGTGAAATTTAGTAAAGCAGTCACCACTGATACACTGCAATTTATCAAAAGAGGCAGCGTTTCTTAAAAAAAAATCCAAATCATTATGAACAAGAAATTCAAGAGTTGAACAAGAGTCAGGCACAAATGACAAACTGTGAAAACAATATTGATTGGCCATTTATGTTATCAAAAATTCCTGAGATAATCAAAACTTTTTCTTTTATTTCTTGAATGCAAACTGACTCAATCAAATGGAGGTAGACATTTTGTTAATACCAAAGTAACTTTTTAAGGCACCATTCTGTCATGATGTTTAGCTTGAAGTTACATTTAAATGCTTGTTTGAAATGTTCAAATCCATCTAAAATTTATAGCTATACATATTATCCAGGGCATTCTAAAACACAAGTAATACAAACAAGTTCCCCCAGCGGATTATGTTTAAGGTGATGACTGATACAATCAAAATAATAGAATTGGAATCATGACATTATTCACACCACTTTATTACAGTCTTCCGAGCATATTAAAGAATTTCACTCAGTTGAAACCTCTTGAGTTATGTATTTTGGCAGACTGCCAGCCAAAGGTTTTTAAAGGCTACAACAGATATGCTCAGATGTGATCACACTGGAAAGAGTATACAAGGGTTTTGGAGTCAGACCTAGACAGACTAGATTTATCCCTTACTATGTGTCTATTTTATAAAGTTGTTTGATTTTCCTTGAGATTCTGATATCTCTGCTGTAAAATAAGAAGACTAATACTCATAATAGTCACTATCAGCATCATCTCACAAGTACCTCTGTGCTGGAAGTATCAACCAATTGTATTTTCTAATCCCTATCTCAAACTTTGAAAAAAAAAAGTATGTATGTAGCACTCTTTACATTTTGGAAGCAGCTAACTTATTTTCCATGGCAGTAACTTGAAAGTGAAAGAAGTACTGTAAGTTCCTTTTTAAATCATATCGTTGTTTAACCAAGAGGCCTAACCAGGGAGCTAGAGTAAATGACAGAAGGAAGGCCATGTTTCCATAGAATCAAAAGCATAACAGCTTAGTATGTGATTATTTTAGAATGTAGGTACTGAGCTAGCCTTTTAGTGCAGTTAAAACAATGCTTGCATAATTTCCAGGACTTTCATGACTGTAGCTTGCCAAGTGAAGTCAGCATTCACAATAGGAATAAACTGCAATACCATATCAGAGAAGCATAGAATGCACTAATTAAAATCATGAGTTTTAGAGTGTTGCCCTATGAAATTTAGACTATCTCTAAACTGAAATCATTTAGACTATTTTTTAAAGCCTTTCTAAACAAGGCAAAGGTGGCTCATACCTGTCTGTATCCTAGATATGTACTCAAGAGGCTGAGAGAGAAAGGATGGAGGCTTGGGACCACCCTGGTCAGGAAAGTTCAAGAGACCCTATTTGAAATTCAGCAGCCCCAAATAGAAAGATATGCCTCAAGTGGTAGAGTACCAGCATAGCAAGCATGAGGCCCTGAATTCAAACCTCAGTACAGCCAAATAAACAAACAAATGAAAATAATTTAAAAAGACCTTTTCAATTGTTTCCCATTTACCATCAAAAGAATTGAACAATTCCTTTTCTAATACCACTGGCCTAGTAGTATGTAGCAGCATTATGGTAACACGTACTCGCTCACACACACACACACACATGCCAGAATATTCTATATTTGCCCTATGTATTCTGGATTAGTTTCCTTTCCTACTTCCTAGAAGTATGTCAATATATTAGTAGCAGATAAGCTACTACATCTATTTAGTAATTAATTAACTACAGTGGCAACTATATTATTGACAGACAGAATGAGGGCCACCAAAAATGTTCATGTCTTAACTCCAGAACCTATGAATATATTACTATGAATGGAAAACTTGATTTTGCAAATGTGATTAAATTAAAGACCTTGAGCTGGAAAGCTCTTGTATTACCAGGGTATGCCTAATCACCTGAATCCTCAAAAGCAAGAGCTTTCCTACTGAGGTGAGAGTCTAGGGAGATGGGACTGTGGAAGAATGGTTATAAGGCTGCAGTTACCAGCTTAAAATTTAAAGGAAGGAAACCATGAGCTGGAAAAAACAAACTGAATGCTGATGCATTTTTAGCTTAGTGAGACCTACGTCAATTCAAACCTTCAAAACTTCAGGATAATAAATTTGTGTTGTTTTAAGCCACAGAATTTCTGGTACTTTGGTACAGCAGCAGAAGGAAATCCATATAGTTAGTAATAGCTGGATAGTATATTAGTTACACCAGTGCTTGAAGTGTCTTAAAAACTGCTAACAAACTTTCATCTAAAGGCTCCATTTAAAAACAAAAACTGCTGGGCACCAGTGGCTCATGCCTGTAATCCTGGCTATTCAGGAGACTGAGATCTGAGGATCACGGTTCAAAGCCAGCCCAAGCAGGAAAATCTGTGTTATCTCCAATAAACCACAAGAAAACTGGAAATGCCACTGTAGCTCAAGTGGTAGAGCACTTGAGCTGAAGAGCTGAGGGTCGGCGCTCAAGCCCAGAGTTCAAGCCCCATGACCAACCAAAAAAAAAAAAAAGCAAAATATAGACTAGGGAGAAATATTCACAGTACATAGCAATAAAATCTACATAAACCTGTGTTCAGAAAATACGTGATACAAAATCAGTAAGAAAAAGACAACTCCAGTTAACCACCAAAAAGCCAGAAATGGAGCCACTCTGGCGCAAACTATAGAGCCTTGAGTGAGAAAGCGAGGGAGAGGGAAAGAGGGAGGAAAGAAAAGAAAAGACAACCCAATTTTAAAATGGGCAAAAGACTTTATAGACACATCACAGAAGAGGATTTCTGAATAAACTTAATAAAGGCTCAAATAAGATTTTTTTTTAAAAAAAAATACCAAATTTTCCTATGATGTGGACTATTTGGAACACTCTCATTGCTGGTAGGAGTATAAAGTAGCACAAATATTTCAAAGGCATTTTGGCAATTTATTTATTTGTTATCTACAATTCAGAACCTTCTCTAAGGCTTTATTATCAAAAAATAATCCTATCAACTACTTGTTTTTCAACTATTGTAGTCTTAGTTCTAGTTTTACAAGGAATAAAAATAGACAAGGAACTAGTAAAACTCTTCTCTCTCTTAAAAAAAAAGATGCTGTGATTTTGATATCCATCTTCTTAGAAAGAATAATTATTTGTTCAATTACTATCTTCTGATGACTCTGGCCTACAATATTGAATATAAAGCACAATTGAGGCCCACCACATGAAAAACTCTGCAATTGCCTGTCTTCTGCCTTACTGCCTTATTCAGGTAATTTTACCAAGTCTTTTTCCTTGCCTCCTGTTCATTACATAGACTACTTAGTTACCTGTGGTTCTGATTCTCTGGCTGATCCTGTCCCTGAGTTTGGCTATTATGTTTGACATATTTATTTACAGTATAATCACATAAAAACCACACCTGAATATGCACAAAGTTTAAAAAAGTTTCTGTAGGACGGTAGGATTATTATTGCTTTTACAATTTTTTCTCCAATGTTACTATTTAAGTAACACAGTTACTATTATATAACATAAATTAGAGAGGAAAGGTCAATGCTATCTTTGGCAATATCTGAAAAAATAATTAAATAAATGGAAGTAACAAGTCAGCAAAAGCTGGTTATGAAACAATTTCCAAAAGTCCTTTTCTTGGCACATTAATTTAATACCTGCTTCATTACAAGTGTAACTGAAACAATTTAAAAGCTTGCACTATTCTAATAGGCATAATATTAAGATAATTTCAGATGGTTCTGGTTTAGTCTGTTAGTGACAATCATGATCACAAAAACTGAATTAAGTAAAAATAAGACAAGATGATGTTGTGTTCCTAATGTAATGAGAACTTGTCAGTGCTGGTATAATGTTGCCAATCAAATTATTATCTTATAATGCCATGAAACTTTCTAATCATCCTTTTAAAGACCTTTAGAGTTTTTTTATTTTACCTTTGATAATTTATCTTTCTTGTTACTATTATTTGCTCTTTGGGTAAATTCACAATCACAAATAGATTTCACATGAAGAAAAAGTTCTTATTATTTGAAGTGCATCTTCTACCATTGGAACATAAGCTCTAAGGGTACAAAGACCTTATCTTTTGTTTTGTTTATTTAATATCTAAGTTAGAATCACAGAATCTTGACTTTGAGCCACATAGTATGTACTTAAACATTTGTAATGAAAAGAATAAAGGAGTTATGTTTCAACTTTAAAGTATTAAGATAAACCACAATTTGTGGCTTTGAGAATAAAGGGAAAAAATCATGGAAAAGGCTTGATACGTTTTATTTTAAATAGTAACAGTTTTAAGTTACTGGTTTATGGTAGAATGAGTAAAAGCATACAAATATGAGTTCAAAAGATTATATAGTTGTGTAATCTTCTATGGGGAGGAGTTTTTTTGTTTTTTTTTTTTTTATTGTGAAAATACTGTACAGAGGGGTTACAATTACATGGGCAAGATAATGAGTACATTTCTTGTCAAGCATTGTAGCCTCCTTTGTTTCCCCTTCCCATCCTCCCCCGCCACCCCACCAAAGTTGTAAAGTTCGTTTTCGACATAATGAATTGGACATTTCATTGTTGCAATGGGTCCACCTGTATCCTTAATTAAACGATTTGTTTTTTCCCTTCCAATGGGGAGGAGTTTTAAGATTTATTTACTGAGAATGCTTTCTCACCAACTTTAAATTAGAATGACTTGCATTTTTTAATCTGAAGCTGTTGTGACATTAAGACTTTGCTTCCTGCTCCAGAGGCTTTAGACGCTACTGCACTCCTAATTCCCAGTGCTCTTGAGGCATGTGTTAAATACATTCTCTTCTTTAGGAAGGCCTCTCTGCAGCTTCAGGGGCTTGATTGTTATCTAGTACTTAATCACTTTCAGTTCTGCATACACTGAGTGGATATTCTTGTGAACTTGAGAGGTATGTGCTCTTTTTTTTTTTTAAATCAAAGCATCTTTATCATATTTTCCCCAATATAGATAGCTTTTTATACTTTTATTCTGGTCACAATGTGTAGCTTATGAGGATTCTATGGATCTATACTGTATTTTTTCCCCCACAATCTGCAGGTAAAGACTGAAACACTATCTGGGATTTTTTTTTTTGGGTCCGGTCATGGGCCTGAACTCTGGGCCTGGGCGCTGTCCCTCAGCTCTTCAGCTCAAGGCTAGTGCTCTACCACTTGAGCTACAGCGCCACTTCCAGCTTTTTTCCTTTTTGCTTATGTGGTGCTGGGGAATCAAACCCAGGGCCTCATGCATACAAGGCAAGCGCTCTACCACTGAGCCACCTTCCCAGCCCTGAAACACTATCTGGAATTCTTGGTTTGGTAAATTTGTGACAACTCCAATCTGTACCAATGAGAAACTCCACACATTCTGTCACATTCTGGGTCTGCCTGAGGGGCTCAGAACTACTAAGGGCAAAATTCCTGCCATAAATATAGTAACTGTTCTTTTTAGAGGCAATACCACTAAATATCCAGCCTGAATATCCCCTCTTAGAGTAGCAAACTTCTTCCCTTCTATACTATTTTTATAAAAGGGGTTAAAAAGTTTTTCATACATTGTGGTGAGTTGTTAATGAAATAATATAAATTAATGTACTTGCCACAGACCCTATTATACAACAAATGCTCTATGAATAATATTCTAGTCACTTTAAATTTTAACAATGTCAATAGCAAATTATATGCCTTCATGAAAAGTAACGAGATAGTATCGTTACCCAACATCACATGAAACTTGGAAAATTATAGAATTCTGATGTCAAGTGCTAAACATCAACTAGACAGACAGAATTAAGCTTGAAATCTGTCCTGTGCTTGCAATTTATTCTCTTAAGTTTTATTATGGAATAAGAAATTTAAATTTTTTATCAAGAATTATCTTGTATCTTTTTTGGATATAAGCAGAAATGATTTTTGCTGACTTTAGAAATGATTTCTGAACAAAAATGGGGTTCTTAATCCGGTGCCTGTGGCTCACACCTGTAATCTTAGCTACTCAGGAGGCTGAGATTTGAGGATAATGGCTCCAAGGCAGATTGGGCAGTAAAGTCCATGAAACTCTTATTTCTAACCACCAAAAAGTAGGCAGTGGAGCTGTGGCTCAAGTTGTAGAGCACTAGGCTTTGAGCAAAATACTTCAGGAATAGCTCCTAGGCTGGGCCCAGAATGGGCCAGAAAAAAAAAGAGGTTTTTATCATTACCCCTACAAGTTAATTAGAACAAAATTTATAAAAAGACTTGTTACAAAAATGTGAGGACAATTTTGATTATAAGCACCTCTTCCTCTCATAAGATATATATATATATATATATATATATATATATATATATATATATTTGGGTTATCAGAGTAGAAAAACTAAGAGAAAAGGAAGGAAGATATTAGACAAAGAGAAACTGAATGTGGCTCAGTGGTAGAGTGCTTGCCTTGCATGCATGAGGCCCTGGGTTCAATTCCTCAGCATCACATAAGCAGAAAAAGCCGGAAGTGGCGCTGTAGCTCAAGTGGTAGAGTGCTAGCCTTGAGCTGAAGAGTTGAGGGATAGTGCCCAGGCCCAGAGTTCAGGCCCCACAACTAGCAAAAAAAAAAAAAAAAAAAAAAAGAAAGAAAGAAAGAAAAGCACATCTGTAGTCCTAGCCACTTGAGAGGCTGAGGTAGGAGGATAGCTTAAAGCCCTAAGTTTCAGACCAGTCTGGGAACACAGGGACATCTCATGACAAAAAAAACAAAACAAAACAAAACAAAGAAAAGAACAAAGGGACTGGTTCCAATGCAGCTGTGACTGGAATGACGAGTTAAACTAAAGTTAGGTTTTCTGGAAGAACTGACAATTCTTCAGGATGGAGGAAATATATGGAAAAAATTAAAGTGCCCACTGATTACACTTGGCAATTTTTCATTCTTTTTTGTGGTACTAAGATTAGACCCAAGACCTGTACATGCTAAACACATGCTCTATCACTGATTTACACCCCAAACCCAAGTAACTTTCCTCCCTACATATCACAATTGTAATCTCTTATTTATAAAATTATTTGACTGAATTTCCTGCTAGACTACAAGTTCCAATAAATGAAACCTAGTTTGAGAACTATATCTAGCATATGATAGATTTTCAGTAAATATTTATCAAAAAATATTGAAAATGACTAAATTTTTAGATGAAAAAGTACCAAGCCAGAGCACAATGACCCTCATAAATTCTTAACAGTCTATCCCTAAAATATTTTCCCACAAAACAGGAATTCCAAGTTTCTTCTGCAAAATTTTCCTCAACTCCAAAATCTGAGGACATATTATGTAAATAGTGTGTACCCTGTGTAGTAACATATGCACAATCACCAAAGCAAAAGTGAAGTACAGACATAACAGAGGAAGAATGTTTTCCTTTCAAGAGTTTGGGAAAGAAAACAGAAGCATGATTAAATAGCAAAGACATAACTCTTTTATCACTGTCCACTTCTGTTCCTACCATTTTCACTCCAAACCTCATATTCAACAGATTGCATGGTATACTATTATACAGATGGTAAGTGCTCAATGATTCTTTCTTAAAAATCAATGTTTACTTTGAAAATATTTAAGTTAGCACAGAAATTACAAAAATATCACAATGAACACATACACCTTGAAAATTGATTCACACATAAACATTTTGCCATAGTTTATCTCTCTCTGTATTCTAATAACTACATAAAATAAACCAAGAAACACATTATTTTGTTGCACCATCTGAGACTGACTGAATACTTCGGCATGTATAATAGGCCTTTTGTGTAAATGGGTTCTGCATCTGTGATTCAATTCGTCACAGAACTGAACTAAACACATACATATTTTTCCTGTTGTTATTACCTAAATAATTCACACAGCATTTACATTGCATTATGCTTTATAGAAATGGCCAAAAGTATATGAGTAATGTGCATAAATTACATGCAATCCCATACCAATTTATATTATGGAATTGAGCATCTGCAGATTTTAGTAACTGAGAGAAACCCCCACGGATATTGTACCGTCTAGGTAGGAACAGTCTCTTTCATGATCACAATGATCAAATGCAGGAAATTTAGCATTAATACTCTCATATATATACAATCTTTTATTTGAGTTTGGATGATTTGGCTAAAATTGAACTTTAGACCTTCCTCACCTTATGCCCCAATCCAGGATCTGACCACATACTGTCTTTACTTTTCGTATCTCTTTTAATCTGGAATTATTCCAGATTCTCTTTTCTGACATTAAAATTTTAGATGCAGTTGTTTTATAGAACACCCCTCAATTTTAGGTTTTATGACTGTTTTGACAGAAGAACATTACAATGTTTCCTTCTCAGCCCACATCAGGTAGAATCTGCCATTGGGTTGGGTTGTACTATTAATGATTTTAACTCTGCTTACTTGGACAAAGTGGTATCTGCCAGATTTCCCTCACTGTTACTCTTTTTCCCTTTGAAAATCAGTGAGTAATCTATAAGGAGATACTTTATCATTCTGTCCCAACACTTCCAGCCAGTCCTTTTTGCATTCATTGTGACTCTTTAGTGAACCCATTATACTCAGTTATTCTATCATTCTGTTTATACTTTTTTGGTTGTTTCATTTTTTTCAAAAAAAATTTCCCTCTCTCTTGTTTTCCAGAATTTTAAGAGTTTTTAGGTTCTTTTGTGTTAAATCCATTACTGTCATTTTTTCATTTTGAAGCTCAGATTATGCTGGATTGGTAGAACTGCCTTCTGTGTCATCTGACTTGTTTCCTTCATTTTCTGAGTATTTTCATATCTTCTGGCATGGCTAGATGTTCCAAACTCAACCTGTACTTTCTCTGACTCAGCGCAGAAATTTAGCTACTTTGCCAAGAAATTTTGGCATGTTTTAGTGAGGAAAAAGTTTTTAAAAAACATGATACCTGTATGTTCACAATAAAAGACTAAAGCCCCCATGATACCTCTAACTCAAACCCCATACCACAGAGTTCTTCCTTACCTTTCCCCACCCAAATCTGTCAACTCCCTTCACAATGAAAATCTTAGCTCTTACTATTCTAAAATGTGTATGAAAATAGTTTCAGCATTACTATACCTGTATTACTACCAACAATAAAAAGTAAATAAATTTAGCAAAGTGAGATTCAAGATTGCCTTGCATTTTATTTTGTTTTCAATTTGAGAAAAAGTCATGAGAGAAATTTGTTGAAAGTTAATTGGATCCGTTCTTTGACTTCAATGTTGTAGGGGGCTTCAATGTTGAAGGTGGCTCAGTGGTAGAGTGCTTACAGGCCTGGCTTGATGTGTTTTTTGGTTTGTTTTGTTTTTTGTTTTGTTTGACGGATGTGGGGCTTGAACTTGGGTTGGGTGCTATCCCTGCGCTCTTTAGCTCAAGGCTAGCGCTCTACCGCTTGAGCTACAGCACACAGCACCACTTTCGGTTTTCTGGTGGTTAGCTGGAGATAAGAGTCTCATGGGGCTGGGATGTAGCTCAGTGGCAAAGCGCTTGCCTAGCAAATGCAACATCCTGGGGTTGATCCCCAGTACCAAAAGAGAAAAGACAAAAAAAAAAAAATACAGTTTAAAAAAAAGAAAACCTAGACAAGAGTCTCACAGCTGGGCTGGGAAGGTGGCTCAGTGGTAGAGCGCTTGCCTTGCATGCATGAGACCCTAGGTTCGATTCCTCAGCACCACATAAGAAAAAAAGGAAAAAAAAAGCTGGAAGTGGCACTGTGGCTCAAATGGTAGAGTGCTAGCCTTGAGCTGAAGAGCTGAGGGACAGCACCCAGGCCGAGAGTTCAGGCCCCACGACCGGAGTAAAAAAAAAAAAAAAAAAGAGTCTCACAGCCTTTCTTGCCTGAGCTGGCTTTGAACCTCGATCCTCAGATCTCAGTCTCCTGAGTAGCTAGGATTACAGGCATGAGCCACCGGCACCCAGCTATGTATTTTTTTAAGAAAAACTTTAAATAAGGAAATGTTAAAAAACAAAACAAAACAAAAATGTGTATTTCACTTCTGCTTTAAATAAAGTTGTGGATTATATATATTGTTTTGCACTGTGTATTGTTTAACAGTATATCCCCAAATCCCTTCATATCAGATGTAGATACACCATTTGTCCAGCCTGTTTCTCACATATGAGCTTTTAAATAGTTGCAACTACAATACTAAATAAACTTGCACATATGTAGTTTTAAATTGCTGGTGACGGGCTGGGAAGGTGGCTCAGTGGTAGAACGCGTGCCTTGCATGCCTGAGGCCCTGAGTTCGATTCCTCAGCACCACATAAGCTAAAAGAAAAAAGCCAGAAGTGGCGCTGTGGCTCAAGTGGTAGAGCATTAGCCTTGAGCTGAAGAGCTGGGGGACAGCGCCTAGGCCCAGAGTTCAGGCCCCACAACCAGACCCAAAAAAATAAATAAATAAATAAAATAAAATAAATTGCTGGTGACTTATCTTCAAAGAAAATTCTTAAAAGCAGGACTGCCTAGTCAAAGAGCAAATGCATATATAAATCTGTCTACAAAATTTTTGCATTCCCACTGGTAATACACAAAGAATGCCTATTTCTCCCACAGTCTTGCCAAAGTTATATGTTTTTAAGCACTTGAGCTTTGGTAAATCTGAAAAAAGTAACACCTGTCACTAGAGCTTTTATTTGCACCTCTCTTTTTATAAGTAAATCAAACAAATTTTATATACTTCTTGGCTAGTTTTTTGTTTTTTTTTTTTGTTCCAGTCGTGGGGCCTGAACTCTGGGCCTGGGCATTGTCTCTCAGCTCTTCAGCTCAAGGCTAGTGCTCTACCACTTGAGCCACAACGCCACTTCCAGATTTTTCCTTTTTGCTTATGTGGTGTTGAGGAACTGAACCCAGGGCCTCATGCATGCAAGGCAAGCACTCTACCACTGAGCCATCTTCCCAGCCCCTTGGCTAGTTTTTAAAAAGTATCTTTCTTGTAGAATTTTCTGTCTTTGAGTATTATTTCACAGTGGCTATTTGTTCCTTTTACATTTATATTTAAAAATTAGTTTTACATAAAGAATACTAAACTTTTACTGTGGTGGGTGTTACAAAGACATGATTTGGCCTTTTGCCTGTGACATTCTTATATCATACAAAAGCTTTTTGTTGTTGTTGTTGTTTTATTTGTCGGTCATGGGGCCTAAACTCTGGGTCTGGACACTGTCCCTCAGCTCTTCAGCTCAAGGCTAGCACTCTACCACTTGAGCCACAGCGCCACTTCTGGCTTTTTCTGCTTATGTGGTGCTGAGGAATCAAACCCAGGGCCTCATGCATGCAAGGCAAGCACTCTACCACTGAGCCACCTTCCCAGCCCCAAAAGCTTGTACTTTTTTGTATAACCGATTTGTCAACCTTTTGCTTCTTACATCTGGATTATGAATCATAAGGAAGTCTGTTCCCAAACATTGCATATGTAAGAATTTACAGATTTTAGTACATACAATATAATTTTTACATTTAGATTTCTGACCAATTTAGAATTCATTTTGTATAAGAACCATTCAATTATTTTTCCATTTATTTAAGCATTTCATCTTTGTCCCAGTGATTGAAGATACCATCTTTATTGATACTTGTAAGTTGTATATGTCAAGAATATACACATTGGGGGGGGCGGAGCAGGGAGGATTGGGGGGGGCAGGGGAGGATAGGAAGGGATGAGAAGGGGAAACAAAGGAGGAGGCTACAATGCTTGATAAGAAATGTACTCATTATCTTGCCCATGTAATTGTAACCCCTCTGTACAGTATTTTCAAAAGAAAAAAAAGAATTTACACATTCTTAATCTAACCTGTTATAATTATTCATAAAAGTTCTTTATGGTCTTGTATATTCTGTGATATCGACTGCGATGTATCTTTTTAATTTCGGATAAGTCTTTTTCTTCTTAAGTCTAGTTAAAGGCTTGCCAATTATTTTTTAAATCAAAACTTACATTTCATTTTTTTGTATTTTTAGTGTTTATCTCATTTATTTATGCTCTGATCTTTATTATTTCCCTCCTCTGGTATTTTTGAGTCTAGTTTGTTGTTGTTGCTTTTCTACTTCCATTGGGTACAACCTTAGGTTATTTGTAGTTTCTTCCCATTTATTGCTATAAACTTTTCAGTATCTCACAGGTTTTTTTTCATCTATCTCAAGAAACTTTTTTATTTCCCTTTTCATTTTTTAAATTAACTCTTTGGTTGTTGGGAAACATGTTCTTCCACGTATTTGGAAAGTTTCTGAAGTTCTTCCTGATACTGATTTGTAATTTCATAACATTCTGGTCAGAAAAGATACTTGAAATCATTTCAATCTTCTTAGATTGTTAAGGCTAAGATTATTTTATAATCTAACACAAGATCTATCTTGGAGAATATTTCATATCTTATTAAGATAAATGTGTATTCTTAACTATTGGGTGAAATGGTCTATAAATGTGTTAGGTCTATTCATCTATAGTACAGTTAAACCTACCATTTCTTTGTTGATTTTGTTTGGATGATCTGTCCATAGCTAAAAATGGGATGTTGAAGTTCTTTTTTATTATTGTATCATAGCCTATCTCTCCCTTTAGATCTAAACACTCACTTTCTATATTTAGGTTCCCTGATGTTGGGTACATATATATTTATATTTCTTGTATCTTCCTGCTGAATTGACCCATTTATCATTATATGATGATCAGCTTTGCCTTTTTACAATTTTTGCACTAAAGTCTATTTTTATCTGACATTAGTATAGCTTATTCCTCTCTCTTTTGGTTTCAATGTGTATAGAATATTTCTTTGCTTTCATTCTTTAAGTGTCATTATAGATGAACTAAGTCTGCTAGAGGTAACACAGTTTGATTTAGTTCTTTAATCCACTCAGCCACTTTTTTTTTCTTTTTTGTGCTAATACTGGGACTTGAACTGGGCTTCCCACTATTGTTAGTTTCTTTGCTTACGGCTGACACTTTACCACTTGAGCCACAGCTCCACTTCTGGTTTTCTGGTAGTTTATTGGAGATAAGAATCTCATAAATTTTACTACTGGTTTCAAACTTCAATTCTCAAATCTCAGCTTCCTGAGTAGCTAGGAATCAAAAGCATGAACCACCATCACCCAGTATGGGGTTTTTAACTGATTAATCCATTTTTGTTCAAGGGATTTCTAATAGCTAAGGACTTCGGAGTAGAACTGATATGTCTTCTAGTTGTTCTGTATGTTCTTTCTCCCCCCTTACTATTTTCTTTTGTGCAAGTGACTTTTCTCTAGTATGTTTTGTTTTGGTTTTTGGTTGGTTGTGGGGCTTGACCTCTGGGCTTAGGCACTGTCCCTGCGTTCTTCAGCTCAAGGCAAGCACTCTACTGCTTGAGCCACAGCACCACTTCCGGTTTTCTAGTGGCTTACTGGAGATAAGAGTCTCACAGACTTTCCTGCCTGGGCTGGCTATGAATTGTGATCTTCAAATCTCAGCCTCCTGAGTAGCTAGGATTACAGGTGTGAGACACCAGCATCCAGCTTCTAGTATGTTTTAACTCTTTACTTTTATTTTCAGTGTGTTAATTAGGGGATTTTGTTTTGTGGTTACTATGATGCTTACTAAGAATATCTTATATTTATGTTAAGCAGATAAAAATTCAAATTGGATTATAGAAACAGAAACAAAAAAATGTATATTTTTTTTGCTGGTCATAGGGCTGGAACTCAGGACCTCAGCACTGTCTCTGAGCTCTTTTTGCTGAAGGCTAGCACTCTACCACTTTGAGCCACAGCCTCAGTTCCAGTTTTGGAGATAAGAGTCTCATAGAGGGCTGGGAAGGTGGCTCAGTGGTAGAGTGCTTGTCTTGCATGCATAAGGCCCTGGGTTCGATTCCTCAGCACCACATAAGCCGAAAAAGCCAGAAGTGGTGCTACTCTGTCTCAAGTGGTAGAGTGCTAGCCTTGAGCTGAAAAGCTGAGGGACAGCACCAGGCCCAGAGTTCAGGCCCCACGACCAAGGGGAAAAAAAAAAGTCTCATAGGGACTTTCTGTCTGTGCTAGTTTTGAGCAACAATCCTCAGATCTCAGCTTCCTAAGGAGCTAGGTGCCCAGTGCCCAGCCGAAAAAAAAAAAAGAAGAAGAAGAAAAAAAGAAAAACTTTTATATTTTAAATCCTCTCCTTCCCAAATTTTGAATTTTTGATGCTCCATTTTACAATTTATATATTATATAACAATTGTTTCAATAGTTTTTCCTTTTACCTTTCATACTAGAAAGTTTACATTCCAAAATACATTATTATCAGAATGTTTTGAATTTGACTGTATACGTACGTGTGTGTGTGTGTGTGTGTGTGTGTGTATATGTGTGTGTGTGTGTGTGTGTGTGTGTGTGTGTTTGTTAAACTAGAGATAAGAAAAGTATAGAGACCTTCCTGGCTGGGCTTGCTTTGAACCATAATCCTCCTATCTCAGCCTTGTGAATAGCTAGGTGAGCCACGGGTGCCCAGTGTCTGTATATTTTTTTAAACTAGTTTTATACCTTCAGGTGTTTTCTAAGTTACTGACTGATGCCTTTTTCTATATGCTTGAAAAATTCTTTGTAAGGCAGACTTGGTGTTAAATTCCTATGCTTTTATTTGGGAAACTTTGTCTCCCATTTCTGAAGGACAAGACTAGCTGGGTACAGTACTCTTGGTTGGTATTGGGTTTTTATTTCTTTCCATACTTTGAATATATTATTTCATTCTCTATGGCCTATAAGGTTTCTGCTAAAAAGTCTGCTGCCAGGTATCCTGAGAGTCCTTTTCATGTCATTTAATTTATTTTTGCTGCTTTCAGGATTTCTTCTCTGTCTTTGATATCTGACAATTTGATGATGTATCTTGAGGTTTCCTTATTTGGAATGAATATTATTGGAGAGCTTTGACCTTTATTACCTAGATACATTTTCCTCCAAGTCTGGAAAGTTTACTGCTATAGTTTCTTTAAGTAGACCTTCTACCCGTATACTGATTCTTGACCACTAATGTACCATACATTTGTTCTTTTGGTGTCGTTCTATAAATTGCTGTTTCATTCCTTTGAGTATGTCTCCATTTGATTGCACATATCCAGATAACAATCAGGCTTACATTCTTATACTTGATCAGTTCTTCTCCCTATTTCATTTTTAATTTCATCTACTGTTATTTCAGCTTCAGGATTTGATTTTTTAGAATATTATTTCAATCTTTCTGTTAAATTTCCCACCACTGTTTATGTTTCTTAAAGTTATTAAACTTCCTTAAAACAGCTATTTTGAATTCTTTGATCATATATCTCTATCTTACTGGGGTCAGTCACTAGCAATTTACATTGTCTGTTTGCTGCTATCATATTTCCATGCGTGTTCTTGATGTCTTTGAATATAAGACAATGTCTGCTCACTGAAGAATCAGGTATTTATTTCAGTTTCCATAGTCCAGATTTGTTCAAGTCCATTCTAAGAAAACTTTCTATTTCCTAAACCTGTGACCACAACCATTTTGGCACTAGGGGGTGCCAGAAGCCCAAGTTTGCCATGAGTCTTTAGATCTGAGTTGCTGCAGAGACTGAGGGACTTTTCCACCATTTTGTCAACATCATGTTTCATGTATTTTTAAAAAATTCCTTTCTTTGAGGTTATTTACTTTTTGGAAGTACTGGGATTTGAACTCAGTACCTTGTACTTGCTGGGCAAATACTCTGCATCTTGAGTCTTGCCCCCAATCCTTTCTTTTCCTTATTTTTTGAATAGGGTCTCTACTTTTTTCTTTTTTTGTCAGTTGTGGATCTTGAACTCTGGGCCTGGGCACTGTCCCTCAGCTCTTCAGATCAAGGCTAGCACTCTACCACTTGAGTCACAGCGCCACTTACGGCTTTTTCTGTTTATGTGGTGCTGAGGAATCAAACCCAGGGCCTCATGCACGCGAAGCAAGCACTCTACCACTGAGCAACCTTACCAGCCCTGGGTCTCTACTTTTTTGTCCAAGGCCAGCATGGAACTTTGATTCTTCTACCTCTGACCCTGAGTACCTGGGTCAATAGATATGTGCCACCATAGCCAGTGGCTATTTGATTCAGTTAGAAAAGTTATGCCAGTTTTCTTCTGCTTTATAGTTATTTGTGAGGAATAACTTCTATCACCAAAAGGTCCTAATTCTCAGTTTTTCTTTTACAATAATTTTGTATGGAAAAAGATACTGCTTCCTCTTTTTTTGTCCATTTTATGTACAAAGGTTTTAGATTCCTTTCCTTTCCTTTTCTTTCCTTACTTTTTTCTGGTACTGGGGTGGATAAATGTTTACATGACTTAAAGGTCTTTAGTGCTCACCTTGGCAGTACATACCAGAGTTATGCTATACACAAGGGAGGATTCTAAGAGTGTAACTTCTTTATAGTTTAACAAAATGAATACCAGGAAGCTGGAACATGTGTAAGGTAGGTAAGTTTGACGGGAGGAGGCAGGTGAATGGAGAGAGGAAGAGTGGATAAATACAGTCATAATATTCAATGTATATATGTGCAAAATGGAACCAAGTAAACTGAGGAAAGGGGTGGGGTTGGTAGAGATGGAGGAAAACAATGATGGGGTGACAATGATCCAGATGCACTGTATTCATAAACAGACATGTTGTATTGAAGCCCATTTTATAACAACTCAAAGATAATAAGTAAATAAACTGATCATAGGTTTGATATTATGACCTAGCTAGGCATTGTTAGAATATCATTTATTATTCTTCATGTTAATACAATGAGATTTTCAAGACAGGCCTTCTTAATTCGTGTGTGTGTGTGTGTGTGTGTGTGTGTGTGTGTGTGTGTGTGTGTGTGTGTGTGTGTGTGTGTGTGTGTGTGTGTGTGTGTGTGTGTGTGTGTGTGTGATTTTTTGTTTTGAGGAAGGAAAGTAAAGGAAGGAGGAGTTGATATATTTTGTAATTCTCTTTCTTTGTTTCAGACAGTGTCTCAGTATATAGACTAGGCTGACCTCAAAGTTGGTATCTTTCTGCCTCACTTTCTGTAGCGCTAGGATTACAGGTCTATTCAAAGCACTACTGGCTGCCTTTTTGCTTTTATTTTTTAAATAGTGCTGGGGATCAATCTAAGGCAAGTACTCTACTATTGAGCTACAACTTCAGTCCCTTGTAATTCTTTTGCTTCAGCAGGATCTTCATTTTGTTTCTTTCTTATTTTTTCTTTTTTGGTACTAGGGATTGAACCCAGGGCCTCTACCACTAGAACTCTGCCCCCAGTCCTGTTGTCCTGTTTCAATAGGATCTTTCTTTCCTTTAACTTCCTTTTTTCATTAACTCACATATTTCCAAAAGGTATTTCCTTTTTATATTTTATCTCCTTTACTGAACTGCTAACTTTCCCAAATTATCACTTTAGGTCTGCCACATTTTCAACTCCTTGATATTTTAGTTAGTACTATAATCTATCAGATTTTAGATTGCTTTAGAGAATTTGCATTTATTTGGGGGATTTCTTTCCATAAGTATTTTTCTTTTGTCAAACTTAGGCTCCCAACTCCTATATCTTCTTCGATGTAGTTTTTCAAACTACTTCTTTGAAGTCTGAAACACGAAAGGTAGTTCTATTGGAATCTGATGTTTCATATTGAAAAGTAATTTGAAGTGCAGAATATAGTAATGCATTGCTTCATGATGGAAACACATTCAGAAATATGCTGTTACCTCATAAGGTATAGTTACACAAACCCAGATGGTATAGATGATTACATATCAAGACTCTAAGAAATAATCTATTGCTTCTAGGTTACGTATATATATATATATGTATATATGTACATATATACATATATATATATATATACACACACACATATATATACAGCATGTTACTGTATTGAATACTGTAGGTAGCTGTAACATAATGCTAAGTATTTTTGTATTTAAACATAGAAATCATATAGTAAAAACAGTATGATATAAAAAACTGATTATTTGTATCAGGCTCTTACCACTGTACTTGGCTAGTGAGTGAGCTGATGAATGTGAATATAAAAGTGTAGGACATTATTATTCACTACTGTACACTAAATGATACTATTCCCTTATATTACATTGGATTTAGAGAAAGTATTTTTCTTTCTTCAATAAGACATTAACCTTGGCCTACTTTTTTACTTTATAAACTTATTTATTTTCATGAACTTTTTTATAATAACACAGCTCAAAATATAATCATATTTTATTTTAAAGTATTCTAAAGCTTTTACATTTTTCTTTTGTTATTATAAAGGTGATGTTACAGAAGGGTTACAGTTTTTTTTTTTTTAAATTTAATTTAATTTTATTTGTGAACATACTGTACAGAGGAGTTACAGTTACATGGGCAGGATAATGCGTACATTTCTTACCAAGCATTGCAGCCTCCTCCTTTGTTTATCCTTCACATCCCTTCCCAGCCTCCCCCCTACCCCCCAATCCCAATCCTTCTCCTTCCCCCCCCCCCCCCCGCACCAACGTTGTAAAGCTCGTTTTGGACATGACAACTTGTACTTCTCATTGTTGCAACAGGTCCACCTGTATCCTTAAACAACTGGTTTTTCCCCATCTCCTCCACAAGTTATACTGACATCAAATATAGTGAAAGCAGGGGTTACACTGTGGAGGAGGGACATACAAAGCAACAAAGAGATAATCTTATAAATGTGTTAGAAACACATGCATGAAAGAAAAAAAACATTAAAATACACATCTAAGGGTTCATTTTCCTGACATCACATTATCTGACCTTTTCCGCTTGACTCATACATATACTAGATATTACAAATAAGGGAAACCATGGGACCTACGTTTCTTTGGGCCTGGCTTACTTCACTTAATATAATTTTTTCCAAGTTTTTCCATTTCCTAACAAATGGGGCAATGTCATTCTTTCTGATGGAGGCATAGAATTCCATTGTGTATATATACCACATTTTCTTGATCCATTCATCTACTGAGGGGCATCTGGGTTGGTTCCATATCTTAGCTATGGTAAATAATGCTGCAATAAACATAGTTGTGCTGGTAGCTTTAGTGTGGTCTTGTTTGTAAACATTAGGGTAAATGCCCAAAAGTGGGATTGCTGGGTCATAGGGGAGCTCTATGTGAAGTCTTTTGAGGAACCTCCATACTGCTTTCCAAAGTGGTTGAACAAGTTTACATTCCCACCACCAATGAAGGTTCCTTTCTGTCCACATCCCCTCCAGCATCTGTTGTTGTTAGAGTTCTTGATTTTTGCCGTTCTAACTGGAGTGAGGTGATATCTCAATGTTGTTTTGATTTGCATTTCTTTTATGGCTAGGGATGTTGAACATTTCTTCATGTGTCTATTGGCCATCCTTCTTTCTTCTTCAGAGAAGCTTCTCTTTAAGTCTTTCGCCCACTTACTTATTGGGCAGTTGTTTCTTTGAGGATTTGTTGTTGGGTGGTTTAATTTTTTGAGTTCCAAGTATATTTTAGATATGAGACCCTTGTCCGTTGTATGGCTAGTAAAGATCTTCTCCCAGTCCGTGGGCTTTCTATTGATCTTGCTAGCTATGTCATTTGCCCTGCAGAAGCTCTGCAACCTTATACAATCCCATTTGTCCAACCTTTCTTTGATTTGTTGTGTTTCCGGGTCTCTATTCAGAAAATTTCGGCCTGAGCCAAGGAGACCCAGGGTTTCTCCTATTCCATCCTGTAATGTTTTCAGAGTGTCTGCTTTGAGTTCAAGGTCTTTGATCCATTTGGAGTTGATTCTGGTGCAGGGTGATATATAAGGATCTAGCTTTAGTTTTCTACATGTAGTTAACCAGTTTTGCCAGCACCATTTACTGAAGAGGCTGTCTGTCTTCCATTCTATTGTTTTAGCTCCCTTATCGAAGATTAGATGGCTATAGGTCTGTAGGTTCATTTCTGGGTTTTCAATTCTATTCCATTGGTCCTGAGGTCTGTTCTTATGCCAATACCAAGCTGTTTTGATTACTATGGCTTTATAGTAGAGTTTGAAATTTGGTATTGATATTCCTCCAGCAGTGTTCTTTCCGTTGAGGAGCGTTTTTGCTATTCGGGGTCTTTTATTGTTCCATATGAATTTTTGGATTGCCTCTTCTATTTCCTTGAAGAATGAGGGTGGAATTTTGATAGGTATTGCGTTGAATTTGTAGATAGCCTTGGGAAGTATTGCCATTTTCACGATGTTAATCTTTCCAATCCAGGAGCATGGGAGGTTTTGCCATTTTTTAAGTTCTGTGTTGATTTCCTTTTTCAAGATTTTAAAGTTTTCATCATAGAGGTCCTTCACTTCTTTAGTTAACTCCTAGGTATTTTATTTTTTGTGGGGCTATTACAAATGGAGTTGCTTTCCTAATTTCAGCCACACTTTTCTCATTGTTGGCATACAGAAAAGCCATTGATTTTTGGGGGTTAATTTTATAACCTGCTACTTTGCCAAAGTTTTGAATCAGCTTGAGTAATTTGGGAGTGGAGTCTATGGGATTCTTTAAATACAAGATCATGTCATCTGCAAAGAGGGAGAGTTTTATTTCTTCTTTCCCTATTTGGATCCCCTTTATGTCTGCATCTTGTCTTATTGCTGTAGCTAGGCATTCTAATACTAGATTGAAGAGAAGTGGAGAGAGTGGGCATCCTTGTCTTGTTCCTGAGTTAAGAGGAAATGGCTTTAGTTTTTCACCATTGAGTATAATGCTGGCTGTAGGTTTGTCATATACAGCCTTTATTGTATTGAGGAATGTTCCATGGATTCCTAATTTTTCCAAAACCTTCATCATAAAGGGGTGTTGGATCTTGTCGAATGCTTTTTCTGCGTCTATTGAGATAACCATGTGGTTCTTATTCTTGCTCCTGTTGATGTGATGAATAATATTAATTGATTTGCGTATATTGAACCAGCTTTGCATCCCTGAAATGAATCCTGTTTGATCGTGGTGTATGATTTTTTGGATGAATTGTTGAAGTCGATTGGCCAAAATTTTGTTGAGAAGTTTTGCATCAATGTTCATCAAAGAAATGGGTCTATAGTTCTCTTTCTTTGATGAGTCCCTGCCTGGTTTTGGGATGAGGGTTATGATGGCTTCATAGAATGTGTTCGGTAGTGAGCTTTCTCTTTCAATTTCATTGAAGAGTTGGAGGAGTATTGGTGTGAGCTCTGCTTTGAAGGCCTTGTAAAATTCCGCTGTAAAACCATCTGGTCCTGGACTTTTCTTAGCTGGGAGGTCTCTTATTGCTGTTTCTATTTCAATGCTTGATATGGGCCTGTTAAGCTGGTTTAACTCATCTTGGTTTAGTTTTGGCATGTCAATATTTGCTAGGAAAAGGTCCATTTCTGTCAAGTTCTCAAACTTATTAGCATAAAGTTTTGAGAAGTATTCCCTTATAATGTTCTGAATCTTGGTTGTTTCCGTGGTGATGTTTCCATTCTCATCTCTGAGTTTATTAATTTGGGTGTGTTCTCTTCTTTTTCTGATAAGATTTCCTAAGGGTCTGTCAATTTTGTTAAGTTTTTCGAAGAACCAACTCTTTGTTTTGTTGATTCTTTCTATAGTTTTTTTGGATTCTAATTCATTTAATTCTGATTTAATTTTGATTATTTCTTTCCGTCTACTGGATTGGGGTTTATCTTGCTGCTCTTTTTCAAGGAGGTTTAGATGTGTCATTAAATTGCTAGTTTCAGATCTCTCCAATTTGTTGATGTAGGAGCTCAGAGCTATAAACTTGCCTCTGAGTACTGCCTTTGCTGTGTCCCAGAGGAGCTGGTAATTTGTGTGTTCATTTTTGTTGAATAGCATGAACATTTGAATTTCCTTTCTAATCTCTTCCATGACCCACTCTTGATTCAGCAGTGTGTTGTTCAGCCTCCATGTGATACTGGACTTTCTTTGGTGGCTTTTGGTGTTGAGTTCTAATTTTATTCCCTTGTGGTCAGAGAGAATGCAAGGTATAACTTCAATGTTTCTGAATTTAGACAAGTTTGCTTTGTGGCCTAAAATGTGGTCTATTTTAGAAAACGTTCCATGTGCTGCTGAGAAAAACGTGTATTCTGATGCTGCTGGGTGAAATGTTCGGTAGATGTCTGTTAAGTCTAGTTGATCTATGCAGCTGTTTAGATCTGCGGTTTCTCTGTTGAGTTTTTGCCGAGTTGATCTATCTAGTGGGGAGAGTGGTGTGTTAAAATCCCCAACAATTAATGTCTTTGGATCTATATGGGATTTGAGGGAAAGTAGTGTTTCTTTGATAAATTTGGGTGCTCCATTGTTTGGCGAATAGATATTTAGAATTGTAATATCCTCCTGAAGGAGAGATCCTTTAATTAGTATGTAGCGACCTTCTTTATCTCTTCTCACGAATTTTAATTTGAAGTCTATTTTATCTGATATTAAGATTGCAACTCCCACCTGTTTATGGGGGCCGTTTGCTTGGTAGATTTTGTTCCAGCCTTTAACATTGAAAATGTGTTTGTTTTTACGGGCAAGATGTGACTCCTGAAGGCAGCAGATAGAAGGGTCTTGTTTTTTAATCCAACTAGACAGTCTATGTCGCTTAATTGGAGAGTTCAGTCCGTTAACGTTAAGAGATAGGACTGAGAGGTATTTGGGAGTTCCTGCCATGTTATCCACCTTCTTGGGGGCTGCGAAAACTGGGTTCTTCCTATGGTTCTTGGATTCTCAGTTTGGGTGCAGTTTCTTGGCCTTTGTTGCGGTCTTGTTGGTTTTCTATGTGTAGGACATCTTTAAGAATCTTTTGTAGGGCTGGTTTGGTGGAGATGTATTGTTTCAATTTTTCTTTGCTATGGAAGGTTTTTATTTGGCCTTCAGTTATGAAGGAGAGTTTAGCTGGGTACAGTATTCTTGGTTGATAGTTGTTTGTTTTTAGGGCATGGCATACATCATTCCAGGCTCTTCTTGCTTTGATTGTCTCTGCTGAGAAATCTGAGGTGATTCTAATTGGCTTCCCTTTATAGGTGATTACCCTTTTCTCCTTGACAGCTTTAAGGATCTTTTCCTTGGTCTGAGTTGATCCTGTATGGATTATAATGTGACGGTGGGATGTCCTATTCTGGTCTGGTCTATTTGGGGTTCTAAAAGCTTCTTGTATCTGAATAGGCCTATCTTTTTGTATGTTTGGGAAGTTCTCTGCTAGGATCCTGTTAAACAAATTTCCTAGACCATTAACTTCTGTTTCTAGGTGCTCCTCTACACCCATTATCCTTAGATTAGGCCTTCTGATGGTGTCTTCCAGGTGTTGGATAGATCTATCATACTTCTTGGACTTGTCTTGGATGGTTGTATGTTCTTTCTCTATAATATCTAGGCTGTCTTCAATCCCTGAGATTCGATCTTCTGCATGGTCTAACCTGCTGTCAAGACTCTCTACTTTGTTTTTTATCTCTTTTCCTTCTAATTGGTCAGCTTTGATGGCTTCAAGTTCTTTGTTGAAGCTCTGTTTTAGGTCTTGTATGAATTTCTTTACTTCCTTAATTTGGTGTTCAGTGTTTGTTCTCAAATCACTTAGTTGATTGGTTATGGTTTCTTTGGACTCCCTTTCCTTCTGTTGGGTTCCATTCAGCATTCCCTTTGTGGTCTCCCTGACTTCCTTCAGCTCAGGGTTACAGTTTTTTAACCTCAACTTTTTTGTTAAGAACTAGACAAAAGCACACGTCAGCTTAGTCTTATACAAGGTCAGGATTATCAGCATCACCATCTCCCACGTATATCTTGACCTACTAGAAGGTGCTTAGGAGCAGTAACAGAAGTAAAACTTCATCTCCTATGATAGCAAGGCCTTTTTTTTTTTTTTAAGGTACTTCCTAAAGGAGCTGCCTGAGTCTATTTTAGAGTTAGTTTTTGTATGTATGTGTATGCTGGTATCAGGGCTTGCACTGGCTTGTTCATGTGTATGCTGGTATGCAGGCTTGCACTGGCTTGGCTTTTTAGCTCATGGTTGGTATTCTACTACTTCAGCCACACCTGCCATCTGGCTTTTTGTTGGTTAACTGGAGAGAGTCCCGCAGACATTTTCTGCCCAGACTGGTTTTAAACTTCAATCTTCCAGGTTTCAGACTCCTGAACAGCTAGGACTGGTGCCCAGCAACAGCTAATTTTTTGTAAGTAGGAATATATTCTAAAATAATGATAAAATGTATAGTAAAGTCACATTACCCTATGACACCGAAACCATCTAACTACTCTATGATGCTTTTATAACAATGAAATTGCTTAATAATTCATTTCTCAGAAAGATCCTTGATGTGAAGAGAGAATTCTGGCAATGCAGTAGGTTTGTTTACATCAGCATCACAAGTATGCAAGTAATGCCTTGTATTAGACAATATAATATGTACTGTATTACCAGGTAATAGGAATTATCCATCCCCATTATAAAGTTATAGAACATTGTACTTGTGGTCCATTGTGAACCAAAACATTGTTACCTAGTGAAAAACCATATTCTCTTTCTTCTATTAACTCTTTTTTTTGGTCGTGGGTCTTGAACTCTGGGCCTGGGCGCTGTCCCTCAGCTCTTCAGCTCAAGAGCCACTTGAGCCACAGTACCACTTCCAGTTTTCTGATATTTAATTGGAGATAAGAGTTTTACGGACTTTTTTCCCAGGCTGGCTTTGAACCATGATCCTCAGATCTCAGCCTCCTGAGTAGCTAGGATTATAGGGTGAGCCACCAGCACCCGGCTTCTATTAACTCTCAAAGTATGGGTTATATATGGTTTTATTTTATTTACTTCTTGATCTATATTTCTGGGTGGGTAAGTAAATAAATTTTAACTTAGAATTTATTGGATAACTTGGATAATACTGTTATCCAAAGGTCTATCAAGTCTTTTTTGAAGTAATATTGGGGCTTGAACTCAGGACCTCTCTACCACTTGAGCCTTAATCACAGTTCTTTTACCTTCAGTTATCCTTTGAATAGGCTCTTGCATTTTTACCCAAGGCTGGCCTGGAGTGTAAAATTCCTAGTTACTTACTTAATGACTGATTGATTTGAAAATGTGTGTGTGTGTGTGTGTGTGTGTGTGTGTGTGTGTGTGTGTGTGTGTGTGTGCGCGCGCTGGTACTAAGGCTTGAACTCAGAGCCTTGTGATCTTACTCTGCTTTTCCAACCATGGCTGGCGCTCTACCAGTTAGGCCTCACCTCACCTCCACATCTGGCTTTTAACTGAAGAGTCTTGAAGATTTGTCTGCCTAGGCTTGTTCCAAGACTTGATCCTCAGATCTCAGCCTCCTGGGTATTGAGGATTATAAGCATGAGCCACTAGCCCCCAGCCAGTCCTATTTATGCCACCTGCATGAATGGGAGGACAGACATATGCCACCATGCACAGATTTACTTACTTTTTCCTGGGTTGGCCTTGGACAATGATCCTCCTTATTTCTGTGTCCCAAAGTAGCTAGAGTAATTAGTTGTGAGCCACTGTGCTCAGCCTCAAATCTTTTTATTCTTGTTATTACTGCTAGTGATTTGTCCATATTTTATAAAAATATACTCAAAACACCACAAGATATAAAGAAAAGGGCTAAGTTTATGGATATCTCTGAGAGATCAAGTAACTTTCTTAAACTCCATATTATGAGTAACAAATTCAGAAGTCTCTCATATGCAATGATTAATTATGGTACAATCTGATATGATACACTTCAGCTTGTGATTTTATACCAAACATAAGTCTTCTTGGCCCATATGTAAAGAATATTCAATATAATAAATAGCTGGGTGTTGGTAGCTCACACCTGTAATCCTAGATACTCACAAAGATGAGATCTGAGGACCATGGTTCAAAGCCAGCCAGTCAGGAAAGGCAGTAAGACTCTTATCTCCAATTAGCCACCAAAAAGTGGGAAGTGGAGGTATGGCTCAAGAGCATAAGCCTTGAGCAAAAGAGCTCAAGGACAATGCCCAGGTACTAAGTTCAAGCCCTAGACCAGCACACAGACACACATACAAAATCTAACATGAGCAAATGAGCAAACAACAAAACAAAAATAACAACAAAAAAAACAACAACAACAAAAATAAACTGTACTTACAGAACTGTATTAAAGAAACAACAATCTACTTTTCTTTGGTATTTTTTTCTTTTTCATAATAATTAAAGACACAAATGATAATAATTAAATGACACAAATGATTTTCCTACCTTAGGCTTTGGTAAAGTTGATTAATCCACCTATCCACTATTCACTGAAGACCATTAACTTGCCTAACCATAGGGATACAAAACTGACTACGACATAGTTTGTACCTGACAGACAAGTAAAGAATGTGAGTTAAAATACAGAGGATTAAAACCAGACTAATATTCTTTCCAAAAAGTTTGAAACCAAGCAAAATTGTATGTATTCTTTTTCCTATATGATATATACTATTTTTGAGACAAGGTCTTACTGTGCAGTTCTATCGAGCCTTGAACTTGTGATCCTTCTGCTCCAGCTCCTTTAAATGTTGGGACTGCAACCATTGCCAACATACCCATATCTATACCACATTCATTTTTAAGGGAACATATATATGGAGGTTAAACAAAAAGCATGTGAGAAAATTATAAGATCAGATTTAAGACAGGTTAGCTCTTTACAGGGTTGAGTGGGGAGGCTAAAGGGGATAAAATGAGGAAGGAATACAAAGGAAATTTGAATTTTATCTACAGTAGATTTCCTTAGGATAAGTTAAAATCTAAAAAAAATACTACAAACTATTCAGAACTGACAAAGCAGGGCTGGGGACGCAGCTTAGTGAAAGAGTACTTGCTTTGAGGTCTTGGGACCAATCCCCAAAACCACTAACAAAACAAAGCAAAATAAAAGAGAACAAAACAAATAATCTGACAAAACTATGTGATAAGATATGTATATTTGTTATATAACCTCTATTCCATATGCTTAAAGTATTCTGCAATTTTTAAAATATTTTATTTGAAGCCTAATTCAATTAATTGGTGATATTTTTAGAATTAGTTGTGGACTTTCAGAACATATTCATATTGTATAACAAACAGAATACTAAGAACTGCTTTTAGAAAGAAGAAAAAATATAGGCTGTTAAATTGGCTCAGTGGTAGAGCGCTTGCCTTGCATGCACAAGGCCCTGGGTTTGATTCCTCAGCACCACATAAGCAGAAAAAAAAAGCCAGAAGTGGCACTGTGGCTCAAGTGGTAGCATGCTAATCTTGAGCTGAAGAGCAGAGGGACAGCACGCAGGCCCTGAGTTCAGGCCCGAAGACTGACAAAGAAAAAAAGAAAAGAAAAAAAGAAAAAAGAAAAAATAGCCCATATAATATGGCACATAATTTTAGATGAAGGGTTATACATACCTGTAAGTGTTAAATAAGCAGCAATGTACCGCTTTTCCAATCCATCTCTAATAGTCTGAACTGCACCAAAAAGTGGAGGTATGATCATAATCAGGTTACTCACTGTATTCCCTACAGAAGAAAAGATGAGAAGATATTTAGATTTATCAATAACACTTAAAAATAAAGATACATTAATTTGGCCTTTAACAATAAAATGTGGCTTTTCAGAAATATGGTAGAATGATATCTTCAAAGTGCACAAGAAAAAATTTCTATACTTAGCAAAAAATTCTTACAAAAAAATCCAAGTAAATCAAAATAAAATCTGCCAAATAAATTCACTTATTAAATTTGTTTATTTTGCTAGAAATGTTACTTATGTAAATAAATGTCAATATGGGAGATAAACAATACAAGTAAAATAAATGATAAATCTTAGAATTTTAAATTCTAAGATCATTTCAGAAAAAGTACTCAAAAATCCCTTCATGATAAAAGCCCTGCAGGAATAGAAGAAACATATTGCAACATAATAAAGGTTATCTATGATAAATATACTTTATAATAACAGCTATCTACAACATACTTATATTAAACACATACTACATGGGGCAAGACTGAAACTATTGCCTCTGAAGTCAGACAAGACAAGAATCATTTTTCTCCCATTCTTTAGGCTGTCTTTTTTTTTTTTTTTAGCTTGTTAACAGCATCCTTGGCTATACAGAAACTTTTTAGTTTACTGTGGTCCCATTTATCAATTCTTTCTTTGATTTGCTGTGCTTCTAAATCTCTGCACAGAAACTTCCTGCCTGTGGGCTGGGAAGGTGGCTCAGTGGTAGAGCGCTTGCCTTGCATGCATGAGGCCCTGGGTTCGATTCCTCAGCACCACATAAGCAAAAAGAAAAAAACCAGAAGTGGCACTGTGGCTCAAGTGGTAGAGCACTAGCCTTGAGCTGAAGAGCTGAGGGACAGCGCTCAGGCCCAGAATTCAGGCCCATGAGGCCCTGGGTTTGATTCCTCAGCACCACATAAGCCAAAAGAAAAAAGCCAGAAGTGGCGCTGTGGCTCAAGTGTTAGCACTAGCCTTGAGCTGAAGAGCTAAGGGACAGTGCTCAGGCCCAGAATTCAGGCCCCTCAACCTGACTCCCCCCCCAAAAAAAAGACAGAAATGAACTTCCTGCCTGTGCAGAGCAGTCCTAATTTCTCCTCCTCCCTGTAATAATTTAATGGTTTCAGGTCTTATATTGAAGGGAGTCATTTTGAATTGATGATACTGGTGCAAGATGATAGATAGGAATCCAGGTTCCATTTTCTGTATGTAAATATCCAAATTTTTCAACATCATCTGTTGAAGAAGTCTTTCTTCCAGACTATGTTTTTGGCTCCCTTATGGAATATTAAATGGTTTTAGGTCTGTGGGTTTATTTCTGTGACTTCTATTCTGTTCCACTGGTCCTCAGGCCTGTTTTTGTTCCAGTACCAAGCTGTTCTCATTACTATAGTTCTGTAATATAGTCTAATGTTTGGAACTATTCTACCTCTAGCACTACTTTTCATGCCCAGGATTGTTTTTATGATTTGAGGCCTTCTGTGGTTCCATATGAATTTTTGTATTGTTTTCCTTATCTCAGTAAAGAATGGAGATAGGGTTCTGATGGGCACTGCATTGAATTTGTTGACTACTTTGGGCAAAACTGCCATTTTCCCAATGTTAATATTCTGCCAATCAAGGAACACAAAAGGTCTTTCTACTTCTTTATATCTTTTCCAATTTCCTTCAAAATCTTACAGTTTTTTTGTACAGGTCCTTCCTTTTTTTGTACATGTCCTTGGTTTGGCTGATCTCTAGATTTTATTTTAGGGAAGAATATTACAATTACAGTTGCTTTCCTGACTTCAGTCTTCATCTTCTCATTATTGGCCTAAAGGAAAGTTACTGTTTTTTGTGGTTTGATCTTATACCCCGCTAACCTTGCATACATCCGACAAAAGCACTATCTAGAATATACAGAGAGCTTAAGAAACTAAACCCTCAAAGAATCAATAAGTTATCATTAATAATTAATAATTTACCTGATTAATGAGCAAATAAGCTAAATAGAGAATTACCAGAAGTAAAAATGACCAACAGACATATGAAGAAATGCTCACTAAGAATACAAACAATTCCAGGTGCCAGTGGCTCACACTTGCAATCCTAGCTCCTCAAGAGGTTTGAGATCTGAGGATCATGGTTCCAAGCCAGCCTGGGCAGTAAAGTCCTATGAGACTCTTATCTCTAATTAATCATCAGAAAACCAGAAGTGGTACAGTGGCTCAAGGGGTAGAGTGCTTGCCTTGAGCTGAAGAGCTGATGGTCAGCACCCAGGCCCAGAGTTCAAGCCCCACAACCGATCAAAAAAAAAAAAAAAAAACAACAACACAGTAATAGATTCTGGCAAGGATGTTGGTGAAAAGGACTTTAGTATATTGCTGGTAGGAATGCAAACTTGTTCAACCACTCTGAAAAGCAGTATGGGAGCTCCTCAAAAAATTAAACACAGAACCACCCTATGAACCAGTTAACACCACTACCGAACATGGCTTATACTTGCAATCCAAGCCAAAAATAGAGAGGATCAGGTAGGAGGACTGTGATTCAAGCAAAAAACTAAGCAAAACCCTATTTCAACAAATAAGTCAGGCTGATTGCTTCACACTGTAACTTTAGTAATCTTGAAATATAATTTCTTAAGAGGTGAAAATAACATTTCTTCTATCTCTTCCTTCTCTCGTATTTATCTTACCTCCCCCTCCCCCCATCCTTACTTTTTCTTTCTGACAGAACCTTATTCTCTTATAAGAAAATAAGCTGTATTCCAGACTGGCATATAACTTGCAATACAGCCCAGACTGGCCTCAAACTCATTACTATCCTGTCATAGCCTTCTAACCGCTGGGATTACAGGTGTGTATCATCTTACCCATCTTTATTATTGCTATATTTTCTTTTGTGACATATTCATTCAGGTTACTTAATGGTTCTAAACACTTATGTTTTTTCATGTGAAGATCAGACATACTACCTATTGTGGTGACAAAATACTGTGTAAGTTGAAAGAGATACTAAGCTATCACTGGAGACCAAGGTTCAAGGGATAAGAGAGAAAAGTGCTCACTGTAGTCATGTCCCTTACATTCTTCCCCATCATCACAGCCATATTTCAGGCCCCCATCCTTGACTTCCATTATAAAAAGTAAATCAAGTAAAAAGCAGAAGCATAATACATGTAAATGTAGCATTATATATGAGAAAAACTGATAAGAAAGTTTCACTTTTGATGTAAATTATATATATTTATTTAATTTTAAAGGTACGCTCATATACAATAAAAAGTTTACCTTCTAAAATCTGGAGTTTTGTTTTGTTTTTTGTCAGTTGTACACTGTAAGTCACAGCACCACTTCTGGTTTTCTGGTTAGCTGGAGATAAGTGTCTCATGGACTTTCCTGCCTGGGCTGGCTATGAATTACAATCCTCAGACCTCAGCCTCCTGATTAGCTAGGATTACAGGCATGAGCCACTGGTGCCCAGCCTTGTTTCGTTTTTGGTGCCTGTACTGGAGCTTGAACTCAGGGTCTCAAGCACTCACTTGGGGTTTTTTGTTTTGTTTTTATTCTTGCTCAAGGTTAGTGCTCTACCACTTGAGCAATAGCCTCTACTGTGGCTTTTTGCTGGTTAACTGGAGATAAGAGTCTCAGAGACTTATTCTGTCTGGTCTGGCTTTGAACTGAGATCCTCAAATATCAGTCTCCTGAGAATCTAAGATTAGGATTACAAATGTGTGCCACCAGCACCTGGTCTGCTTAAAAAAAAAAGAAAGAAAGAAAAGAAAAACACAGAATATGCAAGGCTGTAGGTTAGATCTCCAAAATAAAATAAAACAAAACAGAAAGAACAAAAGAATGAAGGGGAGGAGAGGAGGAAAGAAAGAGTAAAACAATAAAAGTATATTATAAATGAATATAACACAAAAATTACAGCATAAAATAAAACTACCATAATTAAAGTTGATACAAAACGATATCATAATTAACTCTTACTTTGGTACAGCTAGTGAAATTTTCACAGAAGAGATAGCAGATGAGTGTGCCTTAAAAGATGACTAGGACTTAGGAATGTACAAAGAACAAACAGTACTCAGGGCAGAGATAACATAAATGTGTGCAAAATCAAGAAGGAACATGATGTAACTAGGAAACCATGAGAAGTAACTTACATTATGTCTAGGGACAAACTGTATCAGGAGGTAAAGCTACTAAAATGGAAGGAAGATGAACATGGAAGGCATATCTGTGATCTCCCAAACAAACTGAAGGAAGTTTGTACTTTATAACAGAGGATGAAATTGCCAAAAAAATAATGCAGTGTAAAGATGCAATGATAATTCACTTTAAGATAAGCTTGAATAACTGGAGATTGCCAGCGGACAAACAAGGACACTTCTGCAAAAACTCTAAGTATAATGTAGTGATAAGGTCTCAACCAAAGTGGCTGTGAGATGGAAAGGAGAAAAGAGAAGGCATAAATTTGACTAAGATTTTTATGGCAGAATACAATCCCACCTCGCATTTCAATTGGTTATGCAAAAATATAACCAAAAGTATGTCATTATACTTTTAAGTAATTCTGCTACTAAATTTACCTACTTTCTTTCCATAGAAAAAAGTAACTTTAAACATGCAAGACCATCTCACCCACACAAATTCTGTATAATTAAATTGCTTGCATGGTGGCTGGTACATAAAAAGTACTAATAAATTTGAGAAGTTATACTGATACCATTATTTTGGCAACATTGAAGCATGAACTCAGAATATCTCATGTTTTTTAACCTGCTTGATCAGCTGGGTAGCTTATAGATATGAGCCACTGACACTGAGCCACTAATATTTTTTATGTTACCAAAAAGTCACAAAAAACTCATTTTCCCTAGAAATACGTATATCCCTTAATTAATAAAAGTCAGCATTTCTTCCTTGAAATCTTGGCATGAATTCTCAGAATCCCTGAGGCCAAGCTTATAAGGGCTTTTATCAAATTTAGTTGTTGAAAGCATTTTTAAATAGAAAAGAAAGAACATAAAATTGGTAGTAAAAGGAAGCTTACCAAAGAGAAGTTTGAATAAATATGCTCACTGAGTAAGGTTAATATTCAGTCACAAGTTACTAATTACATCTTTTTTCTAATAAAATATACTCTAAAGGGACTGGTAACGTAGTTAAGTAGTAGAATATTTGCTTGGGGGGGGGGGGATGGGAGAATAGGAGGAAAGGGAAAAAGGGAAAGAATTATCCTTCTCCCTAAACAACAGAGCCTGTTTCTCTTTCCTTACCCCATTAATCTACTGATTAATAGCTCCATTCAAGTTCTTTGGGTTGTTTTCATGTATAATTGTAGTGTTTCTCAAAATTACTTACACTCTGTCTTTTTCCTTTTCCCTTTCCTCTTCTCCCTTAGTTAGACTCACATTCTATGTTTATCCATATTATATATTTTATATTACATACACATATGTAATTTACGTATATCATATACATGTATGTTTATAATTTATGTTATATTACATACATATATAACTTATATTACATATACTTATATAAAACATGTTTGTATACATGTAATTATATATACATATATATTCATGTCCATGTCTTTTATATTTATGTATGTCTTTTAAGTCTAGCTTCCACATATGAGAAAAAAACATGATACCTGTTCTTTTGTGGGGTTTTTTTTTTTTGGTGGGGGGCTTGATTTCACTTATTTCACTAAATATGATTCCTGCAAGTGACATGATTTCAATTCTCTTTATGGTTATGTTAATATGTTAATATGTTAATATGTTAATATTATGTTAATATGGCATATATGTACCATATCTTTTTTATGAATTCACCTGTTGTTGGGCACCTCAGCTGATTATATCATTTGGCTACTCTAAAGAGTGCTACAATAAGCATAGCCTCCCAAAGAGCTAGGATTACAGGCTTGGGCCACTATGCTCAGCTTCAAATAAGGTTCTAAATGAATAAAGAACTAGATTAGAAGTGTTGTTCAATGAGGCAGTAGAGTACTTGCTTAGAAAGTACAAGGCCCTGAGTTCAATCTATAGCACCATAATAAAAAGTATTAAGAGTACTAGGGGAAAAAACCCTGTGTGATCAGAGAAACATAAAATATCTCATGGGAATCTTGACTTTGAGCTCTCCTGAAGCACAAATTTAATTAATAGATCCTGGTGGTGCAATTCTGATATAAAGAGACCTGTGTTCAAATCAAAAGCCCTGGGGAGTTTTGTCTTTTGACATCTTTCACATCTTCAATGCTTGCTTTGGGATGCTTTCATATCTTCAGTCCTGTCCTCTCTTTCCTGATGTACCATATCTTTTGCCTTTATATAAAACCATAAAGTGAATATGCTCTATACAGAAGTATGAGTCCTTTCAAACTTATGAAATCTTTACCACAACATTTTTTATACTGTCATGTCAAAATCAGCACATAGCCAACTCATATGTCAATAAAATGATATGTAATTCTATAAGATGAAAAAAATTCAGCAAAGTCTTCCTTTATTTATTTATTTATTTATTTTTGCCAGTCATGGGGCCTGAGCTCTGGGCCTCAGCGCTGTCCCTCAGCTCTTCAGCTCAAGGCTAGCACTTTACCACTTGAGCCACAGTGCCACTTCTGGCTTTTTCTGCTTATGTGGTGCTGAGGAATCGAACCCAGGGCCTCATGTATGCAAGGCAAGCACTCTACCACTGAGCCACCTTCCCAGCCCATCTTCCTTTATTTTATCATAACTATTAATTCAAATCTTAAAGCAAAACAAGACAATTAACTGTTTCCATTTAGACTTTATTCTTTTCCTAACTGGTGGCTCTGTTTCTTAAATTTATTAAATTATGTATTATTAGCCTATTAATTTTAAATATAGTTCAAACTTCTTTAGCAAATGAAGTAAAAGTCCCTAATTTCTTTTGGTCAACCTCCAGGTAAATATGAATAATGGCAAATGGTTAAGCTTGAATATGTTTAAACATGAAATGTGAGTTGTTGAATTCCTTTTGAAATATGTAATTGGTTGTTTACATTTAGTGGTATTTCATTCAGTGATATAAGCAAACATATATTAATTTTAAGACAAAACATTAAGTAAAAATAGGCTTATGAATTTCCTTTTTTTCTTCTGAGCTCTTCTGCTAGCACTCTTAAACCACTCTTACCACTAGCCACAGCTAGCTCACTTCTTGTTTTCTGGTGGTTAACTGGAGTTAAGAGTCTCATGGACTTTCCTGCCTGGGCTGGCTTTAAACCATGATCCTTACATCTCAGCCTCCTGATTAGCTAGAATTACAGGTGTGTGTGTGAGCCTCCAGCACCCAGCATGAATTTCTTTAACTTACATTACTAAATAGTGTTAAACTTAAATCAAATTCCTAAGTAGTATGGAAAAATTAAGAGTATATACATGCATGCCCTCAAAATCACCATCCCCAAATCTCTCAAATTGTGTCAGTTCTACCAGAACCTTTGGGCCAAGTTCCAATGGAACAAGATACTTGTTACCAGGATAGTCACTCCCCAAGTGTCAGCTTTAAAGGTCTAAAAAACTTTTCAAAGAAAACTAAAGAAAATGGATAGGTCAGCCAAGACAAGTGTGCCATGGTACAAAACAGAGTTTTTCTGTGATCCAACTGAAATAGCACTATTGTTAACCCACACATATAACTGGAATATTCCCATGGTCTTTTTTCTATAAAGCTGCAAACCAAACACTGAATATATTACTTAAAAACTCAAAAATCATTTTCTTTTTAAAAATAAAGAGAATAAAAGTTAAAAAAGATAAAAAGAAGAAAATAAGCAGAAATATATTAACCTGTTTTCAGTTTATGTTCTTGGCTATAATCCTTGTTTATATATCAAGGCCCAGTGAGATTAAGGAACTTGCTCGATATTGTTCAGCTCTTTGAGGGAATGATTTAACCTTGTTAAGGGAGGGAAGGAGAGAGAAGGAAGGTAAGGAAGGAGGGATGAAGGGAAAGATAAAAGGGAAAGATAAGAAAAAGAAAGGGAAAAGACATGCCTAAGTCTGCATGTTGTTCTGATTGCTTAACAAGTGACTCAATTTTTCTTTTTTCTGGGCAGTACTATAATTTGAACTCAGGGCCTCTTGCTTACTAGCCAAGCACTCACTAGAGCCACACCCTCAAATCCTTATTATGTTTTAGTTATTTTTAAGTAATGTCTAACATTTTTGTCCAGTGTCAGCCTCAGATCATGATCCTTCTAACCTATAGGCCTCCCAAATGACTGGGGATCACAGCCATATACCACACAGCAAGATAAAGGTCTCAATAACTTTAGCCATGCTGACCTGGAACTGCAATCCTCCTAATTTCTACCTCCCCCCACTTTTTTTTTTTTTTTTTGCCAGTCCTGGGGCTTGAACTCAGGGCCTATGTACTGTCCTAGAATCTCTTTGTGCTCAAGGTTAACACTCTACCACTTGAGCCACAGCTCCACTTCTAGCATTTTGAGTAGTTTACTGGAGATAAGAGTCTCTGGGCTTTCTTGCCTGGACTGGCTTCAACCCACGATCCTTATATCTCGATCCTCATATCTCAGCTTCTTGATTAGCTAGGATTACAGGCATGAGCCACCAGTGCCCAACTTCGTTTTGTTTTGTTTTTGAGGCAAACACTTGTTATATAGCACAGAATGTCTTGGAACTCTCAATCCTTCTGCCTTGGTTTCCAGGATGTTGTTGTTATAGACTGAACCACCATGACCATCTTAATTCCTTCTTTCTGTAGGCTTACAAGCTAACCAATAGGCTTGAACACCTTAAAGACTTTTATGATAAAGCAAAAAGAGCACATTCATAGAAGATTTTTTTTGTATTTCCTATCATGCACCTTAATTTTCTTATGTTTTTCTTTCATCATTAAAGGTACTAAATAGATATCTTTTTCTTTCCAGGAAGGATGGGTCTAAAATCCTACCACTCAGGAGACTAAAGCAGGAGGATCAAGAGTTTAAGACCAGCCAGAACTATATAGCAAGAATCTGTCTCTAAACACAAATGAACAAAAATAACCTTTTGTCAAATGGTTTGACCTAAAATGCATATGACTTTTCCTTAAATCTCCTTTAATTTCTTTTTTTCAAATTTTTAAAGTTTTCATAATAGAAGTTCTTCATGTCTTTAGTTAATTCCTAGGTTTGGGGGGTTATTTGTTTGTTTTTTCTTTGAAGCTATTACAAATGGAGCTGCTTTTCTGATTTTAGTCTCAATCTCATTGTTGGCATACAGAAAAGCTACTGATTTCTGTGGGTTGATTTTATAACCTGCTACTTTGCCAAAGTTTAGGATCAGCTCAAGTAATCTGGGGGAGGAATCTATCAGATTCTTTAAATACAGGATCATGTCATCTGCAAAGAGGGATAGTTTTGGTTCTTCTTTCCCTAGTTGGATCTTATTTATGTTTTTCTCTTGCCATAATTATTGTTCTTGCTAGGAATTCCAGTACTATGTTGAAGAGGAGCAGACATCCTTGTCTTGATCCTCATTTTAGAAGAAATGGTTTTAGATTTTCACCATTAAGTAAAATGCTGGCTTGTAGATTTGTCATATACAGCCTTTATTATATTAAGGAATATTCCATGGATTCCTAACTTCTCCAGAACTTTTATCATAAAGGGGTGTCCAATCCTGTCAAATGCTTTTTCTGTACCTTTTGTTTGTAAGTTCATCTGTTTGGGGGAGAGTAAGAGGGAGCACAGAAATGGTGGGACAAGGGTGAACACATTCAGCAGTGACACTCATTAGACACTATGTAACTGTAACCTCTCTGTATATCACCTTTACAATAACGGTATAAATAAAATAAAGTACATATGCCTATAAGTATTTTAAGCATTCCTATTCTTCTTACTAAAATAAAATTTAATTCTAAGAAACTAACAAAAGCACATACTGTTTGTGAAATGAAGTTTAAAGCTGTAAGATGCTAGCTATCAATTATGATTTTCTTTGTGAAAATGTTTCTATTGTTCTATGTATAGTGTAGAACATATGAATTTACTTCAAGCAATCTCTGCATTTTGCTTGGCTTTCTCACCACTCATTTATCTATAATTTACAGAACTACATTATCCCCTCTCCAGCTTAAAACTATATTTAAAAAAATTTTTTTTTGGTCATGGGGCTTGAACTCTGGCCTTTGATGCTATCCCTCAGCTCTTCAGCTCAAGGTGAGTACTCTACCAATTGAGCTATAGTTTTTTCTAGTGGTTTATTGGAGATAAGAGTCTCACGGACTTTCCTGCCCAGGCTGGCTTTGAACTGTGATCCTCCTGAGTAGGTAGGATTACCAGTGCCGGGCTTTAAAACTATCTTTAGTTTCCCAATTTCCTACTAAAGTTACTTTGTAGACAAAATGTCCTCTCTGACTAGATAGATAGATAGATAGATAGATAGATAGATAGATAGATAGATAGATAGATATTATTCCTTTTCTCTTATTTTGGCCTTTATGGATGTTTAAATTTTACCTTTATACTGTTCTTGATGAAAAGTTTGTTTTCTTTGGTTTTTGACCAAATCTTGCTATGTACCCCAGGCTGACCTCCAACATACGATCTTCCTGCCTCAGCTTCCTAGAGAGCTAGAATAACAATATGCCACCATGCCCAGTTCTTGATGGCAAGTTCTTTCTTTTTCTTTTTTTCTTTTTCTTTTTCTTTTTTTAGTGTTGGGATCTACCTCATAGCATTTCACATGCTAAGAAAGCATTCTACCACTGAGCTCACCCCAACATTCCTAATCATATTTAAAAAGACTTGGAGCCAGAGCACAGAGGCTTGCTTTGTTGCATTCTTCTGTTAAAATTCCATCTTGATTATTTATTTTAATTTCCCACTGTGATCTAAAGCCTTATAAGTAGCCATAGTTTCATGAAAAAAAAATTCCTAAATACCAACCTCCTTTTTATCATATAATTGTAGTATGGAAAAAAAAATCTCCCAAATATTAGTCATTGATATTTGTATCAGACTTTTTTTCTGAACCAACAATAAAACAATTTATTCCCTTGGCTAAAATTATGCAAAGGCTGACAACTGCAAATAAAAGCCAAACTCTGTGTGAAAGGAAGGGTTTGCACATGTGTACACACTAATAATGGGGCTTGGAATTTAGAGCCTGAGTGTTCTCCCCTTAACTTTTTCACTCAACCCTGGTGCTCTGCCATTTGAGCAACAACTCCACTTTTTGATGGTAATTGAAATAAGAGTCTCATGGACTTTCATGCCCAGACTGGTTTCCAACCATAATCCTCAGATTTCAGCCTTCTGAGGCGCTAGGATTACTGGTATGAACCACTGGCAACTGGCTAAAAGCCAAACTCTTTACCATGATCTAACAGGCTAATGCCAACACTGTCTTCCTCTTCTCACTACTCTCCTTAAGCAACCACTCCCTCAACACTAGCTTAATATTTCTAGAACAAGCCAAATCCATTCTAGCCTTAGATATCTGCAGTACTATCTAGAACATTAACACCACTGACTGCCATATATCCCTTCTCATTCAGGTTTTAAGCCAGATGCCACCAACTCAAAGAAGCCTACCTTAAATGGTCTTATTTAAAGAAATCCTCTAGCCTTGTTTTATTTCTTTATATTATGTATCACTTAATAAGGAGCCATTTATAAACTGGCTATTTGTCATCTCCCCTCATTGTAATGCGAGAACATGAAAATAGTATATTATTTGCTTTTTTTTTTTCACTGCCACATTACAGTCACCCAACACAATGCTGTAAAAAAGCACATTTTCTCTATCTGACATATTGGGACTTGTTGACCCTGGTAGGATTATGTCTCGTAGGAGTAGATAGTCACAATCCGTACCCCTTTTCAAGTTTCTCATACTCTAGAGTTGTTTCCCCACTCCAGTTACTCAGGGCCAGGTTATAAGCAACACCATTCCAAGCCTCACTAAAATTACTCAAATTAGCTGGGTGTGGTAGTACATACATATAATCACAACACACAGAGCCACGGAGACAGAAGGATAGTGAGTTGGAGGCTAGTCTGGGATACACAATCAAATCCTGTCTCAAAAAATAAATCACTCAAACTAGCCAATTCTAAACCTATTTACACTGTACTGTTCCTTCCCTTAGAAACCACAATAAGGTGTTTGCCAATGTTTTCTTCTAAAAAGCCCCCACCTCAACTGACTCTGGAGCTTCTCCATGTCACTGTGCATGGTATACACATTGTCAATTTCTATGAAACTAAGGGTATAGAAACTTCTTTCTTTGTGACAATCATTTCTGTATCTGTGTGTCATACTGCATACCTGACTAAAACAAATCTAAGGTATTGTTAAAATCAGTGCCTAGTACCAAGTGCCCATTCAACAAATACCTGCTGAAAGTATCACTGGAGAAGTTTCTTCCTTCAGCATTAGCATAAACTATTTACTCATATCATTACTCAACACATTTTGACAATTAAGTCCTTCATAAAATGTATTCTTTGCCCAGTAAGTTGAGCTACCATTCTAAAGATTCCAGGAAGAATAATATTTTTTCTGTTTATGAGCATTTCAAATAGAGAAAATGTAAGAAGGCAGAAAGGTTAAAAGTAAAAGGTTAAAAGTAAAAAAGAATAATGTATAAATATAGCAAAAAAGAGCAGCTATTATAATATTAGACAAAAAACCTTTTACTACAAAAAAACCTATAAAAAAAGAACTCAATTACCTAGGAAGATACAACCCTAAATATATTTTAACCAAACTCTCAAAATATAAAAGGCAAAAACTAATAATGAGATAATTAAATCTGCCAACATTATAGAAAATTTTAATATACCTATCTCAATACTTGAGAGATTAACTTTCCCAAACCAGTAGGGTTTCAGAAGATTTTAGAATCACAATTGGTTTATCCAATAAACTACAAAACTAACAGATATGTGAACAGTGATTAGAGATCTTTTACTTCTAGCCCCGGTAGAGTAACTACACTGGACTTACCAATTAGTGAGCAGAAAAGACAGGAAAATTTTGAAAAACTCTTTTCAGACATTAAACACCTAAGTAGTACAGAAAAAGGGAAGGGGATTTTTTTTGTCTATAATTATCTCAGTTTTCAGAAGGAGGCACTTTTCCAGACCTTGATGCAAAGAAAAGGAATCCCACAGTAGTATCACTTAATTGAGGAAGCAGAGCTTACAGACTATAGTAGACTGATTTGTAAGACAGAGTACCCCAGAAGGTACCTAGCCAAAAAAAAAACCTCCAAAACCTGCAAAGGATGCCTTAAATCTACTGCTGAATACTACATTGAACATACAGAGACAGAGACTCCATTAGGCTGAAAAAAGAACTTACTCAGAGACACAGCTCGGTGGTAAAGCACTGACAGTACATATTTGAGGTTCTGGGTTCAATCTCCAGCACCAAATCAAATTGAAAAAAATAAGAAGAAGAAAGAAATATCAGTAAACAAAAACTACTAGAGGTAAAACAACAACAACAACAAACCTGTAGAGCTATAAACTAAAATACTACTGTAACACAAAAGTCCAGAGTCATTCAAGTTGTGACTAAATGGAACAAATTTTCTTGAATACCTAGACATCTTGAACACTCAATCTACAACATATGTTTTGAAAGAAGCCTTGAAAGGATCAGATGGTCAGATATGTAATACCTGGCCTAAACAAAGCCCAATATGCTTTAAAAGAAGATAAAATCTAGTCATTCAACAATGTAACCCTGTAATGTCTGGCATCCAAACAAAAATTAATATACAAGTTACAAAGCAAAAGAAAATCAATCAAAAGAAACATTCAGAAATGACAATGGTAATGAAACTGGCAAAGATTTTATATAAGTTTTTATTATGGTCAATAATCGAAAGAAAACCATGAACATAACAGGGAAAGAAATGGAACATATTAAAAAGGACCAGGCAGCCATTGTGGTTCTTGCCTGCAATACTAGGTACTTGAAATGAAAAGATCAGAAGGATCTTGACTTGATTCCAGTCCAGGTATACATACAAAACTCCTTCTCAACCAACAGCTAAGCATGGTAGCATGTGTCTGTCATTCTAGCTACATGGAAGACTGAAATCAGGAGGATTGAGGTTCCAGGCCAGCCCAGGCAGAAAAAGCTCATGAGAGCCCATCTCAATGGAAGAAGCTGGGCATGGTAGCTCATGCTTTTCATCTCAGCTATAACAGGAAGTGAAAAATAGAAAGATTACAGTCCAGGAGTGCATGAGAAAGAATTAAGGCCCTATCTCAAAAAACAACTAGTGCAAGCCAGGCACCGGTGCCTCATGCCTGTATTCTTAGCTACTCAGGAGGCTAAGATCTGTGAGGACTGAGGTTCAAAGCTAACCGGGGCAAGAAAGTCTGTCAGACTTTTATCCCTAATTAACCACCAGAAAACCAGAAATGGAGCTATTGCTCAAAATGGTAGAGTGCTTGAGCAAAACAGTTCAGGACAGTGCCCAGGCCCCAAGTTCAAGCCCACGGTAGTAACTAGTACAAAAAGAGCTAGTGTGGGTAAGCAGTGGAGTGCCTGTCTCGTAAACACAAGTACCTGAGTTTAAACCCCAGTACTGCACATTAATTAATTAATTAATTAATTCAAATAAATATACTTCTAGTAAAGACAAAAATATGGTTTTATGGCTAAATCTCTCTAAGAAAAACAAGGTAAAATCTAGAATTACAAGGGCTGGGAAGGTGGCTCAATGGTAGCGCGCTTGCCTTGCATGCCTGAGGCCCTGGGTTCGATTCCTCAGCACTACATAAGAAAAAAGCCGGAAGTGGTGCTGTGGCTCAAGTGGTAGAGCGCTAGCTTTGAGCTGAAGAGCTGAGGGACAGTGCCCAGGCTGGCTTTGAACTGTGATCCTCAGATCTCAGCCTCCTGAGTATCTAGAATTATAGGCTTGAGCCACTGGTGTCTGACCCAGTCTGATAATGTTTATTTGTCACTCTGTTTTTTATTTTTTCTTGCCTTATGTTATATGCTTCAGTTTTTATTTTTTTAGGTTCACCAATCTTATGTTGTGCTTGTTATGTTACTTTTAGAGAGCTTGCCTAGCATATGTGAGATCCTGGGTTTGATCCCCATATACAGTGAAATTTTCATTTCACAGATTGCATTAAGCTCTAGAAATTTTATTTGATCCTTTTCTATAAGTAATTTTACTTGGTTGTATTTGCATTTACCTTTAGTTCTTGAACATACTGATAATAGTTGTTTTAAAAAGTTACTTGCTAATTGCACCTTTCATTCGTTTCTCAGTCTGATTTTTTTCCTGGTAATGAGTATGTTTCCTTGTGTCTTTTTATTTCTCAGTAAAAACAGTAGTTGCAAATACAACCATTCTGCATCATTTAAAAGTAAATTGCCAACTTAATTCATCAGTATCCTAAGTTCTTCATTGTTTCTTTCCTTCAAGTAAAAATATTGCCCTATATAACCACAATAAAAGCATTAAAACCAGGAAAGTAATGCCTATATTTTATTACCATTTAACCCAAAAATTCTTTTTTAGTATAAACCTGAATTGGTGGATACAACTGTGAGTACATATTTAGTTGGAACTGAAATTGAATACCTGGATGATTCCAGATTGTCTGAAGAGTTTTTTCAACATTTTTTAAATTATTATTAAGTTGTACAAAGAAGTTCCTATTCTACAAAATAGTATATGAATACAAGGTGTCTGACAACATTGTCACCCTTCTCTCACTTAAAAAAATTTGAGATTATGTGATTACATAAATTTCACATATTTCACAGTATTGTGGAATAGTGATATTAAAGTCACAAACACATTTTAACCTTCACAAGGCAAATTGTCATTATCATGGTCTATAAAGTTTGTGAATTCTATGAGCTTTGACAATACAAATGATTTCTTCCACATTGGGTGATGTTTACATTTCTTTCCTTTTGTTTAGTGTAGGCTGTTCCCTCTTTCCCTCTCAATCCTTCCTTCCCACTGCTGTCTTTGGGTTGCTTAGTTCTTTTTCTTCTATGTCCAGTGAAGCTGATATAACCCTAAAATTCTAACTTTCCCAGGGATTACATTATACAACCTTAATTTTGTACAACCCACTCACTACTTCATGAAAAATGTAGAAGCTTGTGGAAAAAGACAATTATATATTAAGTCCATGTCCTGTCTACCTTGCTAAAACTTACTAAAAATAAGTGCTGCTGGACATTGGTGGCTCATGCCTATATTCCTTGAATGAAAAAGCTTAAGCAAGAGCTTGAGGCCCTAAGTTCAAGCCTCTGCCCCAGTACCAGCTCACATGCATGCATGTGTGTGTACACACACACACACACACACGTACACACACACACACACGTACACACACACACAGAGTTATGAATAACTGTAAAAGGCAGATACAGTTTTACAGTTTACCGTTTTTTGATGTTCCTCATTCTCATCTGAGGATTTTGAATGTCTCTGTGGTTTTTTTCCTTCAGCAGATATATATATATATATATATATATACAGATAAAGATACAGATACATCTTGTATCTCTATCTATGTCTTATTTATTGCATTTTGAAAAACCGATAAGTATTTATTAAAATATTTTGTTTAGTTTTCTTCCATTCTTTTGTTCCAATTAACAGGTAATAAAATAGACTCCTTATGGTCTGTCATTTTATTAAAAGGACTTTTTTTCTTTCCATTTGTGATAAGAGTGTGTAATTTTGATGGATCTGTCTTCAGGTTCACTTTTTTCCCTCATTTATTTGTTAAATCTATCTGGTAGATAACATTTTCAAAATTATATTTTTCAGAATTTTCAGAACTAGAATTTCTACTTAGGTGTGTTTTCTCATTTTTGTTTTTCTCCAGAGATTTCCTCACTTTTCATTCATTAGCATATTTTGTTTTAATTCATTGAAGATAGTTATAATAGCTTCTTTACAATCTTTATCTCCCCTTTTTCTGATGATGATCTTGGTGTTAGTCTCAGTAGATATTCTTTTCTCTTGAAAATATGCTTCATTTTTCGGATTCTTCATATATTGGATAATTTTTAAACCTTAGTCTGAATGTAATGAGTGTTAAGGTTTGAAGATTCTGTTTTGTTTTTGTTTGTTTCTTTTAACTGACTTGACCTATAACTTTTCTGGCCATTGTTTATAGTCTCAGCATCTCTTGGTTAACTTCCTTTGTTTTTAGTTAAGATTCTTTCAGTCTATCAGATGCTCTGGCTGAGTGAGTAACTCAAGTGGTAGAGCATCTTCCTACTAAGCACAGGGTCCTAAGTTTAAAACCACAGGACTGGGAAGGTAGCTCAGTGGTAGAGTGCATGCCTTGCAAGCATGAGGCCCTGGGTTCGATTCCTCAGCACCACATAAACAGAAAAAGCCGGAAGTGGCGCTGTGGCTCCAGTGGTAGAGCGCTATTCTTGAGCTGAAGAGCTGAGGGACAGTGCCCAGACCCAGAGTTCAGGCCCCATGACCGGCAAAAAAAAAAAAAACCAGAACCACTAGAGATCCAACAGACAGAATTTGGTGATCCCTTCTCCCTTGCCTTTCGAGATTCCTACATTCTTTCAGTGGTAATGTTTGCTTTGCTATACCCAGAACAGAAAGCCTATTGTATTGCTTTTTCCTGCTTTTATATGCTGTGTGCTGTCTTACTTGTAGTGTGGCAAAGGCTAAAGTGAAAATGGCAACTCTGTATACTTCTTCAAGTGTGTACTCCCCATTAATCGGTCTGTTCTTTAACTCATCAGTGCTTCCAGATAATAATAATAATAATCTGTAATTCTAGATTTTGTTTGTTTGTTTGTTTTTGGGTCCGGTTGTGGGGACTGAACTCTTATCTCCAATTAGCCACCAGAAAACTGGAAGTGGCACTATGGCTCAAGTGGTAGAGCACTCTCCTTGAGCTGAAGAGCTGAGGGACAGGGCTCAGGCCCAGAGTTCAAGTCCCACGACCAAAAAGAAAAAGAAAAGAAAAAAAAAAAAGGGAGGGGGGACTGGAAAGTTGGCTCAGTGGTAGAATGCCTGCCTTGGCATGCATGAGGCCCTGGGTTCGATTCCTCAGTACCACACAAGCAGAAAAAAGCCAGAAGTGGCACTGTAGCTCAACTGGTAGAGTGCTAGCCTTGAGATGAAGAGCTGAGGGACAGCGCCCAGGCCCAGAGTTCAGGCCCCAGGACCGGACCCAAAAAAGAAAAAAGAAAAGAAAAAAAGAAAAATTAGTTCAAAGATCTAAGAAGATCAAGAAATTCAATTAGTTTCCATATATGTCTGAAACAATACCTATACTACCACCTTATACCCAAAGTATCATAACTATTCAAAAATAACAATAAAGATAAAATCTTAAGAGCAGATAGAAAAGCAAAGAAAAAAATATAGCTAAAAATTGGTGATTTCACAAAAAGCAAGAAAAGAAAATAATAGGACATGTTTTCAACTGCTAAAAGAAAACAGCTGTCCAACAAGATTCCCCACCCAATTAAAAATAGGCTTCAGAGCCGGGCGCTGGTGGTTCATGCCTGTAATCCTAGCTTCTCAGGAGGCTGATATCTGAGGATCATGGTTCAAAGCCAGCCCGGGCAGGAAAGTCTGTGAGTCTCTTATCTCCAATAAACCACTAGAAAACCAGAAGTGGCACTGTAGCTCAAGTGGTAGAGTACTAGCCTTGAGCTGAAGAGCTGAGGCATGGTGTCCAAGCCCAGAGTTCAAGCCCCACGACAGACAAAAAAAAAAAAAAGCTTCAGAGATGAAAGTAAAATAAAAACATTTCAGAAAAAAACTGTATTACAAGGTAAATTCAGGCATTCTATGTAAGGCTCTAACATTAGACATGAAGCAGCTTAATAATTTGGAATTATAAATTAAGGGGGGGAAACAAAGCACAAATAAAAAATATAAGATAACCACCCAATCACACTGATAATCACATTATTTACAAATAGATAATATATTCCACTTTAAAAGTACCATCAGCAGACCAAAAGGGAGGAAAAAAGTCAACTATAGATCTTCTGAGAAAACTACTTTAAATGTAAAGACACAAGTTAGAATTTCAAAGGTAGGGCTGGGAAGGTAGCTCAGTGGTAGAGCGCTTGCCTTGCATGCCTGAGGCCTGGGTTCGATTCCTCAGCACCATATAAGCAAAAAGAAAAAAAGCCGGAAGTGGTGCTGTGGCTCAAGTGGTAGAGCGCTAGCCTTGAGCTGAAGAGCTAAGGGACAGCACCCAGGCCCAGAGTTCAGGCCCCACGACCGGACCCAAAAAAAAAAAAAAAAGAATTTCAAAGATAGAAAAAGTTCCATACAATACAAATTAAGAGAAAATTGGTGGTTACATTATTACAGATAGTAGACTGCAGAACTTAGGATATTACAAGAACAAATGATGACATTGCATAGATATAAAGGACCAGAATTTCAAGACTGTTAGGGTAAAAAATCCTATATCTGAAATATACTAATTTTAACAGATTTTGTAATATTTGTATATACACAATGAAATATCTTGAGGAGGACAAAACTAATTGAGTCAACTTCAGCTATGTACAGGACTTCAGAAGACAAAAGCAGATTGCTGTCACTTTTTTTAAACATCTGCTTAAATATCTATTAAAAAAAATCAGAAGAGAAAAAAATTGCTATCTAGCTGGTAAAAATAGCCCAGAAACCATGTTTCATTATATTATTTAGACTCTTTTCTTATCAGCTTTAGAGTGCTTAAAGTAGTACAAGTCATTTAAAAAAACAAAAAACCTGTTTCCTGCTAATAACAAGATTTTAATATGCATAACTTTGGTGTCCTGCTTTATCTTGACCCTTATCCAGTCATTCTACTTGGATGTTAAAAGTGGCTTATTCTTAAGTTAAAGAACATACTGGCCAGTTACTAGTGGTTCCTGCCTATAATCTTAGCTACTCAGGTGGCTGAGATCTGAAGATTGTGGAAGCCAGCCTGGGCTGGCTTATCTCCAACTAACCACCAAAAAGCTGGAAGTTGAGTTGTGGCTCAAGTTGTAGAAAAGCTCATGGCCAGTGCTTAGGCCTTGGGCTCAAGCCCAGCACAGGACTAGCACACACACGCACACAGCTCCAAAGCTATATGTAGGAACAAGAATTCATACCTACAATCAAAGATTTCTTTTTTTCCCCCTCTCTGCAACTGAATTATTTCAACCCTGAAGTACTTATTTTCTTTCATTAGATTGAGGCAGGATATAATAGATCATTAACTTGAGATTAAAAAATAATAAATATTAAGTAAAAGGGAAAAAGAGAAACTAGAACCAGAAAGTAAACTGAAAAAACAGAGCAGTAATTCCCTCCTATCATCTCCTTTACAGGTTAATAGGATATATACAGGGGCTATCTGTATCTGCCTTCTCCTTTGCAATGTTAAGCTGCAAAACTCTTCAAACCCACAGAGAAACAGAAAACTGAAGGGCTAGCCTGGTAACCCTAATCCTAACCTAAAATCCTCAGTCATCTACTGTCCTTGTGTATGGACAGGACTAGATAATCTCCATTTTTTAGACTAAATAGCACCTATCCTGGTCACCTAGAACCACTGTCACTAATGATTATGGTTGCTAGACAACATGATCATATTTATTTCTCCAGCTCAGAATATAAAATCCACTGAATACCATTTTTAGCTCATATCTCACCTCTGAATTTCAAGGAGATGCTTTGTCTTCCCCTATTTTCTTTCTCCCTGCTGTATTCTGTAATACAATAGTCCTTCCTAAAACTTCTACCTGTGATATCCATGATAGTCTTTTATATTCTTTTCATTATGGCTCTCAAGTTCCTGTGATTTTGCATAAGAACTAGGAAACTGAAGAACCTTCAAGCCACTCATTCTGTAGTGGTATAAAATTCCTCTTTTGAATCTTAGAAGTACATTACAGGGATAAATAAAATGAATTTCACAAAATTCTTTGAAGACAGAACAGCCTATGAAAATACTAAACTTTATTCTCAAAGTCTCATCTTCTAAAACTAAAAGTATGGTATAATTTGGCGTACCCTGAATTCACACAACAGGAAATCAAAATTGCTCCAAGTTCAACTTCACTGTTTTATCTATTACTGCACTATCACCCCAAACTTCAAGAAACAACATGAATAATAAGAGGGGAACAGGAGCACAGTGCATAGGTAAATAGCCAGCTTTGGCAAGAATACAATGCGTATACTGCAAGCAAAAGAAGAGAGACAGAAGTTAATAATAAACTGGACATATAATGAGACACAAGTATATATATCTACTAGAATGGTTAAGACAAGGAAATGATCAAATGTTGTGAGTATAAACCAAGTGGGTGGTGCTCACCTGAGCACTCAAGATACTAATGCAGGAGGCCAGCATAGAATCGTGTGGTCCTTCTAAAAACCAAAACCAAAAACAAAAACAGGAAAAAAAACCCCAACATATAAAATGGTACAACCACTTGGGGAGAAAGTCTGCAGAATTCACTATGGACTTCTCTTAACTTTTCTATTTTCATTTAGCTCTGTTGTGGAATGCATGCCTAATGTACCAGAGACCCTGGGTTCAATCCCCTACATTACGTGTAAATTAGGGGCAGGGGGTTTGTCATTAGGGGAGAGAGGTAGGTCATGGGGCTTGAACTCTGAGCCTGGGCATTGTCCCTCAGCTTTTCAGTTTAAGGCTAGCTCTCTACCATTTGAGCCACTGTGTCACTTCTGATTTTCTGGTGGTTTATTGGCCCAGGCTGGCTTTGAACCATGATCCTCAGATCTCAGCCTCCTGAGTAGCTAGGATTACAGGTGTGAGACACTGACACCCGACTTAAAGATATTATTTTGTATAAAAGTCAAAGATGTACTGGGCATTGAAAGTTCAAGCCTCAGGACAAGCACACACACAAAAATTAATCATTTCTACAAATATGTGCTAATAGATGTCAGGTCTTCCTAATTAATATCTTGGGACACCTAGGTAAATGTTAGGTAATTAATAATCAGAGTTCAAAAGCCTGCTCTGGTAACTACACACTTGAATCTAAAACTTGGTCTGAGTTTAGAAAAGGCATTAGCCATGACCTAAGAAACAAAGGACTTCCACTCATCTGGTCAAATCACTACTAAATAACCCCATGCTGCTGATCACATATATGGTATGTATGTGCACACTGGAGGGAAACCAGAAGGACAACACAGAACTAGAGGGAATCAGGGGAAAACATACAACAGCAGGACCCATCAGCTGCACTGGACATTGATCAAAATGAACTAAGCAACTCAGTGACAGCAATGGGAGGGAGTGAACAAGTGGGAAAGAGGGAACAGCTGATGCTATGCAAACCAAAAGAAATGTATATATCACTCAATATGGAAGAAATAACTGTATTGCAAAGCTCACAGAACTCATAAATGTTATAGACCACAATAGACAATTTGCGCCATGAAAGTTCGAATGTGTTTGTGACTTTAACTAAGCATCACTATCCCACAATACTGTGAAATTTGGGAAATTATGTAATCACTTAATCACAATAAAGAATTTGAAAAAGAAAAGGCATTCGAACAAATGAAAATGAAAAGTTTTTCTGCAATTAATCAAGTTTAATTTAGCTCATTTCTTAAGATATACACTACATGATTCTTCTTATGATTGTTTTCAAGTTTTCCTCCCCCCCCCCCCCCCCCCTGCTTTTCTAGTGTTAATTGGAGATAAAAGTCTCACAGACTTTCCTGCCTGGGCTGGCTTCAAACCACAACCCCCAGATCTCAGCCTCCCAAGTAGCTAGGATTATAGATGTGAGCCACTGGTGCTCAGCTGCTACTTCCATTTCTTTTTATTAGTATTAGTATGGTTGATGTTTATTCATCCCTTTAATTTTTGATATATGTATTTTTTGTGGTTCTTGTTTTTTGTTTTTGTTTTGTTTTTGTTTTGTCAGTCATGGGGCTTGAACTCTGGGCCTGGGCGCTGTCCCTCAGCTCTTCAGCTCAAGGCAAGCATTCTACTGCTTGAGCTTCAGCGCCACTTCCGGTTTTCTAGTGGTTTATTGGAGAAAAGAGTCTCACGGACTTTCCTGCCCTGGCTGGCTTTGAACCGTGATCCTCAGATCTCAGGCCTCCTGAGTAGCTAGGATTACAGGCGTGAGCCACTGGCGCCCGGCTGTTGCTTTGGTTTTGGTTTTTTTGTTGTTTCTTTGGTTTTGTTTTTTGAGACTGGGACTTGCTGTGTAGTCCAGGCTAGCACTGACCTTTTGCCTTAACCTCTGTAGTGTTGAAATATAGACAGGTCCACCACATCAGCTTCTATCTGTGTATTTTTATCTAAAGTAAGTTCCAATAAAAAATATATATAGATGGCTTTAGTCTAAAAAAAGTTTTCCTTTAAGTATAGTTGATTCCCCTGCTGTTACAGCACAGGGGACTCAACATCTAACCTGGTTACAAAGTTAGAATACTAAGCACCTATCCCCGGGTCCAGAACTAATTGTTCATACTTTTGAACTTGGATTCCTTTAAAACAAATATAACATCTACACCTCACAGGGAAAAAAGACGTGAAGGTGCTTTGTGAGTATAAATCCTTGCTTCTCCAACTGTTTATAGTCTCTAGACCAGCAGTACTCGTCTAATAGTTTGTAAGAAACAGAGACTCTAAGACTACATTCTGGCCTAAATCAGAAGTAGGTATTTTCACAAGATCTCCCTAGAAATTCACATGCAAATTAAAATCTGAAGAGCAATGCTTATTCTCTGTGTATTAAGTATCTTCACCATAATAAGAGCATTCATGAGAAACTCATTTTCTTTTGTAAAAGTTTTGTGATTTGGTGAACTCATTAGCAGTATGATATTAACAACTCATAACTAATTTGCAGCAGAAAGTTAGACAGATCAATTCACTTCTCAGTATCTTTTTCCTTATTTTTAAATTAAACCATTAATTCCCAACCTTAAGCCACTAGACACACTACGGTTTGAAAAGTTTTAATGGGAGAAGGAAGGATAGTATGGTAATTACGCACACAGTTTTGGACTTGAATGGTTCTGGAGTTACTTTGGCTCAGCCACTTAATAATGTGTGATCTTCAGCAAGTTAATATTCCTAAATGTCAATATCTTTCATTGTAAAGTGAGATTGTAATCTTGCCTACTGCAGAAATTAAGGAGTATTGTATATGATGAGAAATGAGTGTAGAGCTCTGTATTTTTTAGGGAGACAAATAGTTTACAACTTGATTGAGATGGGGGTTACACAGTTGTATGTATATATCTCCCAGAGTTTTTCAAAACATATATTTAGATGAATTATAAGCAAATTATAAACCAAAGGTAATTTTAAAACTGAAAGAGAAAAAAGAGAGTTGGACTACATGAATTCAAAACTTCATCTTATCACTGGTAATGTAGAAAACCTTGAATAAGTTATTTAATCCCTCTCTACCATACACTTCTAAATCTATACATATAAGAGGACCAAAAAGTAAAATAACTTAAGAGATTTATAACAAGTATAACAAGCATTCTTACCTTAGAATACACTTAGAAGCATTGCATGTTAAGTGCCCATGACTATTATATAGTTATAATTTCTATTAGCTACTTTCAATATTTAAAAAATCATATGTACCCACAAGAAGAATGCAATGAAAACATGATACTGTTTTCTGTGGACTAGAATTATATCACTATCCTTAAGTAATGACTATCATAAGGATCAAAAGTATGGTAACAATTTGTCTAGCTCTCATCTAATTGACAATAAAATGTACCTTTGACTAATTAAAACAAGCACAAAGTATATTAAAATTATAATTTAAGATAAATTGCAATTTATAAAAGTCACTACAAGTTCAGGAAGTCTATAAAATAAGACTCTTCCTTTTGATGAAAAAGATCAAAATAGTTGATATATTACCACATGACCCATCAATTATATTTTTGACACTTAAAAATATACTGGTGGGGCTGGGAAGTTGGCTCAGCGGTGGAATGCTTGCCTTGCATGCATGAAGCCCTGGGTTTGATTCCTCAGCACCACATAAGCAGAAAAAGCTGGAAATGGCACTATGGTTCAAGTGGTAGAGCGCTAGCCTTGAGCTGAAGAGCTGAGGGACAGTGCCCAGACCCAGAGTTCAGGCCCCACAACCAACAAAAAAAAAACCAAACCACTGGTATACCCATATTCAGAGAAGCCCTGTGAATAAATACCCATGCATTAGAAACAATAGAAGAAAGGATAAAGAAAATGTGGTATATACATACACTAAAATATTATACAGCCTTAAAAAAAGAAATACATGCTACAACATAAAAGAACCTTGAGGACAATATGCTGGGTGAAATATAACAGTCACAAGAAGATAAGTGGTGCATGATTTCTCTTATATGAGGTACCTATAATAGGTACCTCATAGGAACAGAATGCAAAAGAACAGTTGCCATTTCCAAGGAAAGGATGGAAGGAGAAATTGTATAAAGTTTCAATTTTATAAGATATAGTTCTATACTACTGAATGATATGCATACTAAAAAATGGATAAGGTGATAAACTTTGTATTTCTTAGGTATATTTTCCAACAATTACAATATAATTAGTTTATACAGTAGTTCTTGCAGTACTAACACTGTAAAGCTTTTATAAATCTGTTTGCATTTTCTGCTTTTTAAAAAGCGCTATGTTCTTGCATTCTAATATAACCCATGTGTGTTCCTTTGACTTGGATATGTTAAGCCTCAATCTTTTTTTTTTGGTCACGGGACTTGAACTCTGGGGCCTGGGCGCTGTCCGTAGCCCTTCAGCTCAAGGCAAGTGCTTTACCACTTGAGCCACAGCACTTCTGGTTTTCTGGTGGTTAACTGGAGATAGTCTCATAGACTTTTCTGCCCTGGCTGGCTTTGAACCTCAATTCTCAGATCTCCACCTCCTGAGTAGCTAGGATTACAGGCATGAGCCACTGGCACCCAGCAAGCCTCAATCTTTTTGAATTTGGTTTTTATTTGACCTTCATTCTTCAGCTGACTTTAGTCAAATAAAAGTATAATACTTTTGAACTGTAAAGTAAAAGTACAATATTTCTGAACTGTAAGTATTGAAATTTTAAATTAAACACTGTAAAAGTAACTATATAGTACTTTTGAAGTGTAAAATAAAAATACAGTACTTTTGAATTATAAATTAAGTATTGAGATTCCAATTAAAACTGTGCTGTCTGCCAAAAATCCTCAAGGAAGAGATTACTTTCCCTAAAATAACAGAGATGTCACCTCTGCCGGCATACCGATGCTCAGGTCCAAAAAAGTGTGATGTGTGCTCATTTACTTGACTGAAGCTACCAATCAGGAAATACAGGGCCTGAGAATAGGAAAAGAAAGGCAGCAAAACACCACACACAGGGCTGGGAAGGTGGCTCAGTGGTAGAGCACTTGCCTTGCATGCCTGAGGCCCTGGGTTCGATTCCTCAGCACCACCTAAGCAAAAAGAAAAAAGCCGGAAGTGGCGCTGTGGCTCAAGTGGTAAAGCACTAGCCTTGAGCTAAAGAGCTGAGGGACAGCGCCCAGGCCCAGAGTTCAGGCCCCAGGACCGGACCCAAAACAAACAAAAAAAAAAAACCCACCACACACAGCCAACAGCCAGATGTTCTCTGTGGCACATGGATAGCAGGGACAGCTGGTTCAAGCCTCTGTAATCTGTGCATGAGTGGCAAGGAAAGAAACACTTCTCTCCTTACCTAAGTGAGGCATGAGGGCTGTCTATCTTACTTCTTTCTGTTCCTATGAAGAAGATGAAGAAGATCAACAGATCCATGAGAAAAGAATACCTAATTTGAATTGCCCCAGCCAAAGGACAAAAAAGTAGATGGTTATACTATAAGCTGCCATTCATTCTCTCCATCCATGAAAGTTTTACCAACTAAGTTACCTCCTCAGACTGAGGTAACCCCTTAAAAAGCCATAATTAGGAAATCTCAATATTTTTTAGCTGCTGGGCATTGGTGACTTACACTAGTGATCCTAGCTACTCAGGAACCTGAGATATGAGGATCTCAGTTTAAATGGAGTCCAGGCATGAAACTCCATGAGACTCTTATTTCCCAATTAATCATCAAAAAGCTGGAAGCGGAGCTGTGGCTCAAGTGGTACATTCTACTTCAGGTTTTCTAGTAGTTAGTTGCTTTTAACCAGGATCCTTATATCTCAGCCTCCTAAGCAGCTAGGATTTCAGGTTTCAGCCATCAACGCCTGGCCACAGAATTTTTTTTTTTTTTTTGGACAGTTGTGAGGCTTGAACTCTGGGCCTAGTCGCTGTCCCTCAGCTCTTCAGCTCAACACAAGTACTCTATCATTTGAGCCACAGCACCATGTCCAGTTTTTCTGGAGATAAGAGTCTTACAGACTTTTCTGCCTGGGTTGGCTTTAAACCTCAATCCTCAGATTTCAGCCTTGTGAGTAGCTAGGATTACAGGCATGGACCACCAGTGCCCAGCATGGCCACAGATTTTAATTGCCAGAGTTTAGTCAAATAAGCCAATTTCCTAACCACAAAATTAAAATCTTAGTTACTATTGTATATTAACTAATTGAACACAGTACAAACTTTGTTGCTAGTTTTTCAATCCATAAATCATAACATAAATAATAAAAGAATATCACAATCTGTGACCGACTAAGTCACTTTTTCAAAATCGGTTGCTTTCAAAGTCACTATGTATTTATCTGTTATTCAATTCCTGTACAAACAGCAAAGTGTATAACTGTCTCGTAGTAATAAACTTACATGATATCTTATGAAAATGAGCAATAGAAAGAAGGAAGTGCCAACAATGATGAAAGGAAAGCAGAGAAAAAGAAAGTGTAAGATTGAATGTGAAATTCTAATAAATGTAAATCGTTAATGAAGACATAGGTAATCTTGTAAATGTTGACACTACATTTAAGAGACTCTAGATAAGCAGTTTCAGGAACAAATAAAGCAAACTCATCAACATAAATGAACACCATAGCTCTGGTGAAAGGGATAAAGATGTTCCAGAAATTATACTAGAAAAAATAATAACAAAAAAATTTCTAATTAGACAAACCATGAGGAGGCATTTCACAATATTTAAAGTAAAAAAAAAATTAAGCTGGTCCAAATTCCGAAAGGATTCATCAAAGCATACAAAAGACACTTGTTTCATGTCCGATGAGAATAAGAACACTGTTAAAACTGCTCCCTTGGGCAGTACTGGGGATTGAACTCAGGGTCTAGTACTTTCTAGGCAGGTGCTCTACCACTTGAGTTATACCTCCAACCCCTTTTTGTGTTTTTGTTTTGTTTTGAGGTAAGGTCTCACTTGATGACCCACCCAGCCCAGGCTGTGATCCTCCTACTTATTTTCTGCATATGTCTGGGGATGACAGGCATGCCACAGAACCCAATGGCTGAGATGGAGTCACTCAAACTTCATTTTGCCTAGGCTGAACACACACCTCCATCTCTGGATCTCTGCCTCCCAAGTAGTGAGGATTACTACTGGTTTGAGCACCACAATCAGCTCAAACTACTTCACTTTATTTTACAAAGAAATAAAATATTTAATTTTTGCTGTTTTTAATATTTTAAATTACAATGGGCTAAATACTAGTTTTACTTTTTTCACTTTCCTTATATATTTATAAGCAACTGTAAGAGAGTTACATTTAACAAAAAAAATGTAAGGCCATAGAACAATTGTAACTTTCCCTATTGAATATAAACATTGCTTTGCAGAGTTTTACCGTATCTCATATTCCCACACAAAACAAGGACTATCCATACCTATAACTACTCCCACCGCGAAGGGGCTTATTGTTTCAAAACTAAAGAGAGATCCTCTATATTTTCCTCTGGTCCTTAAAATCTGCTCAAACAAAAAGAACTTGAATTATGTTGGTGTTATTAAAAAAGATAATTTTTCAGGTGCCAAAACTGACAAGTGCCCTTTGTAAATATGCACTCCCTTAACACTCAACATTACTCACACACACACAAAAAAAAGTGTGTGTGTGTGTGTGTGTGCGTGTACCCTAATGTTGAAGAACACCTGAATAGATATCTAAATAATCTGAATAGTTGACCAATTTATTCTGTTATTGTACAGGACTTTATGTCTGCCCTACTCCCTTGAATTCTGGAGCAAAACAATGAATGTGTGATAAAAAGTAATGATGGGAAGGTGATTTATGACAATAGATGTGTTTGTTACTTTTATGTAGCTACAACCAAAATACCTAAGAACTTAAAAGGTCAAATTATTTATCTGTAGCTCCTGGTTTCAGAGGGTTCATGGTTATCAGGCTGTATGCACTTGGGCAGAATATCATAGTAGAGAAACTTCAGGTGTACAGGGATCTACTTCTTATAGATAGGTTCCACCTTCTAAAGTCTCTACCCAATCAAAAAAATAGCACCATTAGCTGGGGACCAAGTAAACACATGAACATGTGGGGACTTTCATAGTCAAACCACAATAAAAAATTTAGTCAGACCTCAACTTGAATTGTATTTTTACACCACACTTAGTGAAACTTTAGGTAAGCTAATACTTGTAGATTCAAGTTTCTACTCTATGAAATGGGGATTGTAATACCTACTTCTGGAATTAATTATTGTAATAATCAAGAGATAAAGTATGAAAGGTTTAGCAAACGAGCAAATAATGGGCATTTAATTACTATTATTAGTATAATTATCCTTAGTATTGTCATTAATGCTACCAATCATGTAAATATGATAAAACTGCATTTGTCTTTAAACACTGTATTAATCAGCAGAGTTTTTTAAGAGATCAACCACCACCTGCTATGACAGATGACACGACATCAACTTCCTCCAGATCATTTCTCCCAAGGTGCATGCACAAGAACTAAAACACATTCACCCATCTTCATCTTGCAACCTCTCTGATTCTTATGTTAAAACCTCCCTAAAGTCTGCTCAGAGTTTCCTCTTCTGAGGACAATGAGAACTAAAACCATTTCCCATTTCTTGGAGCTATTTGCCAAAACACTAGTATCTTCCTCTCTTAGTCCACATGATTCAACTGCCAGTTTTCTCTTTTGATTCTAATCTACAACATTCGTTCTAAACTAAGATTCTTTATTTCTTATGTAGATGAATAAAGCTGCAAGGGCTCTACAGGCCAACAAAGGCCAGTTTATTCCTTCTAAAAAATGCATGTTAGTTGACCAAAGTCTGCTTTAACACTTTCAGCAACAAAGTCCTCTTATCCCAAGTCAACATGACAATATCATTGGTTAGAAAGTTTTTCCTTATCTTGAAGCAAAATTTATCCTGTGCCTTATAATTTCCTCCACTTTGCCTCTAATTCTAGAGTCCAGAGAAATTGAGAAAGTTACTCTTGACAATACCCAATATTTGAAGCCAATTATTGAAAAACCCCTGAAGTAAGAGAAGAAGAAAAGTTACTCAGTTCCAGCTAAGAGAACATGGATTTAAGTTTTCTCCCTCTCCATCATAATTCTACTGACCAGATGTAATCTTGTCAAAGTGACCTAACCACAAAGTGGTAAAATGCTTACTTTGCCAACAACATCTAGGCTGCCCAGTAATGTGACCCTTTTACCCATATTTCTCATTATGTAAAAAATATATATTAATTTAATCTACTAATTCAGGAAAAATGACAGCCCAAGTCATTCTCTCAAAGGGATGATACTAAGGCCCCAAACACTGCAGATAGAGTTCTGTAGGATAATCTGGCATGAAGCTACTGTCTCTTTGCTACAAAGCCCAAACTCCTATGCTCTCAAAAAGGGCTGGAAGAGGTTGCCTTAAGTCTTCAGGACTTTGGGAGTTTTGCCTAAGAGATTTTCAAAGAAAGCAAGAACAGCCGAAGAATATTCTGTACCTTGCCCAGCAGAAGGTACCTGGCAAACAGGATCAAACATTGTGATCTCAAAAAAACCGACAATGGTAAAAAGATAGAAAAAGAAAGTGGCAGATTTCTCCTAGCCCAGTATGAATTATCTTTCGGGGACACAGAGACAGAGAGACAGATCAACAAAGTGTGTCAAGGCAAGGCAGGCAAGGGGACTTCTGGATCCTCAAAAGGGGCACTCGGTGTGGCAGCAGTAACCCCGGATGGTCTGAGGAAGTGTGATAACGCAGAGTGCAGCAGTGACTAGGAAGCGCGGCTCCTGCAAGGGAAATGCAGGTGACATGGGAGGAATCACGCTTGGAGAGCATCTGGCTTTCTGGGTCTTGAAGATAGGGAGTGGAGTGACTTCGGCTATCGGCAAACGGTAGAACTGTGCCCGGCAGGTGACCGCGGAGGGCTAAGGGCACCGAGAAAGAGAAAGGGAAAGGGCGGCGTTCCCGCACACTCGCGGGAGATGGAGCTCGGAAGTGTCCCCTCTGGCTGAGGAGGAGCTGGCCCCAGCCGAGCAGGTGCCCGGGGCCCTGGATGCAGCGGGCAGGGACCTCCCGGGCCCCGCCGTCCTCCGAGTGTCCCCCCACAGCCCCCCCACCACCACCACTCAGGTGCGAATTCCCATTCCCAGACCCAAGGAGGTCCGGCAGGGGCTCCCCGCTTCCCTCCGGCCACCCATCCGAAGCCCACTCCTCCGCAGCCGGCCCAGGCCACCCCTAACAGTCCCCTTTAGACACACGGGGCTCCCCGTCGGTTCCCCAGGGACCTGGGGCCCCGGCCGGGCCTGGTGCCTCCCCTCGCGGCCAGGTTCGCCTTCTCCACACGGCGTCTCCCCTCAGACCGGCGTCCTCGCTCCCCGGCGCCCTCGCTCCCCGCCGCAGGCCACACTCACAGAATTCGGCGATGAACCGGGTCACAACGTAGTTCTCCTCGCACCAGTCCAGCGTGGAAGTCGGGGGACCCCAGTAACCTTCGAGGTCCACGACCGGAGCCATCGCGCCGCCGCCCTGCGTTCTGCCGGCCGCGCTCCGCTTGGCCACTCCGGGGCCGAGTCCGGTCCTGCGCGCGCGCTCCCGCCCTCCCCACCACCCCCCGCAGGGGGCGTGACCTAGTGCCGTCACCGAGCTTGCCCGGAGGGAGGCCACGCCCATCAAGCTGCCCTGAGGCCACGCCCATCAAGCTGCCCAGCCGCCACGCAGCGCTCCCCCTCTTACCCTCGGGCGCCGGGCAGCGGCTCCGCCTTCCCCTCCCCCCGGTGGGCGGGGCGAGGTCGGGATCTGGAGCAAAGTGAAGACCTGGACTGCTGGGCCTGGCCCGCCCAGACACGCCCGTGGTGTTAGTTTAGAGGATCCCCGTATCCCTAGGCTCTTTTCCGTGAGGATGTGTTTGAGCCTCCATTAAGGGTGTGGGCGGTCTGAGTTAATTAAGGCGGGGGTGGGATGGAGTCTTTCACAAGCCGGAGCTTGATTACACCTGGCCAGGGAGGTGCACTGGAGCGCTGGACACTGGGCTCTGGCCTCAGAGAAACACCTAAACCAGGTCCTGCCATTCCTAGGAAAAACAGATCAAACCTATAGAGAAAACACCAACCTTGGGGACCGAGGGAGAAGGCAACAACTAACCTACCTAAGCAGTCTCCGAAAAAAATAAAAAGTGCAGGGTTGGAAGTTTAGGCAGAGTGACATTGTTAAACCACCGATCGCCAGCCCTATGGCTTTACCATTTTGTTCAGTTCACAGGCAACCTGATGCTACTCTAGTGCCTAGTCTTGTGATGCTGGGGGTGGGTGTGAGGGTAAGGTGACTCCTTGAAGACCAACAGAGTTGCCTGGGGGTAGGAGGGGTTGGGGGAAACAACATGGACACAGAAAATGACCACATAATGTAATATGAAGTGAGCAGGAGACAAGGAAGTGTAAGAAGCTGGAAGAGCCTGTAATCCAGCCTGGCTAGGGGCTTCAGGGAGAGCTGTCTAGAGGAGGGAGCATTTTCTAGTAACATGACCTCCACTAAACCTAAAAACTGTGGTTGAGGAAAAATAAACTACCCCAAGAGTACTTTAGTTCTGTTTCATAGGGTTTGGATACTTTAGATTTGCCCATTGGCTGTGGGCATTTTTGCCACAATGTCATATGCAATCCTGAAGACAAAAAAAAAAAAAATGCAAAGCAAAATACTTTTGCAAAATCCTATAAGGTTTGCCAGAGTGTCACCTGTCTCAGCTACAAGAGAGGCAGAGATAGGAAAATTGCAGTCCATGGTTTGCCCTAGGCAAAACTGAAAACCATCCTCAAAAATAAACTAAAATAAAAAGAGCTAAGGTCGCAGAACACTTGCCTAGCAAGTATGAGGCCCTGAGTTCAAACCCCAGTACTGCCTCTTCCTTTAGAAAAAAAATATAAGGCTTACCCCACACACACAAAGAAAGTCTGGGGTGGGATATTTAAAAGTGTAGGTCCCAGGCAGGTGCCAGTGGCTCACACCTGTAATCCTAGCTACTTAGGAGGCTGAGATTTAAGGATCACAGCTCGAAGCTAGCCTAGGCAAGATAATCCATGAGACTCTCCTCTCCAATTAACCACCAAAAAGTTGGAAGTAGATCAATGGCTCAAGTGGTAGAGAGCAAGCTTGAACAAAGAAGCTAAAGTACAATGCCCAGGCTCCAAGTTTAAGCCCCAGAACCAGCACCAAAAAAGAAAAGGAAAAAAAGTATGGAGGCAGAGGCAGGAGGATCAAAAGTTTGAGCCAGCATGGACAACCTGGTAAAAGCCTGTCTAAAAATAAAATTAAACAGCTGGGGATGTAGCTCAGAAGTGAGTTTGCCTAGCTTTGTGAAACCATGGGTCTAGTTTCTAGTACTAATGCTATAAAACAAATAAACCAAAAACCTCCAAAACAAGCCAACAAAATCTCTATATGTCTAAGCCTTGCTCTAGCAAAACTGGCCCCAATCCTCATATAACAGCAACAAGGCTAAATCACTTCAACATTTGCTGTAGGCACACAGTCACCTTGTCCTGGGTAAACCTAGTTTTTCTTTCTCCAAGCTGGGGAGGAACCCAGAGCTGAGAGCATGCTGAACTCTCACCACCACTGATTTGCACTTAGGTCCCTTTAAATCATGGTTGTATTTTTCTAAATACGAATCTGTTGGACCCTTATGGCATACATTTGTAATAGAGATTGAATTAATCAAATGAGAAATCTAAGGTTCAGACTTCTTTTAAAATAGATATTTTTTTCTTTATGTACAGGAGGAAGTTTTTACACAGCTTCTTCATCTGTACCCTTGGTTTTCCCAAGCACCAAACCAATTGGAAAGGGTAGAGGGTTCTGAGAAGCCACAATACCAGTGCCTATTGCCACCAGTAAAAGGTGCTTTGCAGGATTTTCAGTGTGTTTTTTTATTTGTTTGAGACAGTCTTACTACATAGCCCAAACTGGCCTCAAACTCATAATCTTCCCATCTCAACCTCCTCCTACATGCTGAGATTATAGGTATATACCATTATGCATGGCTTCAACATTTTCTTTAAAGTCTTCATAAAGAAGAAATACAACTAGATAATAAATACATGAAGACATAATTTAAAATCCTTAGCCATAATGAAAATGCAAATCAAAACCACACCAAGATTCCATCTCACTCCAGTTGGAATGGCAGCCATCAATTAACAACAACAAATGCTGCTGAGAATTCTGGGGAGAGGAACCCTCATACAGTTGTTGGTGGAAATGTAAACTAGTGCGACCATTATGGAAATCAGTGTGGAGGTTCCTCAAATGACTAAAAATAGGACTGACTTATGACTTTGACATACTACCTTTAGTAACACACTATAAAGAAAATAATCAGTATACCAGAAAGAATTTGCATATCTCTGTTTATTGCAGCACTGTTCACCATAATCAAGTGATAGAATCAGCCAAGGCTTCCAACAACAGATGAATGTGTAAAGAATATGTGGTAGCCTGGTATTGGTAGCTTGTGCTTGTTTTCTGCTCAGAAGGATCTGAGGATCCCAGAGTGGGCAGAAAATCCACATAACTCTTATCTCTAACTAGCAAAAAAGTGAGACTAGAGGAGTGGCTTATATGATAGAGCCAAGTGAGAGCTCAAGGCCCTAAGTTCAAGCCCCAGTACTGGTGCGTACACACACACACACACACATACACACACACACAGAAGATATAATATCACACACACATCAAAAGAAGATGTATCATACACACACACATATGATTATTATGTAGCCATAAAAAGAATGAAATGTCATTTTCAGGAAAGCGTATGCAATTGGAGAAAATCATATTGATTGAGACAATCACAATAAATACAGACCGTGAATCTAACTAAAGGACTACTTAAAAGGAGGAGAGAAAGGATAAAAGGGGGGAAGGTGAATAATTTTGACATTTATTGCTAACATATATGAAAATAGCATAAAGAACTCCAATGAAAAGGACTGATCAATAAGGAGATGGGAGGGCAGGAAAAAAGAAATAGGCTCTGTGGGGGTAGAGGTTAGGGGAAGGGATATGGTTGGAATGTATTGTTTGAAATGCATTGTATGAAAATAGAACAAATGCAACCTGCTGAAATTATTTTGGGAAAGGAGAGTGAGAGCAGGGTCAAGATTGATTTAAATATATTGTAGACACATGTGGAATTGTAACAGTGAAATCCCCCCTCCATAACTAATATAAGCTCATAAATAAACAGCAAAAAAAAAAAAAAGTCATCATACGATGTTGCTGATTGCTACCAAACATGAACTTGCTGGAAAATGAACCCAAGGCAGGATAAATCAGGGAAAGTGAGGCAGGGGAAACAGCAGCCAGGAATTCAGAAACCAATGCTGTCTTAATAAAAACTCTTAAAAGCATATAAGCACTATTTTCTTTGCTTTAAGCCTCACACTCATAAGCTGCAATGTTTAACAAAAATGGTGGAAAAGTGGTGTGAGGGGTTGTGGAGGAGGAATAACTCTGATTGTTTGTCTACTGAATAGCATTCTCCAGGACTGAGCAAGGATATCTTTAAAAAAAAAAACAAAACACTTATGAGTGGGAAGAACACTTGGGAAAACGATGACTCTCAGCACGATGTTTGAAAATGCTATCTCAAGGACCAACATCTGCACTGAAGCATGTGACAGAATTCTTCCTTTGTTTGAAGTCATGACTTGACATCCATGGCCCACATTTAGTGATCGGACCAACCTTGAATTCTCTGGACACAATTGATAAAACAGTGTCACAACAAGAATGAAGGAATGTACCAACTGTCAGATGAAAGAGGAGCACTCATCCAAAAGGTGAATTTGAGTCAACCCTCGTTCTGCTTTTTCATTATAAATACCTGGGATGTCAGAGCACTCATTGCACCCATTGTCAGATGTGCCTGCATCCTTGTCTGGTTTGTGTACTGTCCATCTTACCTTTGGTTTGCTTTACTAATAAGCTTTCTTGGTCTTTACATCAGTGCTTTCCCAGATTCTTTCATAGGATATCACAAATTCACTATTCAGGGGCCAGGCAGAGGCCTCTTCCCTTTCGGAGACCCTCTTCCCTTCACCAGTAACTACCTTCACCAATAGCGGATCCAATAACAAACCAGCTCCGCTTTCCCAGGAGTAGACACCATGCCCCTCTTCACAATCATGGTGGGTTTGTTTTTGTCTTTTGCAAGTCCTAGGCTTGAACTCAGAACCTGGGCACTATTCCTGACTTCTTTTCCTCAAGGCTAGCATTCTACCACTTGAGCCACACAGCACCACTTCTAGCCTTTTCTGTTTATGTGGTACTGAGGAATCGAACCAGGGCTTCATGCATACTAGCTAGGAAAGCACTCTACTACTGAGCCACATTCCCAGCCCCACAATCATGTTCCTATGCTCATTCTTTACAACATGTTCATATGAAAGAAACATATTTTCAGCAGAAAAGACTTGTAAAGCATCCTTGGAGAAGAGAATTTAAGGTTGCTGCTGTTGCACGCTCACTCTCCCTAAGGTCTCATTCTGTAGCCCAGTCTAGCATTGGGCTTTCCATCCTCCACTTTAGCCTCTGATTGCTAGGATTACTGGTGTATACTGCCCCTTACATGTAGTGCTGAAGTGGCTGCTTCTTTAGGAGTTTTCAAGTACCTTTGGCCCCTCCATTTCCCCCATTGACACCTTTCTCTTTACAATACAGGCAGCCCTTTAAAACATACCCTTTTGCACACTTCTCCTTAATAGTCAGGGTTGTTTTGAGGATTAAGATATGTAGATGCCAAGTACCATCTACAACTGCCAAAGGACTTGAGGCCCCAAGCCTTGTGCCAGGTACCTGTCATATGCTACTTAATTTCTTCCTCATAATAGCCTAGTGAGGTTTATCTCTCAATTTGGTATCTCGATTTTCAGGGAAGAAATGTGGAGCAAAGAGATATTGAAGGTCAACTGTCTGAGAGGCAACTGAGCAAGCTAAGAGCTGTGTTTTTCCCTTACTGTGCCTCCAGAAGCCAAGCTAGCAACCCCGCCTCATTGCTACCATTTTCTGCTAGAGATCAGTCCTTGCAAGAGCAGGAGGCCTCCTATCTCCACAGGACCATATGGACAACGATTGCTACTAAGTGAACATTTATTATAAGTCAGGCACTGTGCCTGATGCCTGCAATATTATCACTCTAAGCCCCGTGAAACAGGTTTTGAAACTCAATTTACAGGTAAGAAATGTGGTGCCAGGAAAATCTCAACTCACCTCAAGAGACAGGGATTACTAAACAATGGACCCAGATCTAAGTCATATCTAACTGACATCCTATGAGCTTCCCAAGTATGGAACCAATACAACTTGATAGGGTGGGAGACAACTTCCTATTGATGTCAGGGTGTCCACAGGAGCACTGAAGATCAAAGACAGGACAGCCTGCATGGGACATACTAAGAGACCAACCTTCCTCTGTGAAAGGCTGAAACTCTAGAAGATGAAGAAGGGAGTCATGAGGTTTTCTTGGAGAATGGACAGTATTGTCTTTCTTTCTGTCTGCCCATGAACTTTCTTGACCCCATGAAAGAAGAGAATTTCTTTCTTACTTAGACCAATAGTTCCAGGGAACCATTCAGAGAATGCAGTCTGTATAGCTTGACGTTCAGTGGGTATAAGCACTGATCTGTGATTATGATCCATACCTGAAAATCTATTGATGAGAGGCTTAACTAGATCAGCCACAGGTACTCAAGTTGTGAAAGGAGGTGATTTGAGAGCAGCCTAGGTGCTGGCTGGACAACGGATACCTGGACTTCTGGGAAGGGATGGTTAAGAGCCGAGCAGTGGGAAGAGGTATAGCGTCCAGCAGAGAAGGCAAAGCCAGGTCAAGGGACTATGGTGGAATATCTCTAGAAACAAGAAAGGACCTTCACCCAAGCACATAGCTATCCTGAAGAAGGCCCTGCTGCCAAGCAAGATATACCTGCAGAAATCAAGTTAGATCCATCTGTCTCTCATCTACCTGTCCACCTGATGGGTGGGGTAACAGCACCTGAGAGTGAAGGTGCTCAGACCACCAAGACCATGGAGCCAGTTTCCACATCCATTTGAACACTGTTGAGTCACACACTCCCTTCTGAGGCCAAGGTACAGTCATTCAAAGTGGTTAATTTTCTTGTAGTGACAAAATAAGTATTACACATCTAGGGTGAATTGCTTTTATTCTTTTTTATGTTTGTAAGGTTTTAGTCCCACCCTCCTTCCCTTCTTCCTCTTCTTCCTCTTCCTCCTCCTCCTCTTCCTCCTTCTCTTCCTCCTCTTCTTCTCCTTCTCCTTCTCCTTCTTCTTTTTCTTTGGTTATTGGTTGTGGGGCTTGAATTCAAGTCCTGGGCACTGTCCCTCAGTTCTTTTGCTCAAGGCTAGTACTCTGCCATTTTGAGCCACAGCTCCACTTCTGGTTTTCTGGGGTTAATTGCAGATAAGAATCTTACAGACTCAGGCTGGGAAGGTGGCTCAGTGGTAGAGCGCTTCCCTTGCATGCATGAGGCCCTGGGTTCGATTCCTCAGTACCACATAAGCAGAAAACTTTTTTTTTAAAGCCGGAAGTGGCACTGTGGCTCAAGTGGTAGAGTGCTAGCCTTGAGCTGAAGAGCTGAGGGACAGCGCTCAGGCCCAGAGTTCAGGCCCCACAACCAGACCCCCCCAAAAAAAAGAATCTTACAGACTTTCCTGCCCTAGCTGTCTTCAAACCATGATCTTCAGATCTCAGCCTCCTGCGTAGCTCAGTTTACAGGCACAAGCCACCAGCACCTGGCTCCTTCCTTTCTTTTGTGTGTCAGACCTAGCGCTTGAATTTAGGGACTCTTAGTTTTGCTTGGCTTCTTTGTTGACACTCTACCAACTTGAGCCACACCTCCACTTCCTGTAAGGTTTCAACCTAATAATGCTGCAAGTGTTGACTTTCCTTTGCCCAGGAACAAGTTTTGGGAACTACCTGCTGCTTTTCATCAACCTCTTGCTATGCTGGGGCTGCTCAGTGCTGCCCCTCACCTGTGAGCACAGGTGCTCCTGGAGGTCAGGTCTCAATCTGGGCATGAATCATCATATGCCGCAAATGAGAGGAAGCGTCTGTGAGCAGAGCCAGCACTAACACCAGCCTTGATCTTAGAACTTTCTCATGCTCCTGGGGAGATGGCTCATTAAGAAATGAGGGAAGATGTCTGGCCTATTAGGCAAGGTGACAATATTCCACAAGGTCCCCAGGGCCACTCTTTAGCTTTGTACTTTTTGTGACTCATAGCGTCAGTCCATCTAGGGTTGACTGGGCTCCTGGGAACTGTGTCTACATAGCTAACCAAGGCCAAAAGAAATACCAAAACAAATATAACTTCTTTTAGGATGGAAGTGGAAGGCACATTAAATAAATATAGCAAGCTAGATATTATTTTTCCCACTTGGATCTTGGCCAGGGTCTGGAGCCAGTGCTGCCTGGCATCCTAGGAATCAAATGCTCTGGACTCTGCCAAGGCTTCCTGGACAAGCCCTGGATGACACAGGCTCAGTGTCTCCAGATGGCTCCTGTAAAGAGTTTCTGACAGCCATCCCTCAAGGACCCAAGGAAAGTACCAGGGACAGTTCAAGAGGGAAGACAGTGAGACATGATGGATTCCTCTTTAAACTTTCTCTTTTCATAAGCCTTATAGCTAAGGTGAAAGAAAAATACTATTCCCTCATTTTGGTCTGTAGTCTAAAAAATAGATCTACCATCCTCCTTCCTCCTCACTGGCCTCCTTACACATATATACTATCCCTCCCTCTGCAAACACACCACAAAACACACCACACACACACACACACACACACACACACACACACACACACATCATAAGGAGAGCTTAACACTAAAGTCGCCGGGCACTGGTGGCTCACACCTGTAATCCTAGCTACTCAGGAGGCTGAGATCTGAGGATAGCAGTTCAAAGCCAGCTGGGGCAGGAAAGTCCATGAGACTCTTATCTCCAATAAACCACTCGAAAACCGGAAGTGGCGCTGTGGCTCAAGCGGTAGAGCGCTTGCCTTGAGCTGAAGAGCGCAGGGACAGTGCCCAGGCCCAGCCCAGAGTTCAAGCCTCACTACTGACAAAAAAAAAAAAAAAAAAAAAAAGAACACTAAAGTCCTTGTTAGAATGGCCAAACACTGGTAGCTCATACTGTAATCCTAGATATGCAAGAGGCTGAGACCTGGAGGATCACTGTTTGAAGCCAACGCAGGCAGAAAAATCTACAAGATTCCATCTCCAATTAACATGCTATCTTGCATGGCTTATATAGTAGAGGGCCAGCTGTGAGCAAGAAGGCTGAGTGAGAGCTCCAGGTCTTGAGTTCAAGCTCTGGTACCAACACACACTACACACTATGTACACTACACACATGACACACACATACACACACACATTCTCATTAGAATGTCCTCATCCTCCCTTTATTTGATGGACAGAATCAAGAGGTAGAACTTCTCAAGCCTTCAGAAGACCATCTGGGATCCCCATTAAAAGCCCATTTTCTGGTGTCACCCTGAGAGTTCTGAGTCAGCAGGTATGGGCACTTTAAGAAGCAGGTAGATGACACAGCTTGGAGAGCCTCATCTGAAGAGACACTGTGTGAGAGGGACCCTGTGTGAGCAGGCCATCAGGACACCCCTCCCAACAGGGCTGGGGTGGGGAATTTGCTTTCTCCTTCCCTAATATTTAAATAACAACCCCCTTTCCTCTCAGGTTGTGTTTTGGTTGTGCTGAGTGTTGACTTCTCTCTGACATACTGTGTTTATCAATGGTTAAAGACAAATGACTATCAAAAAAGGAAATTCTTTCAAGGGTTTCTCCTTTGGCACAGGGAAAGGTCAACACCAGACTTAAGGCCCTGGATTTTGAAGGTCATTTTTCCCGGTCTGTGTTCTGGGAAACGGAAATTGACAGATAGCTTTGACTCAAGAATGCCACATACAGTCACATGCAGTTCCTGAGTGCTATCATTGGAATGTTTGTGTCCTCTCTGGAGTTTGTGCTGGAATAATCCCAAAATAACAGTGTTAACAGGTAAGCTTTCCAGCAGTAATTAGGCTAATCTGTCTCTAGTTTCAGATCATAGGTATGTTCTTCAAGGGATGTTTGTGGAGAGAGCCTGGCATGGGATTTGGCACAGAGAGGAACAGCTCGATCATGATGGATGGAGAGAAAGGAAATGAATTTTCACATAAGGGGGTCAGAGTCTGTGCTCTCCCAGGACTCCTCCAGCTCTGCCGGAATGTCATGAATTCTTGACTGATTCACCGACTCTGTCAGTGCTGTGGCAGACAGTGTGGTGAGGAGGGGAGTAGGCAGGAGGAAGAGCAATTGCCAGGAAATGGCCATGAGATTTGTGCACCATAGATGTCAGAGCCATGAAGTAAGAATTGGCAGAGCTTTATGGAAGGTTCCTATGAACCCATGAAACCTTAAGCAATGTCTGGGAGCCCCAAACTGTAGAAGATGGCAAGTTACCTCAACTTTGAAATCCCCCAGATGCTCTTGCATTCATAGGCATTTTTAAAGGGATATTTTAATTAAAAAAATGAGCTATCATCTTGAAATCGGAGTGAATTAACGACATTTTCAATAGGAGAATAGGGGTTGGAGATGTGGCTCAGTTGGTACAGCGCCAGCCAATGAGTGAAAGCATCAGGTATGGAGTTGGAGTCCCGATCTCCAACCTAAAAAAAGAAAAGAAAAGGAAAAAAAAAAGAAATAAGGAATCAATAGGAAAAGGTCTGGGATGTTTTGCCAGTTCAGCCATGTGCCCAAGGATACAGTGTACCTTGCATAAGAAGTTCAGGAATGAGCTGGGGGAAGGGTAACAGACACAGTAGAGACCCTGCTTCCAATCCCTTCTCTTCACTTTTATTTGTTTTTGGCCTGAGTTTGGGACTCAAACTTGCTGATGCTTATTCTCATTGACAAGCACCCTACTACCTGAGCCACATCTCCAAACCCCCTTCTCTTCACTTTAACTGGAGTAACTGAGATGCCACCATGAAGTGAACTCTGTCATGAGAGAGAGAAGGGCCTTCAGCTGCAGACCTCAGCTGGATCCTGAGGGGCTGGTGCTGTGGATTCATTTTGCATCCCTCTTCTTTGGTTTTCCCTGCTGTGTTTCTTCCACCTACACATCAGCCGGGCCAGCACTCCAAGAGTCAACTATGAACCCTCCCTGTCTCCATTCCCACATCTAATCAGTCTCCAGAATTGCAGGATGTGTTCCTGTTGTCTTCCTGTCCATTCTCTCTGGCAGATCCCAGAGACGAGGCCTGCTAGAAATCACTCTCCCACGTCCTCCCCCTTCCAGTTGCAGTCAGCTTGCAAATGGGTGATAGTTACCTCACCTACTGCCCTCTAGGAGAGAGGGAAGCCAAATGTGCCTAGTCCTGGAAGAGTAGGGGTTGGAGAGCCATGCCATGGTTTTCAGGGGTATGGGAAGAAACTAATTAGGATATGTCAAGATGAGAAATGGTCTATCTGTCCATTACCTGGATGGATGCTTGTTGGGAATCCTGGAGCTCAGGGCCTGGCCACCAGCCAAGCCTTTCCCCAACCTATGCAGTCTTTAATAGATTCTCACTTAGGTGGGAGGCTAGGGATTAGGCCAGCTCTGGAGAAGCTCAGAGTGGGATGCAAAGTGCTTAATTACAGGAAGATGGAGGCTCTCAAGTGCCTGGCAGGAAAGGCTGTACATGTTTAAGGTTGTCTGCTCTAGGACACAGATCCTTCTTGCAGTTTTGAAGTAGCATGACTTTGGTTCAAGATCCTTTAGTCCAGAGAAGTGATACAGAGGGAATAGGATCTCATGTTTTCTTTCCAGTCAAAGTTAACATAGAATCTCAGACCTAAAAAAGAGACCCTAAAGTCCTTTTTTTTTTTTTTTTTTTTAAACCAGGGCTGAGAACCGAACCCACGGCCTTGCGCGGGCCAGGCGGGCGCCCTTCCGCTGGGCTAAACCCCCAGCCCCTCCTAAAGTCCTTTTATTGCAGCATTTCCATTCTTCATGGAATGCTACACAAAACTAGTTGCTTTCTGGCTTCCCATTGGTCTTTAGAAAGCTTTCCTTGGACTCCACTGTTATTGTAGGGCACTGCGTGGTGGAGGTGGAGCATGCGCCTTTGCTTCCTAAGGCTGCTCCACACTTCCCCATCCGCTCCATCAGAGTGAACCAGGCCAAGGCCACATCCTCCATGAAGCCTCCTCTGTGTCCTCTAGGCTGATTCCCACTCCTCTCTCCACAGCTATCACTATAGGTGTTTTAAGAGCAGTGATCTGCTGAATCATTCTTTCTCCCTCAGAAGGAAGGAAGGAAGGAAGGGAGGTGAGAAGGATTGGAGAGAGGAAGGACAGAAGGAGGGAGGAAAGGAGAAAGGGAAGAAGGAAAAGGAGAGGCTCTGTTTACTTTACACAGCCACCATCCCTGTATGACCCTGTTAGAGGTCCTGTTTTTTCAAAGCCTTTTTCTATCCTGATCTTACTGGCTTCTTATAACAGCCCTGACTTGGTTTGGGATAGAGACCCACACTCCGATAGCCAAATAGGGAAGCTGAGGTCCTGAAAGAAGAAGTGACCTGCCCAAGGTCACCTCAGAACTCTTGTGGGAGACCAGAACCAGTCTCCTTCCTTTCTTCCTGTCATCCCCTTCCTCAGTCCCTCCCACCTGCCTCCTTTTCTCTGATGGCTGCTGGAGCTCAGTAGGGAGGGAGTGGCAGTGGAGCATGTGCAGGCCTCTCCCTGCAGGCATGCTGGGAGGGGATGGGGCTCACAGAAGACTCCAAAGGGGAACTGGCATGGAGATATCTCCTTTGAACCTCCTGCTTCTAATGTGGGTTCCATCTAGCGTCCAAAGTGCTCCTGCTGTAATGGGTGCCAGTACCACGGCAGACATTCAATAATCATCTACAGAAATTGAATTTGAATTTACTGAGTGACCTTGAACAGCCTTCACAGCTCTCCTGGGCCTCATTTCTCCCTGACAGCCTATTTGAGGGGCAAAATATTTTCCCTGTGGCCCTACCATCTTTCCTGGGTAATTCATCATGTTTGTTAAAATGCTGAGTTGCCTGGTAAAAAGCTGGGTGCTGGTGGCTGACACCTGTAATCCTAGCTACTCAGGAGGCTGAGATCTGAGGATTGTGGTTTGAAGCTGGCAGAAAAGTCTGAGATTTTTAAATGTCCAATGGACCATCAAAAATCTGAAAGTGGAGGAATGGCTTAAGTAGTAGAGAGACAGCCTTGAGTAAAGTTAAGGAACAGCTCTTAGGCCCTGGAGTACTAGAACAATGAGAAAAAAAAAAAAAAGAGGGCATTTCTCAGCCCTCACAAGCTGTAAGCAATGACTCATGAGCTGTTTTGGCTTTCCATTGTGTTAACCAGGGCTCTGAGGTGTGTAGGAACTAGGCCTCGGGCTTTTCTCACTCTCTGGGAGGAGCTTCTGTGTCTGAGCTGGGCCACCAAGGTGTTGTTACTTTCCCCTGCCATCCCAAGTTGAGTCTTTTTTGTTGGTCGTGGGCTTGGACTCTGGGCCTGGGCGCTGTCCCTGAGTAATTCAGCTCAAGTAATGCTCTACCACTTGAGCCACAGTTCCACTTCTGGTTTTCTGGTAGTTAATTGGAGATAAGAGTCTCACAGACTTGCCTACCCAGGCTGGCTTTGAACCACAGTCCTCAGATCTCAGCTTCTTGAGTAGCTAGGAGTACAGGCATGAGCCACCAGCGCCTGGCTGAAGTTGACTTTTGCAAGGTCCTTGCCAACTCAAGTCTTGGTTCCTGCAAGGTTAGAAACCAGAAGCCAGTACTCTAGGACTGCCTCATTTCCATTCGATGTTGTTCACGTCCTGTTCATTTTGCTCAAGGCCAGCACTTTACTATTTGAGCCACTGCACCATTTACAGCTTTGTCTGTTTTCTTAAGAGTTCTAGCAACAGGGCTGGGAAGGTGGCTCAGTGGTAGAGTGCTTGCCTTGCATGCCTGAGGCCCTGGATTCCTCAGCACCACATAAGCAAAATGAAAAAAGCCGGAAGTGGCGCTATGGCTCAAGTGGTAGAGCGCTAGCCTTGAGCTGAAGAGCTGAGGGACAGCACCCAGGCCCAGAGTTCAGACCCCACGACTGGACCAAAAAAAAAAAAGGAGTTCTAGCAACAGACTTGTTTTGTTTTGGTTTGTTGGGTTTTGTTTTTGTTTTTTTTTTGCCAGTCCTGGGGCTTGAACTCAGGGCCTGGGCTCTACCCTCTGTGTTCAAGGCTAGCCCTCTACCACTTGAGCCACAGAGCCACTACTGACCTTTTCTGAAGTTTATTGGCAAGAAGAGTCTCACAGACTTTCCTGGGCCTGAGCTGGTTTTGAACCTCGATCCTCAGATCTCAGCCTCCTGAGTAGCTAAGATTACAGGTGTAAGCCATCAGCACCCTACTCAGACTTGTTTTTAAAACCTAGAGTCTGGGGCTGGGAAGGTGGCTCAGTAGTAGAGTGCTAGCCTTGCATGCATGAGGCCCTGGGTTCGATTTCTCAGCACCATACAAGCAGAAAAAAGCCAGAAGTGGCTCAAGTGGTAGAGCACTAGCCTTGAGCTGAAGAGCTGAGGGACAGTGCCCAGACCCAGAGGTCAGGCCCACCACTGGACCCAAAAAAATAAAATAAAATAAAACATAGAGTCTGCCACCTTCAGCCTGGGAACTGAAACAAAGTTTTTGATCTCTCTCTTGTTTTCTCAAGTGGAGAACATCTTTACAATATAGAATGAAATAAGTCTATATAGTTAATGTGTAAATCTCAATGCTGGTACTTACTAGACTTCGATCAGCAAGTATTCTGTTATTGTTTCTGTGTGCTTATATGTTTGTTATTCCAAAATAGAAACAAGTCTCAATATTTCTCCTATTCTGGCTACCACCATCATCATCTTAGTCTTTGGTCAAGCAATTTCCTGGCCAGCCAAACCCACTCTGTGATCACAGCCATAGGGTCTTTGTTCAGTAAACTTATCCCTCCTTCCTCTACCTATAGGCCTCTAACTGGCCTCCCTTGAATTGAGCAGCACTCATACCCCACATTCAGGCTTCTCAGGTGGCCCCTGCCCTAAGTTCTGGCCACAAACCTTTTCTTCTCTTTTTATCTTTTCTCTTTCCTTCCCTTTCTCTCATTCTTTACAAGGTTTGAATTCAGGGCTGCATGCTTGCTTAGCTGGTTTGCTCAAATGATGCTCTACTGAGTCATCCCTCCAGTCTGGCTTTTAGCTGGTTATTTTGGAGATGGAGTCTCATACACTTTTCTGCCTGGGCTGGCTTTGAACTGAAATTCTTCAGATCTCAGCCTCCTTAGCTAGGATTACATGTGAGCCACTAGGGCTTTCCCTTGGGGCCTTGCATTCTCCCTCCTCCCCCAGCTGTGACAGTACTGGGGTTTGTGCCCTGGGCCTTGCACGTACCAGGCAGCCACTGGAGCCACATCACCAACCATTCCTGCAAACACATGGTCTCTTCACTGCAGCCCCCAACACAGCTTTTCCCTCCTCCAGGTCTTGGCCTTTGAGGTTCCCTCTCCAGAAAATGTCTCCCCAAATCCCTGTGCCCACCTAAGTGCTTCCCTTCATACCTGAGAATGGTGTGAACAGAATCACCACCTCACCTCCTCTGCCCCTTTTGCCCGCCTCATCGCCTGTACCCTGGCGTGATGACAGAGGCAGCCATGGCTTCTCATCCACCTTCTTCCCCATAGACAGACCTTCAGGAGAACAGAGATCTTGCTTATAGTCACCGTTCTTATCCCACTACCTGTCCCAGGGTCTGAACACAGGAGACACTCAAAATAATTTTTTTAAGTTGGGTGTGTCAGGCATGGTGGTGAGTGACTGTAATTCCAGATAAGCAAGAGGCATAGTTAGGGGAATAACCGTGTGAGGTTAGCATTGGTAAAAATGTTAATATCCTAATTGAAAAATAACTAAAACAAAGAAAGGTTTTGGCTCAAATGACAGAGCTCTGCCTTGAACCATTAAGTCCCCAAATTAAAATGTACTCATTACCTTACATGCAACTATAACCCCTCTGTACAGTATCTTTACAATTATACATATGTACACACACACACACATATATATATATACATATATGTATATGTATATATATATATATATCAAAACCTACAGGGAAAAGTGGTTCTCTTAGAGGGATCCATGTGCAGGTAATGGGGACTCGAATGAGTCTGTGGACTTTCAAAGGTGTGCTTCTGCATTTGCCTCTGTGCGTTTCATTCCTTTTTCTCATTAACATTGCTTTAATGCATCTCAAAATTTTGTGATAGATATTTGGCCATGTTTCTATTGAAAAGTACTGATTTTTAAAAACTACTAACTTAAAACTGCTACACACACAAAAAAAAGGCCCACAAAACATTTTCCTTTCCTTCTGAAGGCTTTAGGATGCATTGTTATCATTATCCAGTCTTTCACTATTAAACTTAAATGTCCAATTAATACAAACATTTTTGAGACTTTTCTTCCACCACTGGTTAAGCTGAAGCTACAGGGGTTAGGGATAATAATAATCACTCGGCCTTCTGAGCTTTCTAGGCAGACTTGGTGACCTTGCCAGCTCCAGCAGACTTCTTGTCCACAGCTTTGATGCCACACATAGCAACTGTCTCCTATCACAAACAGCAAGATGACCCAGAGGAGTATAGTCAGAGAAGCTCTCCACATACGCAAGGCTTGCTGGAACCATATGAACCATGACAGCATCAGTAGACTTCAGGAATTTAAGACTAGCTTCCAGCTTCTTACCAGATCTGCGTTCAAGCTTCTCTTTCCACTCAGTAAACTTGCAAGCAATTTAAGCTGAGTGACAATCCAGGACAGAGGCTTAGTTAGCACTGATTTGGCCTGGATGGTTCAGGAAGGTCACCTGAGCAGTGAAGCTTCCTTGGGTGAATCATTCTTGCCGTCACCAGCAACGCTGCCACGGCAAACATCTTTGCTGACACATTCTTAACATTGACTCCCACATGGTCCCTGGGAAGAGCTTCACTCAAAGCTTCGTGATGCATTTGCACAGACTTCATTTCAGTTGTGACACTGACGGGAGCTAAAGGTGACCACCATGCCAGGTTTGAGAACACCAGTCTTCACTCAGCCCATAGGGATAGTACTGATACCACCAATATTGTAGGCAGCCTGAAGGGGCAGATGGCAAAGGCTTGATAGGGGTCAGTTGGTGGCAGGATACAATCCAAAGCGTCAAGCAGGGTGGTTCCACACTGTCACCTTTATGGGTGATTTTTTCCATCCCAAGTGCCTATTGGCAGTTGGCTTTAGCATATTGTCACCATTCCAACCAGAAACTGGCACAATTGCTACTTTCAGGGTTGTGGCCAATTTCTTAATGTAGGTGCTGACTTCCTTAATGAGTTCCTCATCTCTCTTCTGGCCCAATGGAATCTATTTTGTTAATTCCAACAATGATCTGTTTCATATCCAGTATGTAAGCCAGAAGGCCATGCTCATAGGTCTGCCCATTCTTGGGAGATACCAGCTTCAAATTCACCAACACCAGAAGCAACCAAGACAGCATAGTCAGCCTGGGATATACCTGTAATCATGTTCTTGATGAAATCTCTGTGTCCTGGGGCATCAAGGATGGTCACATAATGCTTGCTGGTCTCAAATTTCAACAGGGAGATGTTCAATAGAGATACCACGCTCACACTCAGCCTTCTGTTTATCGAAGACCCAGGCATACTTAGAGAAGCCTTTTCCTATCTCAGCAGCCTCCTTCTCGAACTTCTCAATGGCTCTTTTTTTTATTTTATTTTTTTTGTGAACATACTGTACAGAGGAGTTACAATTACATGGGCAGGATAATGCGTACATTTCTTATCAAGCATTGCAGCCTCCTCCTTTGTTTACCCTTCACATCCCTTCCCAGCCTCCCCCCCCTCCACACCAACGTTGTAAAGCTTGTTTTCGACATGACAACTTGTACTTCTCATTATTGCAACAGGTCCACCTGTATCCTTAAACGACTTGTTTTTCCCCATCTCCTCCACAAGTTATACTGACATCAAATATAGTGAAAGCAGGGGTTATACTGTGGGGGAGGGACATACAAAGCAACAAAGAGATAATCTTATAAATGCGTTAGAAACAAACATTTGTAGATCAGATGTCTAGGAGTGGTGGATTTGCCAGGATCAATGTATGTTATGACAACAATGTTGAAATGGGTCTTTTCCTTTTTCCATTTTGGTCTGAACTCAGTGGTGGTTTTCAGGGTACCTGTGTTCTGATTTCAAGCCCATTGCAAGAAAAGCTGCCTCTGTGCTTTTCTTATGGGGATCTTCCCCCAGCCCTTACCCTCACTTCCTCTCCTACTGCCCACAGAAGGGAGGAAGAAAATAAGCACCTGGGCCACCAAGAACAGGCCAGGCTGGCTGAAAACAGCACCCTCTGGTGGGGTACAAATTCCATGGGGCAAGTCAGAGATCTGGATTCCCAAGCTACTGCGCTACCTGCAACTGTTTGTTTTTTCCAGGCCTGGGACTTGAACTCAAGACCTGGGTGTTGTCGTCGAGCTTTTTTGCTCAAGACTAGTGCTCTATCACTTGAGCCATAGCTCCATTCTTGGCTTTTGGTGGTTAGTTGTAGATAAGAGTTTCACAGACTTTCCTGCCTGGGCTGGCAGGAAAGAACCTTGATCCCTTAGATCCTGTAGCTAGGATTACAGGTTTGAACCACTGATGATGGGCCACAACTGGATTCTTGCATGTTTCCTTAGTCCGATGGAAATCTACATCTGAACACTACCTATGGTGGCTTGCTACCTTGTATTGCCACAGTCTGGACCACACCCCAGAGCTGGCTAAGGAATCTCTCCCAAATACATGTCTTTGAAGTGTTTGTGGGAGGGATCCCACCCACTGAGACTAAGCTCATATCCTGTACTCCCTGCTCCTTTGAGTCACTCTCAGAATCCCATCGCCTTTGTCACAGAGTTCTATTATTCTTGTACCTTTCACTCTTCTAGAGAAAGGGCTTCCTACCAAAATCAGTTAGCTCCCTGCCAAGTCTAAGCAGACTCTTGTGCAAGGTCTGCCAGACATGTAATGGTCTTGGCCTACCCTCCCTGCTTCTTTCCCCCTCTTTTTTTCTTTTTCCTTTCCTCTGCTTTACTTCCTTCTTCTCCCTCCTTCCCCCCTCCCACCTTTTCCACCCCAGGCACTCAGAACCAGGAGAAGAGGACCTGAGACACTGAGTTCAGGTCCCAGAGGAATGAGCTGGCGCCGGACTGCCCTGCTTTTCTCATAGGAAGGTGGCAAAGAGCAAGTGAAGTATGACATGCCTAGGGCAAAGCCTTGCCCACACCCACATATACAGTGAAATCATCTGGATCTGCTTGTTTTTAAGACCTGAGGTCTACCTCCTTCCTCAATGTTTTAGAATTATCTAATGTTGAAGTTAAAGTCTAGAACATTTAGGGGGAAAAGAAGGAGATTCTGAGTCTTTCTGGGGCGTAGTGATCCACACTGCAGACCGCTGGGGAAGGCAGCAAGTTTTGGAGGTGAACTGGTCCCTTCAGACCTGTGAAGCTGAGGCTGGGGGAGGTGGGAGGCAGGACAAAGAGTCAGAGGAGGAGCTCAGGTGGGCTGGGGCAGGAAGCTAGCAAGACACAGGTGTACTATGGGTGCTTACACCTGCTGCCCATGGGAAAACGAGGCAATTGCTGCAAGTCTTGATAGCTGAATTCTGCCACCAACTTGCTGTGCAGCCTTGGGCAGGTTACTTAACCTCTCTGGATCTCTTGTTCACCAGTGACTGACCCATTTATTAATTCACACAGAAGAGAATTATTTACGTGCCTGGGGTGGTTGGGAATGTTTCCCAGAGGGGGTGGCTGAGACAGGCAGGCTGAGTGAGAGCTAACCAGGCCATGGTGGAAGCAGTGGCATGAGGACAGGGAAGTCTTTGTCACTGTAGGCAACACTCCTCCCTTGAGAACAGAGGTCTGAGTAGACTCCCTCTTGAGAGGCCTCAGCACCCACCATGTTCCAGTCCCGTCCCTAGCCCTACCCTCCAGCCTCCTGTGTCTGCAACAGATGTTGGATTTTACTATAGAGCAGGACCGGTGGAGGGAATTACAGCCTGTGTCTGTGTCTGGTGGGTGGGTAGGGAATAGGATTTCAGGCTTGTGTTAAGCAGGATTTTGCCTACAGCCTAGGGAAGTGCCAAGAAGTTCCACGTGTCCCTGGATCCCCTGGGAAGGCCACTGACTTCTGGATTTCCTTCTCTTTCTCTCCTCCAAGTCCAGTGGCCTCACCTGCCTCCAGGCTGCCCTGGACTTGTCTCCCGCCACCCTCTGTACCCCTCAAGGGAGCCCTAAATCTGGAGGAAAGCTCCTTGAGGGGAAGGAAGGGGATGGCATCTGAGAACAGTGAGTTCAAGTCCTTGTTCTCCCAGACCCCAGCCAAGGTGGGGGAGAAGAGGCCAGGGAAAGAGGGGGGAGGACACTGATCGAGTGAAGGGAGGGGCCACCTATGGGTGGCCATGAGACAAAAATGTCTGGAGCTCCTAGGCAGAATGGCTGCTCAGACCCTTAAAACGCCGGCATGATGCTGGCGTCCTCTAGGAGCCTTCTCTCCATCTTCAGCTGCCCATGCTCCCCTTAGCAAGGAGGAGGGAATGTGGCAGCAGGCTGGCGGGTGGGGGTGGTGCCGCTAGAGGCTGTGAGCCCCAAGTGGGGCTTTGGTGTGGTGGTGTACTTCTCTAATCCCAGCACTCAAGAGGCTTAGGTAGAAGACTGATAAGTTCAAGGCCAATTTAAGCTATATTGCGGGACCCTGCCATAAACAAACAATCCTATGTCTGGGGCTGGCACAGGCCTGGTTCTGAATTGTCCTTCATTGGAAGTACTTTTCTCTTAGCTGGGTGCAGCTGGCTCATACCTCTAATCCTAGCTACCCAGGAGGCTGAGATCTGAGAATGATGGTTCAAAGCCAGCCTGGAAGGCCAAATCTTTGAGACTATCTCCAACTAGCCTAAACCAAAACTAGAGGAAGTAGAGGAGTGGCTCATGTGATAAGAGTAACAGCCATGAGTGGAAAAAAGCCAAATGAGAGAAAGGTGGCTCCAGTGATAAGAATACTAGCCGCGAGTGGAAAAAGCCAAATGAGAGAGAGAGAGTACAAGGTTCTGAGTTCAAGCCCCAGTACTGGCAAAAAACAGAAATAAAGGACATTGTCATAATCAAAGTCACAGATCCAGTCCAGATTCAAGATGACTGTGAAGACAGGGGTTTCCTGAGTTTACTAGTGTCAAAGGGCATCACACTGGCTGGAAGAGAAGACAGCACAGGAAGGGGACTTTATCTTTTAACGACATTCTTCTGGGCCTCACAATCTTGCCCCTAGCATCAGAGGCTTAACAGCTATGCTATCTTAAAAACAGTTTTTAGGCTGGGCACAGGAGGCTCACGTCTGTCATCCTAGCTATTCAAGAGGCTAAGATCTAAGGATTGTGATCGAAAGAGCAAGAATGTCTGTGAGACTCTTATTCCCAGTTAACTACGAAAATCTGGAAGTGGAGCTGTGATTCAAGTGGTAGAACACAAGGCTTGAGAAAAAAGCTTGGGGACAGTGCCTAGACCCTGAGTTCAAGCCCCAGGACCAGCACAATAAAACAAAACAAAAAACAAAACCCCAAAACCAGTTTTTGGGATACAGCACATTGTAAGAGTAGGCAGGGTCCTAGACACCATCTCTCCACCTCCCTGTACACTCTTGACATCCTGAGCTCTGACTATATATGAGGGATGTGACTAATTGTCATAGCTTGAGTCAATAAGCAATCATGGCATTCCAGGCTATGGACAAGACTGTTGAGAGAGAATGTAGAGGTGAAAGTCTTCCTCAGTCTCCCATCCCAGCAGGACAGCTAATTTTTCTCCATACCTCCATCTTGTCTAGACCAGATAGTAGCAGACAGACCTCAGGCAAGAAGTCTGAGTACATTGCTGAAACAAAATATTGGGCTTTAAAGAAACTGAGTTAGTTGGGTGGTTTGAAATGCCCTGGGGCAGAAGATAGAATATCTCACACAAGTTCCTAAGCAGTATGGCTTCTGTGATCTTCCCCTAGGAACTCACAGCCCCTGAGGAGCTACTGAGGAGCTGCTCAGCAGCAGGCTTATATGCAAGAGAAAGAACTTTCAAAATGAAGATGAACCGAGTGCTGGTGGCTCACATTTACAATCCTCGCTATTCAAGAGGCTGAGATTTGAGGATCATGGTTTGAAGGCAGCCTGGGCAGAAAAGTCCATGATATTCAATTATTCACCAAAAAGCCGGAACTGGAGGTGGAAGCTGTGACTCGTGGTAGAGTGCCAAGCTTAAGTGGAAAAAGTGTATTGGGTTCAAGCCCCAGTACCAGCACAAGAGATATAGAGAGAGGGAGGAAAGGAGGAGGGAGGGAGGGAGGAGGGAGAAAGGGAGGGGGGGGGAGTGGGAAGATAAGTGATATTTCACTCTACTCTGAGTACCATTTTGGGCACCAATGTACCTATTCTCCATAGCATGAGGGAATATGAGGCTAAAAGAAAGGTTGATGGCTTCCACCAGGACCAGGTTGTAAGTGGCCATGCCAGGTTTTGAGTCCAGCTGGCTTCCCTTGAGTCTGGACCAGTTATGCTCTGTAAGGCATCTGGAATCAGTGTCTTCACCCAGTCAGAGAGCCTGGCTTTCTTCATCCCAGCAAAGAGCAGATGCCTCTGTTTATCACTTCACTTAGGACATCCCAGTTACTTAGGGAGCTGAGATTGGGAAGATTTTTTTTTAAAAAGACCTTATCTCAACCAATAGCTGGGCTACATTTCATTGCAGCTACAGTGTGAAGCATAAATAGGAAGATCACCGTCTAAGCAAGACCCTATCTCAAAGCAAAAGAGATGGCAGTATGGTTCAAGCAGTAGAGTGCCCTCCTGGCAAAGTGTGAAACTTTCATACCTCACTGACAACAATCTCTTCTCTCTCTCTCTCTCTCTCTCTCTCTCTCACACACACACACAGTTCCTAGACTGACACTTCTGTTCTTCAATTTCTCTTTTTCTGTATCTTATATCCCGTATTTAATAATTACATACATGTAATTATACATACACATGTATACACCAAGAAATACAACTGTGCTTGTATGCCCAATTTAGAACATCTTGACTAATGAGTATGCAACATTAAATGATAAATAGCTTTGAGAATTAAAAGAACACAGGAAGAATCTCCTTAGCCCAACCAACACAAGTCCTCATAAATACCATGACTAGTATTTAAATAAGCATAATAAAACAAAAAGAAGCACAGGGCATGTGACTTAACTGCAAGGGTATTAGCTTTGCTGGAAATAGAGCCCTGGACTGACATTAGATGCTGATGTATACAGGGGTTATAATGAAATTTGCTACCTGAGACCCCAGGTAATGCTGTGCAATGGACATGTCACCCTTGCTCCCTCCCACCCCATGTGGATATCAGTTATTGGTAGAAGCTTCATTAATACGGTAAGTACTGTCAGCAGACATTTTCGTCCTGTGAATGCTAGCCAGCAGGAAGCACTGAACAATGATGAGCCACGCCGCATGTGCCTACTATGTGCTTTGATGGACTTTTAGGTATGAATAGACTTTAGCTCTTGTAGAAGCAGGGGACAGCTTCTGCCTCCTACATCTAGGCATTGCTCTTCAGAAAAACATTCTATGAGTGAGTTTGGTGGCCTTTGGTGGTGGTATCTGCTTCTAGCCTGTTCTCTCCATCTTTTTTTTTTTTTTTGTACCAGTCCTAGGGCTTGAATTCAGGGCCTGGGCACTATTTTTTCCTCAAGGCTAGTGCTCTACCTCTTGTGCCACAGCTCCTCTTCTGGCTTTTAAAGTTTATTGAAGAGTTTCATGGACTTTTCCTGCCCAAGTTGGCTTTGAATGGCCATCCTCACATCTCAGCCTTCTGAGTAGCTAGCATTGCAGGTATGAACCACTGCCTTAAAATTCTTCTTTTAAACAAGGGACCATACATATTCATTTCACACAGGCTTCCACAAATTAAGTAGCCAATTCTGAAGCACAACTACTCCTAAGTCTTTCTTGGTCTTTCATCTATGAAAGAGCCAGGAGGGTGAAGGACTATGACTCTGACCCTTGGCCTTTTCTGTTCTGTGTTCTGGAATCATAGTATGGCAGATATTTAGAGCTGTATAACTTCCCCCAGTGATATACAGTAGAAACAGGTAGTCTCTGTGCTTCTTTTGGTGTCTTGGAACCATCCACCCTTCTCATCCCATTTTCCACACTCAGAGAAGTGGCTTAGTCAAAGTTATGCAATTGGTTTGTGAATCTAGGATTTAAAAAAAAAAAACAAAAACTTTTCTGTGGACACAAAACAAGATAAGCAACAGTTGGGGCTGGCTTGAGAGGACTGAGCCCTGGCTTGGGTCTGGCCCTAATTGGCCACAAGATGGCGCTTCAGGCTAGGTAGATGGATACCAGTTTCCTCCAGGCAGCTGCCCTGGGCTTCAAGTCAAGCAGGAGGTGGAGGAGTGGGGGTGGGGGTGTTCAGGCATCCTTCCCATCCAGAAGGATGGGCCCTCAGTGTGATGGCATCTGCACTGCTCCCCAAAAGTGTCTTCACCTCATCCCAATTAGCAGGCAGGAAAACTACAGATTCCTCCCTGCCCTTTTGTACCCTTTTGTCACTGCCAGGTTGGCAGTGGCCAGCTTGGACTCAAGGACTAACCAGAGGTAGGGCTGCCTGAAAAGCACTGATTAACAAAAGTCAAATTCCCTGGATGGATGCCTACGGCTAGAATGTTCTGGACCCTGTGCCATTGACCCCTCACCCATGACCTCTTGTCCTGAGCCATGTGGAGCCTTCACAGGGCTCTAAAGGTGCTGAGCTGCTCTTACGGCCAGGAACCCTGTGTGTGTCCCTCCTTCTGTCTGTCTCCCTAGGGCAGAGGTGGGGTGCTCACCCTGTGGTTCAGAATAAAGTAGGTATCATCAAGTTTGTGATGGTTGTTGATGATGGTGATGGGGACCTGGAGACTTTGGCTGTAGGACAAAGCTGCTCAGAGCAAAGGCACCCAAACGAGCTGAAGGTGAGTGCTTGTCCCTGGAAGTTGAGAACAGGAGTTGGGGGCCCTGTGATGGCTCAAATGTCAAGGATGGAAATACTATTGCATTTGACAGAGGAAAGTGATGTTGACTTCAGTGAGACAGGAACTGGGTCTAAGGTGGGAATGAACTGAGAGGCAGAGATGGGGTAAGAGCCTGGTAAGCTCAAAGGTATAGCTGGATGGCAACTGGTAGAGCTGGTGCAGGGACAGGGGAGAAGGTGGACACGGTATAGACTGCTGTGGAGGTCCGGTCCACTCAAGTGGCTCCCTCCTGTCCCCAAACCCTGTCAGGTTACTGGGCTCTTTCAGGAAAATAAGCTGCCCAATAAGGCCTGACATCCTTGTGGCTCCCAACTCCTAGTGATTGTCAGTGAACACTGGTTGACTGATGGAAAGAACTCTTTATGGTGTTTATTAAACCAAAATCAGATGCTAAGTGGGCAGTGGGTGTGGGAAAGTCAGTTCTCACTGCCTTGTGGGCATCTCCAGGACCAGCTCTGATACCCTCTTGGCCATGGTTGGCTGGCTTCCTCTCAACCTGTGGCCAGGACACAGTATTATATATAAAAGTGAACAAATGCAACTCTTAACAAATGACACCTTTCCATCCCCTGCCAGCAGAGGTGGGGTGGGGGTGGGGCTTGAAAATGACTATCCATTTAAAAGGCTATAACTCTTTATCAAATGAAGACAAAGGGCTGGGAGGCTGAGATACTACCCTGGTGGTGGATGGGGAGATCCTGTCTCTTTCTTTGGCACTCCCAGGGCCTCCATGGGTCTGAATCCAGGAGCCTCCTTGGAGCTATGGCCAGGTGGTGCACCGACTCCCTGGAAGAGCATCTGCAGGCAGGGTCTCAGGGGAAAGTGGAGCACACTGCCAGTTGACTCTGAGGGACTATCGCCTCGAGAAATGGGCAGGTCTTAGACTGATATGCCCAAGCTCGCACAGGCGAGCCTCTGCCACATGGCTGGTCCCACCTCTGAGGCCTTGACCTTGCTGCTGCTGCTGCTGCTGGAGATGGTGAGGAAAGGGCACAGGTGGCAGCAAGGAGCCCAGGAAGGAGAGCAAGAGCGGAGGTAGGGAGAAGGCAGGAAAGTGCAGAATACCCCCTTTTCCAGGCAGGAGGCTGAGTTCCAGTCATGCCTGCACCCCTGCAGGACCTTGTTAGCAGATGTACTTCTGCAGGCAAATCTCGCTGGACTGGATTCTCACCAGTCCCTTCTACAATGAAGGTTCTATCCAGGACTCTACAAGAAAAGGGTGACGTGGACCTCATGGACCCAGAGTAAAGAAAGGGTATACCATAAAAGAAACTTCTGCCCCTGAGTGAGTAGACTGTGGACCAGAGGGGACACTCAGCCCAGAAGACCCATGTCTGGCCTGCAGTGGTGGCTCCCGTCTACACTCCTCCTATCAAGGGTCAGGTCAGCCCAGACAGGACTGAAGGCACTTACAGGGTGACTTGGGGAAGGGCAGCAGGAAGGGACAGAGCCTAGTTTGGCATAGTTCAAGGATTAGCTTCAGGGACAAAGGAGCAGGCCTTGTCACTGAATGTGGGTCCCAAGCACAAAGTACCCCTCCTAGGCCCTCAGCTCTGTGGTTATGCCACCATGCTGGCCTGTAGACTCTTCACTGCCATTGGCACATTCAAAGTTAGGTGACACCTGAGCAAGCCCAGGGCAGCAGTCTGTCATGTGGCCCTAGGCCACACTATTCCTTTGTCACAAGATATCTGGGCCCCTGGCAGCAGATTCCTGGGTGTCTCCACAGTACAGGACTACCTTGGGGCTAGAGCCAGGCTGCCGGGGGTAGGCACCCTCTCGCACCAGGCGCCGGCACTGCTTGTCCTGGCCCACACTGACGCTCTGCAGTGCTGGGAGGTGGTGGAGCAGCTTCTCAGGCAGGGACACCAGCCCGGTGCCTGATAAGTCCAGTTCCTGCAGTGAGTCCAGGCCTGAGAATACCTCCACTCCTGACCACTTGAGCTTGGGGTTGCCTGACAGATCCAGGACCTGCAGGCCCAGCAGATCTTGGAAGCCATGAGGTGCCAGCTGGGGAAGACCTTGTAGGTTGGCTAGTGACAGGTGTGTCAGGCCTGCTAGCCCTGAGAAGGCCCCTGGGCTGACAGTGGCCAGAGGGTTTCCATCCAGGCTGAGATAGCGCAAGGGCAGGTCTCGGAGATTGGGCACTGCACGGAGTCGATTCCAGGCAAGGTTCAGGCTCTGAATGGAGGGCATAGGAAAGCTGGCTTGTGTGGGGTGAGGGACCAGGCGGTGAATGAGGTTGTGGGAGAGGTCCACGTGCAGTGCCCGGCCCTGGCTGTGGGTGGTAAAGGCAGATATCAACACCTCCCGGAGCCGATTGTAGCTGAGGTTCACATCACTCAAAGGAGAGCTGGTGAAACTGTCAGCTGGCAGGGCTGCCAGACCATTGTGGCTGAGGTCGAGAGACTCCAGGTAGCGAAGGCGGGAGAAGGTGGTGGGTGAGATGCTGGTGAGCAGGTTATGGCTGAGATCCAGGCCAGCCAGGGTAGTATAGCCTGGCCCTGCCAAAACTGACTCGTTCACCATCTCCAGCCGGTTGGAGGACAGGTCCAGGTGGGCTGTGTCCAGAGGGATGGGCACAGGCATGATGTAGGGGCCCAGGCCGCTGCAGTCCACTCGCGTCAGGCTGAAGCTGTCAAAGAGGCCGAAGGTCTCCACCTCGCACTGGCACCCAGGGAAGCATGGCCGGGTTGTCTGGGCTCCACTCACAGCTGGTAGTAGCAACAGAGGCAGCAGCAGGGGCCACGGCATGGTGGGGGCTGCAGAGAGAGCCACAGGTGAGGATAGGTGGCATGTGATAGCTCCTAATCTACCCCCACAGACACAAGTCACATGACTGGACCCTGGTCCCATTCTCTTGAAATACTTTCAGAATAGGCCCAGTCTTTTTCTGGCCATCTCACCATCTGCATGATAAAGGGAGTCAGGCCTGGTTGGCTAGGTGGACTTGAAACAGGGAGCAGCAGAGCCCTGTCTGATATCAGATCAGCAGTTGTGAGCAGCTTGCTCTGACTGAATCTGTAACCTTCCAGGCCTGCCAGCTGCTGCAGATTCAGGTCCTGCCAGGTAGGAGCTCAGGGTGTAGAGGGGAGGACTAGGGGGCTCCTTCCACTTCTGCTGAGCAGGTGCAGGTACTAGGTGCTGTGCACCTGTCTGGGAGCACAGCCCCACTTAACCCCCACAATCAGTAGGTGAGGTGGAGGTTTCCATTTCCATTTTACCTAAAGGAACTGAGCCTCAACAAGGTTAAGAAATGTATACACAGGCACCTAGTACTGTGCATTTAATGGGGTAGAGACACAGGAAGCTGCCCCTGCTGCCGACTAGCAGGGGGGAGCCCACAGTCTAGCCTTCAGACCAGGACCATATTCCCTTGCAATGACTGTCCCTACCTTGACACAGCCCCTTGGTCTGTCCTCATGAGGCAGCATCTTCCCCTTCCAATAGGGGACTCTGTCTGGATTCCCAGCTAGACCTGGGGACAACCATCCCCAGCTCTTCCCACTTGCTCTGTCCTCTACTCCCAGCTGACATTGCTAGCACACATCTTGATCAGGCTGCTGGGCCGATTCCCCATTATACAGATGAAGAAAGTTTCAGAGACCTGACCCCATACTAGCAAGAGCAAGGCAGGATTAGAACTCAGACTTGCTCAATCCCAAAATTTCCATCAAATTTATTGTCTCTAGCAGTGTTGGCAGGGGACTGATGGAGAGGCAGATCTAGGAAGAATTTCTGTCAGGGACACAAGCTACAAGGCAAGCCACTTCCCCTCTCCAGACTTGTCATCCTCTCTGTAGAGCTGCAACAGCAGCTGCTATCTTGTCACATCTAATGGTCACTCACACCCCACTGGTCAGACTCAAGGACCTTGTTCATGCCCACTCCAACTCCTAGAGTTTTAGCATTAGCAGGAGAACCAAGGGAACAAGCAGCAAGAGTAGATCCCTGGATAGTTAGGGCGCTCAATGGGGAGATCAGAAGAGTGTCCACTCTGCCGGGATACAGGAGAAACCTGTTCATCTAGGTGGCCTGCTCTATGTCCTTACCCTCCTGCCCTATCTCCTTCCCACTTGCCTTTGAGGGAGGGGTGAGAGAGGGGGTAATGGTAGGAGGGACATGGCAGTAAGCAGGAGCAGCTAGATAGGGTTACCAGCCCTGCATGAAACTTTAAAGTAGTAGCCACTTGATCTGCATTCTGGCTCTGCCCTAGGCCAGGAAGAAGTGGGCCTCTTCTTGCCACTCCCCTTTCTTTTTTTCGTTAAAGGCCAATTTGAGGATTAAACCCAGCCCAGGTGCATCCTGGGCTTGGTCCCAGCTGAGGCAGGACAGAGCATTCCAATGTTTATATCAAAAGGAAAAGATCAAGTTGCTTCAGGCCCCCTTTGTTCATGGGGGTGAGCTCCTCACCACAGCCTCAGCTGCCCTGCTAAGCTGATCTACCCAAACTCACCCTTTCTGGGTTTAAACAAACACACAAAGGGCCCCGAGATTAGTCTTTGGTTCCCAGAGGTGCTTATACAATGTGTCCATGAAATGCCAAGTGGCTTCTCACAAACTCCTGCTTATGTAACTGGCAGCCCAAGCACAGACCACGTGTCCCCTCCAGCCCCTAGCCTTGTCCTCTTCATCATAGGTCAGCAAAAGTTTATTAACTCCCCCCCCCCACCCCCCCATAAAACACCTTACCAACTTTGGAGAGCTGTGCCCAAGTGCAGTATGGGCTTCCTAGGCACATTTGGAGCTGAGGCAGGGTCCTCACAGCTGAGGTAAAGCGGGCAAGAGTGTACACCAGGTTACCCACCAGGGTACTTGGCTGGCATATGCTTCTAGGGCCCTGACTCTACCCCACAGGGTGAACACCTCTGCTAGGGTCCCTGCTCTCCATCAGGCCCTGGGTCCAGGGCTAGATATTCCAGTGGGCAGCAGCCATAGTAACAGCCAGAGCCAGTCCTCATAGCTGCCCAGTGACACCATCAGTCTTGTTCCCATTTACAATAAGGAAACTAAGGGGCCCAAGAGTCACTTGCTAACCTGTGAGACTCCAGGACTTTCAGAGAGAAGAGTCCCCTGGGCAAGAAGGTGCTTATGAGGATTGGTGACCCCATGTGGGGCATGCCTAGCACACCAGGACACCCATAGATACATAGTTAGGGGAAGGGAGGCTGTGCTTCTCCCAGGCTGATACTAGACATAGTCTCCCAGAGAAGGGACCCAAAGACAGGGCACAGGAACAGTCCAATAATCCCTAAGGACAGCCAGGGGCCCCAGGTCTTTGTCCCTGCTCTAGCCTAGACTGTTCCCATCATTGGTCCCGTCCCGTCTTCTCCTATGAACCTCAGGTTCTCCATTTCCTAAAAGTTAACAGAAGCATTGACTTTGGTAAATTGCTTCGTAAATCTAAAAGCATGGCCTTAACTCTACAAGTCCATGTGGGGGAAGGAGGGAGGGGTTATGAGGATACCAGGGCCCCTGTTCTCCTGGGACTTACAGTCCAACAGTGAGAACAGAGACCTGCTCACAGTGAGATCACTAAGACTAGCTGTAGACCCATGAGACTAGGATCTGTGTGACCTTTCCAGTTTTGTTTCTTTTGAGGCCGAGTTTTCCCATCTATAAAACAGTATTAACACTGCCTCCCCTGCATCCTGCACTCTACCCTCAGAAGAAAGGGAAAAGCAAATAAGCCACCACCAAGGAAGGCTGAGGGAGAAAAGAGATCCCTGGGCCAAGATTCATCTCCTTTCTGTAAACTCTGACCTGCAGATAAAATATCTACTGACCAACCAGGTTATGGAAATAAGAGCAGGGAGACCAGGGCTTAGAAATCACTCTTATCCCTGAATCAGTAGAAATGTGCTCCTCCAGGGCCAAGCCATGAGTTGTTCATTGTTGGGCTTGTGATCTTGAATCCATACTGACTCTAGGGGAAGTCTAGAACACAGAGTATAGCCCTCTCAGCTGTATGACACTGGGGCCCTGCTATGAGACACCCTTCTAAAGCAGCTTTCACCACCTCACAGACCTATTAGGTTGTTGTTACTTATACTTAGTAGTTCTCTCCCAGGCATGGAGGCATCTGTAAGCTGTCCAGTCTCTCTCTCCCTTGCCCAAGCCCCCATGGAGATTTAAACCCTCCTTGCCGGTCAGAGTGGCAACAGCTATCACCTTGAGAGATTCTGAACAACTCTGTCTTTGCTTGCAGGTCCCTTAACTCAGATGTCCTTTTGGCAGTCATATGTGGCTGAGGCCTAGAGAGGGACAGTGACAGCAGGGGAACAGCAGAGCAAGGCCCAGGAGCAGGGATCTGACACCTCACACAGCTCTGGCACCACACATCCACCCATCTGTCCAGGCCAACCATGGAACAAAGCCCACTCTGTCCATGCAGGCTACCCCTCCTTCTTGGCCTCTCACACCTCAGGCTCTATCAGTAGCCTCCTTCAGAGGCTACTGAAAAAAAGTCTGTCATTTCAGACATAAAGTGTGAGTAGTATGAGGCAGCCCCACCTTCTTTACCTGAAGGCCTCTCCCCCACCGGCCCTAAAACCAGACCCAGGCCTGGCCAGGCGCACAGCAACACAGAGTTGAGGGTCACAGAGCTATCTGGCAAGGAGGCCATGAGACCTTCTGCACTCAGGTATGGGTGGGAATACTCAGACGTCTCAGCCTAGTTGAGTCCAGTGTCTGCAAAAGGGATAAGCACAGAGGGCTCAGGAAAGGGTATATGGCACATGGTGGACAGCCATGACAATGATTTATTGAAAGCAGGCACTGTATTCTTCACATTCCGACCCAGGTTCCCAACACAGCCATGCATCCAGCAGGCTCACGGCTGCTAGTGTCTGCTGGCAAGGTCCCAACTTCCCTGTGGAGTTAGGTGTTCGAGCCTGAGCCCTCCTGACCCCAGCTGCCTGCGCTGGTGCAGCACTACAGCACCTCTGGCCCACAGAATTTGCTAGCCTTCTCCCCAGAAACTTCACTAGAGGAGCTGTGGCACGGAAACGAGGTGGGCAGGGGGAAGTCACAGCCTGGCCCAGGGCCCAGCACCCACCTGCAGCAGGCAATTTTGTTTTTTGGCCTGGATCAGCTGCAACTCAACTCTGGGCGGACTCTCACCCAACTCTCCTTAGTCACAAGCTGACGCTATTGAAATCCCCAGGTGGAAATTTCATAAGTGTTCTGCCCTCTGACCACTTAGTCAGCTCTGGAAATGCAAAGCTGAAAGAATTTCAGGGCCAAACCCAGAGAGCCTCACGAGCCAGCTCTGCACAGAATCACTAATGCTACACATCTGCAGCAGCACACCAGCCCACCACGGACCTCACCGGTGTTGTGTTTCTGCTTCACCAGTCCTTGACCATGGGGACTGCTGCCCATTATTGAGCTGGAGAGGACAGGAGCCAGGACTCAAATCCAGATGTCTTAGTTCCAACCAGAGTTCCTTATGCCACTCTGCCTCAACATATAAACGGGCTTTTGGGAACAACAGTTTAGGGTTGAAGGGCTGGAATTACATGTTTACTTCTGCTCTCCTGTGTGTGGGAGAAGGGAGTCATGCTAAGTTTCATATCCATGGACCTGAGCCCTAGGCCTTACATGGAGAAGGCACTATATGAAGACACAACAAGCATGTGTAATATGGACTTCTGTCACCAAAGGATACTTCAGCCTTTCCCATGCTTCCTCAACTGTTTCTCTTCAGTCACCCTGCAAGATGAGCTGTTTAAAGAAGCTCAGAGAAGTTTAGTGATTCAGTCACGGAGCCAGTATGGACAGATGCTAGACTCAAGATCTAGATATTCCAAACCCATCTTGCAGCCTCCTCCATTACTCCATCACTGGTGCAGATGGGGATGACAGCCCAGCACCTTGCCCAACAAGGAGACACCAGCCAAGATGTCCAATGCTGTTTTCTCCTTCTAGGAGATTGTCAAACTCTTATTAATCTGATATAGCATGGGAAGACCCAGGGAATGCAGTATAGGCAGAGAAAAGGAGTCTGGTGGCCAGGTAGACTGAGTTTCAATGCTAAAGGATCTCACCTGCTTCGAGGATTGTGTAAGCTTCCTTCCTGACTCTGTGTGCTCAACCTGTAATGTGGAAAGTACTGCTCCCAGTGGGTCACTGAATTTTACCCAAGGGAAGTAAGGACTCCGCCTGGCTGGCACCCACAAGTGCTTGCTGCATGTCAATTCCTGCCTCTGATGGATAACTACAGGGGCCAGGGAAGAGAACAGTAGAGCAAAGCAGGGCAAGAATCCAAAAGTCATTCCCTGAGGCCTTGGATTCTCTCAGATCAAGCTCTTCCAAGGAACCTGGGAAGGAAGGTGGCAGAACCCTGAGGACTTGGAGTCAATCAGCAGCCACTCTAGCACAGGTGGGTCTCTATCTTCCCTCTCCCTCATCCCCAAGTCCAAGTTAGGCCTGGGAGGTTTTGCAGCAGCCTCCCATAGGCCCAGACGCCCAACTACTGAGTTCCAGAGTGTACCTCTCAACAGACAACCCAAGACCTTAGCATTGTGCTCTGTATAAAACCCATTCCACAAAGACCTTCTCAGGCTAGAGAGCTGCCTGTTCCTTCTAATAAAGATGACCAGGGACTCTTCTTTAGTGTACTACAAACTCTCACATGTTTGATTCAGAAGCAATCAATCCCCTCTGTGAGGCTTTCCCAATCTAACAAGCCCTTCATCCACCAAAGGGACACCTGGGTTGCCATAGCCTGTGGCTGTCTATAAATCTGTGTCTACTTCCTATCCAGCATGAGGCCTGGCCATATACAAGTGGGTAAAACTAGATGGATGAAATGTCGGGAACCAAAAGCTTTCTTCTGCTTGGGGACTCTTGCAAGACACTTAGGGCTTTGCCAAATGGTGAAATGAGGTCTGGGAACAGGGTAGACGTTGCTTCTATTGCTGGTTTCACAGTGCAATACATACTGAAAACTTCTTGTCATAGGAGCACATGGAAGTAATTATCTTATTTACCATTCATTACAGATCAGTGGAACAAGAGTTACTCTCCTCATCTGAAGGAGAAGATTGAGAATGAGACAGGCAAATTTACTTGTTCCCAGTCACAGAACTGGAAAACAGCAGAATGTAAATAAAACCCTGGACCTTCTGATTCTAAGAGGATAAAGTATTTTGCCTCCAGATTGGTATCTCCAGAACCCATAAGCCACAGGAAGGTTTCTTAGAAATACCAATCTCAAACCAGGCACTGGTGGATCACACCTGTAATCTTAGCTACTCAGGTGGCTAAGATCCAAGGATTGTCGTTCAAAACCAGCCAGAGCAAGAAAGTACTTGAGACTCTTTTCTCCAAAAAAAAATTACTCAGAAAGAGCTGTGGCACTGTGGCTCAAATGGTGGAGTGTTAGCCTTCAGCAAAAGGAGCCCAGGGGCAGTACCCAGGTCCAGAGTTCAAGCCTAGAACTGGAGGGGAAAAAAAAAGGTGCTTGTTTAGACTCTTCTTGATCAGCTCTCCTCTGCTTATAGGTTCAAATTCCAGCTCATAGTAATTCTTAGTGATTTGGCCTGTTTTATTCTCCCAACCTCCCTGACTTGAAGACCTTGTATCTGACAGTCCCCAAAGCTGACCACCTCTGTGCTGTCTCCTGAACACATGAAGTCCTCCATTCCAATAGGAGCTGATTCCCCCCTGCATATGAACTGACTTCCAAACCCTGACAAGGTCACAGGCTCTGACAGGTCCTCCCCAGGCAACTCCCATGGAACCTGTTTTAGAACTTGCTTTAACAGGAGACTTTCAGAGTGGGCTAGCCTCCACTAGGAAGTATCCTCAGTGCCCAGCCCTGCCTTATCCAGAGAAAGGATGGGTGACTTCTTATGTAGATCCCTCTCCTATAAACCAAAAGTTATGATTAAAAAAGAAAATTGATTTGGGGGCTGGGAAATTGGCTCAGTGGCAGAGTGCTTGCCTTGCATGCCTGAGGCCCTGGGTTCAATTCCTCAGTACCACATAAGCAAAAAGAAAAAAGCCAGACGTGGTGCTGTGGCTCAAGTGGTAGAGTGCTAGCCTTGAGCTGAAGAACTGAGGGACAATGCCCAAGCCCAGAGTTCAGGCCCCACGACTGGACCCCCCCCCAAAAAAAACCAAAAAACAAAAAGAAAATTGATTTGGACTTTGCCAACCCTCTGACTAAATTATAATACATGCATGTGTGGATTACCATGGTGAAAGCCCTTTGTACAATTAATATATGCTTAAATGAGTTTAAAAATGAATCATAGGGGGAAGGGATGGTAGGGGGAAAACAAAGGAGGAGGTAACAATGCTCGATAGGAAACGTACTCATTACTCTACTCATGTAACTGTAACCCCTATGTACAGAATCTTTACAATAAAAATATATATGGAAAACAATGAATCACAGGGAAGTAAAAAAGAGCTACGTTAGGAGAATGGTGAGGGACTAATAGGGAAGGTTAGGAAAAAACGAAAAAAAAGGGAGGTTAGATATGAGATTGAAGTATTTATATGCATGTATGAAAATAGAACGAGACCTGTTGAAATTGTATTAAGGGGGAGGGGGATGAGGGAGAAAGATGGAGGGGTTGAGTATATTGTATGGATGAAAATGTCACAATGAATGCTCCCTCTGTAAACAATTAATATATGCTAACCAAATTCTTCATTAAAGTGAGGGAGGAAAGTTTGTGTGGTGGCTCACACCTGTAATCCCAGGAGGAAGGGAGAGGAGAAAGAAAAGAAAGGAGAAGGGGGGTGGGGGTGGATAGCCTAGCAATTCTTTCTTTTCACTCCATTCTGACTCCTCAGCTTTGGCCTTTAAACTGTGCAGTGGGTGGGTTGAGGCCTCCCCCAAGCTGTTGCATTTCAGCCTTCCCTTCCTGAGAACCAATTAGTGCCTGAGAATTAACTGGGTGAGTTAGAACTGAGGTGTATGTTAAGGAGTCAGTGTCTACAGATTTCGGGATCTCAAGCAATTAGAACCCCCAGAGAGAAGTGACCTCCCTTTCCAGTAGGTAAATAAGAAAGGAAAAGGCCTACAGTTGCTGTGTGCTCCCCAGGTTAGCGGCTTATACCCTCCCTTTTGTCCAGCAGTTACTAGCTAAGGAGTGGGGCAGGGGTAGAAAGGTGATGAGAAAGGTTCTGTTTGCCACTCTGGATCAAAAGCCCAGCAGGATTGAGCCTCTCGGGACAGTGTCCTGCAAGTCTAGACAACCAAAGGGCACAGCACACAGCTACCACAGAGCAGAGATGAAAGACCAGAAGTTTGAGTCACCTACTGTCCAGGCCAAATGTGGGCGGATGCTGCTTTCAGCCGGGCTCCGGCAGCGCTGGTTATCCGGACCACAAGTTCGCTCGCTCGCTCGCTCGCTCGCTCTCTAGAGAGTTCTCACCCTATCCAAACGGTGACCGCGACTCAGGCAGGGCGAGCGACACGCCGGGTGCCCTACAGGGGTCACCGATCGTCCCACTGGAAACTCTTGTGTGCAGGGTCCCCCCTCCCCTCCCCGCCGCGGGGTCCCGCGAGCCGGCGCGCGGAGCAGGCCCGGCTCCCGACACTCCGTGGCCTTCTCACCTCCGGGATGGCAGGGCAGGTCCCCCGACTGTGAGGACCAGAGGCAGGCGGAGCCCGGGGCTGCAACCCCTTTCTCAGCCGAGCAGACGGGTCTTTCCCGGTGCCACGGTCCGTCGGAGAAGCGCGGAGCGGGGTGCAGCGCCGGCGGCCCGCTCCTCGGACCCCGTCTCCAGCCCCAGGTTGGAGCCGAAGACCAGCCGCGCGTCCCGCCCTCCTCCACGGCGGGGGGGAGGTCCCGGGCGGGGGGTCCCGGGCAGGGGGTCCCGGGCGGGCGTCCGGCACGCCCCGCCCAGCCCCGCCGACCCCCCGATCCCAGCCCACCCCTTCCCGGCCTCCGCCGACCTCAGGACGAGGAAGAGGGCAGGGCGGCCAGGCCCCCCCCTCCGCCTCGCCTCGCTCGGGCCGCGAGGACCCAACGCTGGCGCCCGGGGAACCCAGAGAAAAGTTTGAGGCCAAGTCGGGAGGCAGCCGGCGGCGGCGGCCGGGGGGCTCGGGCGGCGCCCGGCTCTGCGCGCGGCCCCACGGACACGTCGGCGGGCGGGGACCGCACCCGCCGTCCCAACCAGACGCGAGCCCGCGAAACGCGGGCGCGGACAGCCGTGCAGACCCGCCGACACAAAGGCCGGACGCGCGTCCCGACCCCACACCCACCGACCCCCCCCGGCCGGGCGAGGCGGCCCTCACAAAGACCCCGGCCCCGGGCAGAGGGGCCTTTGTCTGGGGAAGCCCTCCGCCCCGCGGCCGGGGCTGCCCGAGCCGGACACCAGGAAAAGTTGAGGGGCCTCGGCGGGACCCGGCCCCGCCCCTGCGCCGGCCGCCGGCTGGGGCGGCGAGGTTGGGGTCGACGGCTCGGGACCCGCCCGGGGCCACGCGCGGAGCCCCGCGGCGCGCTCGGGGACCCGCACCCACCTGGAAGGCCACAGCCGCCGCCTCGGCACGCTCACCCGGGCCGCCCGGCGCGGGCCCTCCGGCCGGCGCTTTTCTCCGCGCGGCGCGGCGCGGCCTCCGCCCACCCCCCTCCCCGGCCCCCGCCCCCGGCTCCGGCCTCCGCCTCCCGCCCCCCTCCCCGCCCGCCCCGCAGCTCCGCTCTCAACCCGGCACCCAGTGGCGGCTCGCGCTGGAGACCCGGAGGCTCAGGGAGTGTCGCCCAAGTGCCTGCCTAGCCGGGCGCGCTTCCAGCCCCGCCCCCCCCGGCCGCCCCTGAACCCGGGTTCCACCCTAGGGAGCGTCTCAAAAGTGCTTAGCTCCTGCTTACTCCAGTCGGCCTAGCTCCCAGCTTCCAGCATCCCAGATCTCAGTTCCTCCCCAGCCCAACTCCTCCCCGCCCCCCCCTCCGCCCAAAAGATCTCAGCAGATGGTGGCGCGGTCTGGAACATCTGGAGGTCGCTGGAGAGTTGGGGGTGGCGGGGAGAGGAAAGAGAAAGGATTGGAGAAAGCCCACTGGGAGGAAAAACCCGGTTTAGGAAGAAAAGCTGGTGGAAGAAAGAAAGCCATCCGACTTTTCTTTTTCTTTCTTTTTTTCTTTTTTCTTTCCCTTCCTGAAGGGAGCCATTGACTTCTGGCTGGATTTCTAAGAAGAGAAGCTGCTGTGTGGCTAGATAGCAGTTTAAATCTATCCCTCCCTCTGCAACCCGTCTTCTTGAACTTTTTTTTAATGCTAAGAAAGGCAGGAGTGGGAGGAATCAAAACCACTTTTACGAATGGAAGGATACTTTGGTCTTGGCCCTGGCCCACCTAGAAACTTCTCCACTTTGAAGAGGCTTCTGGGTGGCAAGATGGGGGCAGTCCCTGTTCTAGGGACACCTCCCGCCTGGCCTGCCCTCAGCAGTGGCCCAGACTTGTTAGGCCCAGTCTTTTTGTTCTTTTCCTTGTTACTTAAAAGCGAAATTTAAAAAAGCCACACACACATAAAAATGCTTGGGCTTGTGTGTCTTTGCCTGGGGAAAAAGGTAAGTCTCAGGGAAGCCAAGTCAACCCTGCTGCTCAGAGAACTAATTGGCTCTGCAGATTCTTCCCTCTGCTCTCAAAGTCATGTGAGGTCATGGAGACTCCCAGGGCTGACATTCCCCCACCCACCAGTTAGGAAAGTAGTAGTGAGAAAGTTAGGGGTCTGGTCTTACAGGCTTGGAAGGTAAGACCAGGTTTCTCTTTCCTATTCCCATCATCCTCTCTGTTAGAGTTAGGGAAGCAGTAGTGAGAAAGTTAGGGGTCTGATCTTATAGGCTTGGAAGGTAAGACCAGCTTTCCCTCTCCTTTTCCCATCATCCTCTCGTTAAAATCCAGCCTTCAGTAACATTCTACTTAATCCTCCTGCAACTATCTGAAGGGTCCTCTTCATAGTCAGATTTAATAAGCAGGCTGCTGAAATTTAGTTCTACACCCCTGGAGCCTTCAGGAGCCCAACTCTTCTTCTTCCCTCTGGCCACAAGGCTGATTGAAGCCTGGATAGAAGAGTCCTGAAATCAACAGGGGTGATGGTGGGGTATCAGGCTGGAACAGGTTTCATACCCCTGCACATAGCAGTTTCCTAACCTTGGAGACTCAGTTTCTGCTGCAGTTAGAGGCTGTTGTAAGAAATAAACAAGGTAACTTAGGTAAAATATTGGTTTGGCTTACAGGAAGTTCCATTGTGTGGCTGTAATTATTAAAATGTATCCCATTTAGGGCTGAAGTTGGAGTTGGAAGTCCTGAAGGCAGGGGAGGGGTCAGGAATGATCAGCTGGCTCTGGATTGTCCAGCTTGCCTCCTGCTGCCTGCTCTGCTCCCAGGGGAGGCTCTTTTTGAAGGAACCTCCTGTCCCTGGCCTGAAGACTTCCATTCTCCCTTCCCTAGATGTACTTTGAAGTGAAATACTAAACTTCCCCAGAACTTGGGAAGTTGGGTGCTTACTGCCTTTGTCCTTTGTCTACTGGAGCTAGCCAGCTATTCCAGAGGCCCCAAACCCCTCTCACTTAACAGATGCATAAACAGCCCTTCACACCTAACTAGTAGCCAAAGGCAATTTCTGAGCCTCCACTTGCACTATTTCTCTTGACCGTCTCTACCTGGGAGGTGGCCTCTGGGGCCTTCACCTGGGAACTCTCCAGCCACTTTACCTGACACTGGGCCTCCTGTTGATAATCACTCTGTCTCTCAGCTCCCTCCTCAGGTCTGCTGTCTATTCCACCGCAAGAGTAACTTTTCTAAACTGCAAAGCTGCATAATGGATGGTGACTCTTAACCTTTTTAAAACCTTTTAATGAGGAGTTAGAATTGTGGCTTAAGTGAGAGAGAACTTGCCTAGCATGGTTGAGGTCCTGGGTTCAATTCCCAGCATCAACCATTGTAAAAAGTTTTCAGTGTTGTTGATGTGGCACTAAAGGCCTATGTGACATACCTCCTATGGCCCAGAAATTAAGACGAGGGAGAGCAGTGAAGCTGCATGCTTTAAATCTGTTCAAAGTCTGCTTCCTCCAGGAAGCACTCTGGCATAATGTTGCCTCCAGCATTTTGTAGCTGAGTTCTGTCGTTTTCACTTTCTTTAGCTATCTTGTGGTTATCCTGCTGCGGTTCCGTGCTAGGATGTGCTAGTGTGTGTGTGTGTGTGTGTGCGCACACACACACACACACACACACACCAGTACTATGACTTGAACTCAGGCTTTTTGCTGGACAATTGGAGATGGAGTCTTGGAGACATTTATAACTTTTCTACTTGGGCTGCAAAGATCCTCCAGATCTCAGATTCCTGAGTAGCCAGTGCCCAGTGGAGACTTGTTTTTTGTTGTTTTGTGAGATGGGGTCCTACACTGGTTTTGCATTCATGATTATCCTGTATCTACCGCCTGGGTTCTGGGGCTACAAACATGTAATTCTGAACTTGGCTATATAATGGGAACTTTTAAGATCAGTATATCATTTAATCCCAGCAATTGACCACCCTCAGGCCATATTAGGGAGACTATATGGATTAATAGAGATGCAAATGTGGAGTTGAATGCTTTGGCCAATTTACCAGCTGAATGGTGGTCATAGTTGTTAAGTTCTGACCAGAAAAACCAATGTATCCCATGAGCCTCCTCTCTTTCTCAGCCTCTCTATCCCATGAGCCTCCCCCCCCCCCCCCTTTCTCTTTCTTTTTTTCTGGCTATGCCTTCTTCTGTCAGAAGTCCTCAAGTCTAAAGCTAATGGAGCATCAGGAGCACATGAGGAAACAGGAAAAAAGAGATAGCAGGAAAGAATGTATATCTCTCCCACTCCAGGCTCTGTCATCGTCATCACGTTTTCGCTTTAAGTCTGTCCAGTGATTCATATGTCAGAATTGGAACTGAAGGACATGGTAAAATGCCTCTGGGATGGCAAAGTTCTTGCACTTAGCCTCATTTTTAAACCTGTGAACAAACTTTTTCTGAGATTGACTCTTACTCCATTTTACAGATGTGGAAACTGAAACTTGGAAAGGACTCATCTTCAGTCACACAAGTGGAGCTTAAAACTGGCAAGCCAGGTTAACTCCAGCCAGCCACAGCAGGGCAGAAATCATTGTGGGCTTTGTTGGTATCTCAGCAGTCACTGTGCTATGACACACCTCCTTTTCTGCCAGATCAGATGTGTCCCTTAATATTTCTCTCTCACTCTCCTTCCCTCCTGCTTTTCTCCCAGCCTGGAAAGCTTTTCTCAGCCCAGTCTATCAGCTACGAGTCCTTGCTGTCTTCCAAACCTTGACACCTCCTTCACAAAGATATTTCCATTTCGCACAGTTTCTTTGAGCCTGGAAGCACTTGGTTGGTAACTCAGTGCATCCCTGCAAGCTACTTCAATTTGCTGCTCTGGTATCCCCAGCTATTCCATTCCCTGTAGAGAAAGTCAGTTCCGGGTTTTGTTTGTTTGTTTGTTTGTTGGGCTTGAACTCAGGACCTAAGTGCTGTCACTGAGCTCTTTCACTCAAGGCTAGTGTTCTATCACTTTGAGCCACAGCTTCACTTCCAGTTTTCTGGTGGATAATTGGAGATAAGATATTCCTGCCCAAGGCTGGTTTTGACCTCAATCCTCAGATCTCAGCTTCCCTGAGTAGTTAGGATAATAGGCATGAGCTATTAGCACCTGGCTCAGTTCCAAGTCTTTGCTCCTCTGTGTGTCCTACAGAAGTGTATCTTGTTCCACCTACATCTTACTTATCCCGACTTTAACTTGGAAATGACCTCTTATATGATGGAGCCCTCAGCCTCCTTTCTCTACCATAGTGTGTTCTTCCTCTGTGATACCATGAGATACTGAGGATGCCTCTCTTATGAGATGATTGTTCATTCATTCATTTGTTCATTCTTCCTTTATACAGGTAAGGTGCAGACTTGGGAGCAAACCATGTTAGGTTTGAATCACAATTTCAGAGTGGGAAAGTACTCTCTCTGCCTTTCTTTTCTTACCTATAAAATGACAAAAATAATAGCCCTTACCTTAGAAGTTATTGTAAGGGCTAAATGAATTGATTCACATAGAATGTGTGGATTTACAGTGGTTGGAATATAGTAAACACGATAATACTGGCTGCAAATTGTTATGATTTGTTAGTTTATGATTTGTTACATAGGAAAAACACTCGTAAATCTGGACAGAGAGGAGGTTTCTGGGAGACCTGCAGAGGAGATTGTAAGGAATCTGTTTCCCTATTTAGACAACAATGGCCTTGGCAGGATCTGTTTATTGTAACCATTTTGGAATTCTGGACCCTTTCTGAAGGTGTGGAAGTTCCAGCATGGCCCCTACAGTGAGTTTTGGTTAATTTCCATTTCGATTGGTCACCCCAGGGTTCTACCTCTACTTCAACTCTGTAGTGAACAGCTGCATGTTCCTGGAGCAAACTGTGCACAGCTTATGGGAGCCAAGTTGGCAAAAAGATGCTACCTCAATATTGCTGGATTTGGGTTCAATTCTGACTGTCATTTCAGATAAAGACATACAGACAGTGGGTAACCTTTGTTGCACCTCCTCTGATACTGTAAAACCCTCTTCCTTCAGCTGCTGCAGCTTCTGGCGGACTTAGAAAACTGGTGCCTTTTCCTCTCTTTTCCCTATCCATTAAAGACTAGGCCATCCAAAAGCCCCCATATAGACTGTGAAAATTACACAGTGACCACATATGTCCAGAGAAAGGTTGAGGCTCAGAAAAGACTCAAGAAGAGCTTGTTTACACCGAAGGCTGGCCCTTGGCATAAACAGCTTCAATGAAATAACCAAAGTAACAAAACCCAGCAAACTCTGGGGTAAGAAGAGAACTTGATTTCTGCAGTTATCAAATGATCAGCATTAAATGTTACTTTTCAACAAAATGTCACAACAGACACAAAGAAAGAGGAAAACATGGCTAATCCAGGAAGGACAAGAGTGTATCAACATAAATTAGGAAAGAAATGATGGCGGATCTAATCTAAATACTTTAAAATAGCTCTGTTAAAGATACAATGGCTAGAGATGTGGCTCAAGTGGTAGAGTGCCTGCTTAGCAAGTTTGAAGCCCTGAGTTTGAACCCTCGTTACACACACACACACACACACACACACACACACACACACACACACAAAGCTAAAACAACTAAGGGAAGAGGATGTGGAGAAAGATAAGAAAATAATATATGAACAACATGGAAAAGCTAAAGAAACAACAGGAAACCTCTAATGAAACTTGAGCTGAAATGTACAATAACTGAAATGAAAATTTCTCTTTAGGATTCAAAGATTGATTTCAAGAGGCTAAAGAGAGAATCACCAGATTTGATGACAAGACAATAAAAATTGTTAAGTGTGAAGAAGATCAGAAAAGAGGGAGGAAGGAAAGGAAGGAAGGAGAAAGGAAAGCAAAGAAGGGAAGAAGAAAGGAAGAAATGTTGGTAGCCAGGCGCCCATGGCTCAAGGCTTGTAATCCTAGCTACTCAATAGGCTGAGATCTGAGGATCTCGGTTCAAAGGAAAGACCGTGAGACTCTTATCCCAACAAACCACTCAGAAAACCAGAAGTGGTGCTGTGGCTCAAGTGGTAGAGTGCTAGCCTTGAGCTGGAATGCTGAGGGACAGCACCCAGGCCCAGAGTTCAAGCCCCGCGACCAACAAAAAAAAAAGAAAGAAAGAAAGAAAGAAAGAAAAAGAAATGGTTAGAGTACAAAGAAATAGTTGGAACACTTTCCAAATATGAATGAAACTTAAATGTAAACATCTGAGGAAATAATAAACTCCATGCAAAATGAACTCTCAGAGATACATGTTATAATCAAATTGTCAAGCCCAGTGTGGCTCACTCCTGTAATCCTAACTACTCAAGAGGTTGAGATCTGAGACTCAGAGTTTGAAACCAGTCCAGGCAGGAAAATCTATGAGACTCTCATCTCTGATTAACCACACACACACACACACACACACACACACACACACACATCAAGAATCTGGAGAGCAGTAAGAGACATTACTTGTCTTATACAAAGGATTTTCAGTAAGACTTTGCTAAGATTACTTCATATTATATCAGAAACCTTAGAGGCCAAGAATCAGTGGACTGATAGATGCCAAATACTAAAACTGACAACTAAGAATTATATGTCTGCTAAAATTGTCCTTCAAAAATGAGGAAAAATTAAGAAAATTCTCAGATAAAGGAATGTCGGGGGAGTTTGCTCCCTCTGGACCTGCCCTGTAAAAAGTGCTCTTGGGTATTTTGTATGAAATGAAGATGATGAAATGAAAGACACAGACAGTAATGCCAAGTTAACTGTAGAAATAAGGATCCCAATGAAGATCAATTGTCAAGCAATTACAAATCCTTGTATTATTTTAACTAATCGTTTGAAACTAATCGTTTCAAAGAATACTTTGGAGTACACAATGAGTGAAGATGTAATTTTATTATATCAACAACTGGCAGGGGGTGGGACAGAACTGTGAGGGAAGAGAGGTTGTACATGTTATTGAAGCTGCTGTAACTAACTTCAAATCAGAGTGTTACAACATTAGGACGTTATATGCAATCCCCATGGTTACCACAGAAAAAATAGCTGGAGAATTTATACAAAAGTATATGAGAGGAATTCAAATGTCTTACTATTAAAAAAAAATCAATGGAGCCAGTGGCTCACGCCTGTAATCCTAGCTACTCAGGAGGTTGAGATCTGAGGACTGCAGTTCAAAGCCAGCCTGAGCAGGAAAGTCCATGAGACTCTTATATCCAATTAACCACCAGAAAACTGGAAGTGGCACTGTGGTTCAAGTGGTAGAATGTTAACCCTGAGCTGAAGAGCTTAGGAACAGTGCCCAGGCCGAGTTCAAACTCCATGATTGATAAAAAAAAAAAAAATCAGTTGGGCACAAAAGGAGATAGTATGTAGAAAAATAATAAAGTAACAGAAGAAAATACTCTGCATTAGTATGATGGTCACCACTATCTGTGGGGATATATTTTAATTCCTCAATGATACTGAAACTGCAGGTAATAGTGAGCCCTATAATACTATATTTTAGGATTTCTATTTTTTTGGCAGTGTTGGGAATTGAACCCAGAGTATTGTACATGCTAGGCAGATTCTCTACTGCTGAACTACAACCCCAGCTCGTGTGTGTGTGTGTGTGTGTGTGTGTGTGTGTGTGTGTGTGTGTGTGTTTTCTTTCCTGAGGCTTGAACTTGGCCTGGGTGCTGTCCCTGAGCTTCTTCTGCTCAAGGTAGGTGCTCTACCACTTGAGCCACAACATCACTTCTGGCTTTTTTTTTAAATAGTTTTTTGGAGATAAGAGTCACATAGAGTTTCCTGCCTGGGCTGCCTTCAAACCGCGATCTTGAGATCTCAGCCTCTTGAGTAGCTAGGATTACAGGTCTAAGCCTGTGGTGCCCAGCCAGCTCCTGTATTTTGAGACAAGTTCTTACTATGTAGCCTAGGCTAGCTCAAACTCTTAACTTCTTGCTTCTACTTCCTAAATGCTGAGATTACAAGTATGGTGGCTTACCCCTAGCTAATGCTATATTTTTACATATGCATACATACTTATGATAAAATTGAAAATTAAATTCAGTATAGTAAGATATTAACAATTATAAATAGACTAATTATAGTAATATACTATAATAAAAGTTAGGTGAGTGTTGTCTGTCACAGGGAAGTTCTACAAGGCATGGATCAACTGGATAATGGGATTTATTTGTAAGATAGGAGAGAGTTTAACAGTAGATGACAGTGTGAGATTTTATCATGTTACTCAGAACAGCAATTTAAAATTTACAAATTGAGCTGGGTGCTAGTGGCTCATGCCTATAATCCTAGCGACTCAGGAAGATGAAATCTGAGGATTGTGGTTCATGGTACTCATGGGCAGACAAATCAAAGATATTTATTTCTAATTTCCAGCAAAAAGCCAGAAATAGATGCATGGCTCAAGTGGTAAAGTACCAACCTTGAACAAAGTCCTGGTACCCAAAATAATATTTTCTGACCTCGATTAGCTGTGGGTTACTGAAATTGTTCTTAGTTACACAATCACTTAATTTTTACTTCATTTGAGACAAGGTCTCACTAAGTATCCCAGGCTGGCCTGTAACTCCGGATCCTCCTGCCTCAGCCTCCTGAGCACTGAGATTATGGGTATGCACTACCAAGGCCCAGTTTGTAATTACTTTCAGTGTCAGTAGGTTTAACTCTGTAATTAAGATTAGCAGAATAGATAAAACCCATGATCCAACTACATATACTCTGATTTATGATATAATTATCACTCAATTGTGAGGTAGAAATATTGTAAGACACAAAAACCTTTAATATTCCTAACGTATCAAATATCACAGTTTAGCAATAGTGCACTGTAGAATGATAGTTACTCCCTTGTGTTTGTGGCTACTGGGGAGCTATAGCTCACTGTTACTGCCCAGCACTGTGAGACTACACCATGCTGCATGTCACTCGCCTGGGAAAAGATGAAACCTCAAACACAAGCCAGGCACTGTCGGCTCTGTAATCCTTGCTACCCAGAAGGTTGAGATCAGAGGATTGTGATTAGAAGCCAGCCCAGGCAGACAAATCTGAGGGACTCTGAATCTCCAATCAACTAGAGGTGTGGCTCAAGTGATAGAGTGCCAGCCTTGATTAGAAAAAACCAAGCAAGAATTTTTTTCTTTTGTTTTTTTTTTTATTGTGGAAATGCTGTACAGAGGGGTTACAATTACATGGGCAAGATAATGAGTACATTTCTTATCAAGCGTTGTAGCCTCCTCCTTTGTTTCCCCTTCCCATCCCTTCCCATTCGCTCACCCCCTCACCCAATCCTCCCCCCCCCCAAAGTTGTAAAGTTTGTTTTCGACATAATGACTTGTCCAAGCAAGAATTTAAGATCCTCGGTACAAGCCCCAGTGCCAGCACAAGAGAAAAAAAAAAAACAAGATGGGAAATGATATTTTATGTATAAGGTAACCAAAAGAGAAGTTGACCATACCAATATCAGACAAATAGACTTTAAATTAAAAAATAAAATAAAAAGATTACAAGAGACATAAAAGGGCATTGCATAGTAATGAAAGATTCACTATAACAAGAAGATCTAATAATTACAAACATTTTTGTTAGTAGTACTGGGGTTTGAACTCAGGGCCTCACATTTGTTGGGTAGGCACAATACTGCTGAGCCACGCCTCCAGCCCATAATTGTAAACATATATGTCCTTAATGAGACCATCAACATTTATAAAGCAGGTAGGCACTAGTAGTTCATGGTACTCACGAGACTGAGATATGAGGATCACAGTTTGAAGCCAATCTGATCAGGAAAGTTTGTGAGACTCTTATCTCCAATTAACCATTAAAAAGTCAGAAGCAGAGCAGCTGCTCAAGTGGTACAGTGCTAGACTTGAGCAAAAAAAAAAAGCTCAGGGATAGTATCCAGGCTCTGAGTTCAAGCTCCAGGACAGGCATGTGCACACACACACACACACACACACACACACACTGGCACTGGTACTGGCACCACCCCCACCCCCAACACACACAATACAAAGCAAAACTGAATTGAAGAGAGAAACAGAGAATTCTAGGAAATTTCAGCAACTTATTCTAGATAATAGATCGGCCAAACAGAGGATGAATAAGAAAACAGAGGACATGAACAAATCAGCCAGATCTAAGTGATGTACCTATAAACTCATTTTCAGTTTTTTAAGATGAAAAGTAGAGGCGGATGGTAGTGATGGCTACACAACTTCATGGATATTTCATACCATTGAACTGAACACAGGGAAACTGAGGCAAGAGCTTGATTATAGATCCCAGAAGAACAGTGTGGGATGTGGGAGGATTGGGAGGCACCAAGAAAAGAATGGGAGTGGCTTTTGGCTTTGGGGCAGGGGTTGGGGGGAGAGACTCCTCAGCTGCTCCTCAGGCAGGCTCATGAAGAGGCTCATGAAGAGAATGAGCTGCTGAGGGAGATATGCTAAGGTGGTCAGTCTTTTCTTAGCCAGTTAAGTAGTGGTGCTTGTGGGGCCAGCTTCCAGAGCTGGTCTCTTTCCAGGAGGCTGAGTCCCACCTGAGATGCCAACCTTCCCCACATTGATTTCCAGGTTTCCTCTGAGCCTATAATCTCTGCTCCCATCCCTGTGCTAAGAAGCCAAGTACCCCTGCAAGTTCACACAGGATATGATGCTTCTGCCACCATAGAGTCTGCATGAGAGCCTGAGGTCCTTGCAGATTGGGTGAGGCCACATCTTTCCACCATATTTCTACCCATCACTTCCCCATTTTGTAAACAGGAGACTAAGGGCTAGAGAAAGGGAATGACTTGTCCAAGATCACAAAGCTAGTGAGCAAGAAAGCTATTAGACTCTTCTTTTTTAAACCAATAGTCAAGGGCTCTTTATACCTCTCTACATAGATGCTGCCAACTTCCCCTACCCATTTTGTCCTGTTCATTGGTTCTACTGACTTCACTCCATCCATCCATCCATCCATCCATCCATCCATCCATCCATCCATCCATCCAGTATTTCCCTGCTGAACCTCTGATACATGCCTGATCTTGTGCTGGGATATAGGAACTCACAGTAGGGGTGGGAGCACTGACGCAGATGCATCTGAGGGCCTGAAGTTTGGATGTCTGCCAGCAATCTGTGCAGAGCATGTAGAGTAGAGAGAGCCAGGCTGTGGCCAAAGTAGTCAGGCAGGTGAGGTGCCATCTAGAAGCAAGCCTGTTAGGCACGGAGTAGGAACGATGAGTTTATTGGAGAAATCAAGGCATTTCAAATGAAGCTGTTGCGTGATCTAAGACCAAAGAGGAGAGGGCGGAGCTATAGGTGCCTCAGTGTGACTGGGGTGCAGGAAACACTGGGGATAGTGGGGAGTGGGTCTGAGCAATGTGGGGAGGAAGGGGAGGCTCTGCAGGGGGTGTCCTCTTGTGTCCTCCAGTTGGCCTGTCAGTCTCCCCCACAGAGTCCTGGAAACTTACTTTTTGTTACCTGTCCCCCATCATATACCTACTTGTTCCCTCCTCTGTCTGTTCTTTGTCCATTTCTCTCCTTTTAGCCTAGCGGTTCTCACCAATAACCCAGCCCATCTCCTGCTTCCCTTTTGTCCTGTCTCCAGGTGATTTCCTGATTGTGTCACAGAGCCTTTGCCATAGGGTTCATGGCTTTGCTACCATTTACCCTGTCATCAGCAGCTTACCAACAGCATATCTAGAGGGTGATTTCCAGCCAATCAAGTCTTTCCATCCCATGCTCTCCCTGGCCCTTGTGTGTGGGGGAAATGTCTACACCATGGCCCACAACCTTTTGGCTTGTCAGGCATCCCAGATGAACCCCAGGGAACTTTGTTATTGAATCAAGTGCGTTATCACATTATTGCGTGCAAAGGACTGTGTACTCAATTTATTGCTTTCTGTCCCAGGACAAACAAAAGGGTAGAATAGCTCTCCCTCCTCCCATGTCACAGGGTTACTCTCTGAGGGCATTAGAGTCTATACCAGCCATAAGCAAACATGTCTAGCAAGAGGGCTTTGGAGGATAGATCACTTATAGTAAATGTGTATTGTCACACAAGTAAAAGCACAGTACACACACACACACACACACACACACACACACCTGAAACAAAAGTTTGACAGACAATAGCTATTCTCACAACATGTAAGACACTCTATTCTCTTTTTTTCCCCTGTATTGTTCTATTCCATAAGAAGTAACAATGGTTAAAAAAATTACAACCCTGTAAAATTTCACATCCCACTAATGGTTACAATAGGAGATGTGAAAAACCTCTGTTTCAGTCTCTCTCTTGTTTCAACAAAACAAGACAGAACAAAAGAAATCTTTATCCAACCTCCTTGGCCAGCCTCCTCACCTAGCTCCTCATTCTCCTCAATCCTTTCTACTTTTTCTTTGAATTATTTACTGGAGCATTTTTTTTTAGTTCCATGCCTGTATCAGTTAAACTAGGAATGGCAATTTTCAGAAAACCATTCAACCTTTCCAGAAAAGCACAAAGCAGCCTCTGCTGCTGCCATGCAGCTGACTGTGGCTCACCGCCTCTCACTGTGTAATATTTGCCACATGCAGCCTCTCCTGGGCTTCCCTCTTCCCTTTTCTCTCTGCTCCATGAAATGCTGCCTTTCTTCTCCCTTAGTCCCCAGTCTTTACGCAGCTCTGCACAGCCTCCTCCTCTCTTTCTCTGCAGTCACTTTCTGAGCTGCTCAGACTCCCACCACCTTCAGATGTGTCTCCTTCTCTCTGTCCAGATCACCTGTCCTAGTCTAGGTGCCCAGGACCACCTCCTCAAGGGTACCCTGCCTGCCTCTCCTTAGCACCAGTCCAAGCTCTGGAACACTAAGAGAGTTTCTTCTAAAATGTAGTTGGATCTCCAAACCCCATTTTCTTTAACATCTATCTACAACTTTCTGTTACTTTTAGGATGAAGTTGTCATTCTTTGTGTGTGTGTTGATAGAAAGTCTTGCTTTGTACTAGGCTGACCTCAAACTCATGATCTTCCTACCTCAGACTCTGATGTGCTAGGATTAGAGGCATGTATCACCATGCCCAGCTTGAAGCTGTAATTCTTTATCAGATATATCACTTATGTTATGCGGCCTCAGCTGACCTCTCCTGCCATGCCCCTCCCTTGTATCTCTGTCCCACACCAAACCACCTATAGGTGCTGGGTCAAAGTGCTCACTCCCTTCCAGCCTTTGCACCCACTATCCTCTGATTAGAACAATACCTTAAGTCCACTCTTCCTCCAGTTGTAGCTGGGCTGACAACACTTTAGAGGTTGTGCTGTGATCACCCCTCCCCCTGTGGAGGTTCTAATAGCTCATGCTTATCATCTCTGATTCATTACAGTGAGCTCTGTGGATCTAGGGACTCTGTTATGATTGCTCGGACCTCAGGACCTAGCAAGAACACAGCATGCATTCAATGAACATTTGCTTAAGAACAGACTTATTATAAAGGATATTAAAACCATAGACAGAGACCTGGGTATCAGGAGGGGACAGTGGCTTGATGTTTGGTACATAGACTGCATACATCAGAAAGGATGTTGGGATCATGGCAGTATAATGACTGGATTCATGGAAATCAGACATAGGGGACCAGAGAGTATTTCAGTTTCAATGCTTCCCAGCTGTGGTCTCTCTGGCTTTCAGTTCTTGTGTTTTATGAAGCTCTACCCATTCTAGAAGCCTGGAACAATCAGGCCTGATTCAGTGTGACTTTGAATGTCCTCATCTTCCTACCTCTGTGCTGTGGTCAGATGATGTCTGGCCTTTGTCTCTTTGTAACCAAACAATGGTTCTGAGGTTCTAGTTGGGAGATCTTAGTTAGGGTATTTAACCTAACCTGTGTTTAGTTACCTATTTTCCTGGAAGCCTAATGACAGAGCCTGTGCCCAGGTCTGGTTTGCATTCTGTGCTCAGGATGAGGGTCTGGGGAGAGACCAGAACCCCTTAGAAGGAGTTATCCATCAATAGATCGTTAGAGTATATAGGCCAAACTGCCTCAGGAGCCTGACTTTTACAGGTGGAGAAACAGAGAGGATAAGAGACTTGTGTAGGGTCACATGACATGCTGCAGAAGAGGCTCCATTAGAATCAACTCTCTTTGGGCTCCTAATCAGGCTCTTTGCTCAATCTCCGAAGTTACACAGCTCACAAATGGAAGAGCTATAACTCGAGCTGATGATTCTGAGGCTCTTGCTCTTTCTGCTATGCCCTTTTGCCTCCTTAGTTTCTCATCTACTCCTTTCCCTGTCCTGTGAAGTTGATAGAGCAGGGAGGGTAAACAATAAGAGAGGCCTGGGGGTGTGGCTCAGTGGTAGAGCATCTGCTTAGAAAGTGGAAGGTCCTGAGTTCAAATCCTAGTACTACCAAACAAAATCATGGCAGGGGAAAGGAAGTGGGAATATGCTCAACTCTTAAACAACATTGACTATGGGTAAATGGTGGTCTAGACTCTGCTACTTCTGGTGAGCCTTCTAAGACTCCTTTTCAATTTTCTGTAAAATGAGTAAATGATTACTTTGCAAGTGGTAGAAAAGAGTCAGTGGGAAAATGTGTGGAAAGTGATTTACATACTTCCAGACACATGGTAGTTGCTCAGTGTTCATTAGTATCAATAACAATTCCTAATATTAAAAATGTTTACTAAACTCCTGCTGGGAGCCAGGGACTGTACAAAATGTCCCCAATGTCACCTCTCTAAGTCACAACACAGCAGGTGCAATTATTTGTCTGATTTTTTTTCTTTCTTTGATGCTGGTCCTGGAGCTTGAATTCAGGGCAGGGATACGGTCCCTGAGCATTTGTGCTCAAGACTAGCTCTCTACCATCTGAGCCACAGTTCCATTTCCAGCCTTTTGGCAGTTAATTGGATATAAGAGACTCTCCTGTGTAGGCTTGTTTTGAATTGTTATCCTCCAACCTCACGCAGCTGAGTAGCTAGGATTATAGGTGTGAGCTACTGGTGCCTAATTTATTTGTTTGACTTTATTGTTGGGAAAGTGAGGCTTAGATTAGGAGATGGGATTTGACTGAGGTTACATAATTTGTGAGTGACAAAATGGAGCTCCATATCTTGGAGTGTTGGGCATGGGTGCTGAGAAACCTCCACAGTCACACCTGTGTGTCCTTTGCCTCTGCTGAGTGACCACCTGGACCAAACCTGTTTGAGGCCATGTTGGACCCACTAAGTGGGCCCTGTTCCCACTTTGGGCTTTGTTCAGCATCACCACCAGCTTCGACCCTTCCATATTCCTACCAGGTGAGGTTCCATGCACCCACCCATCCTCATATCCCTCTGGACATCTGCCCAGTCCTACACACAGCCAATAGTCTCCCATACTGGGTGACAGATTCCCCAAACTCTGCAGAGCCCCCACCCTTTCAACCTTGCTCTGCTCTTTTCACTGCTCAGAAAGCCCTTTCCATTTACCTCCAGTTAAAGACCTAGGAGCTGGGGGTCAGGGAGTGGGGTGCAGTGAGTGGGTTATGGTCTGTCCTTAAAACTAGGACCTGAGGGGGCAAAGTGGAGTGGTCTAAGTTAGAGGGAGCAGGAATCGGTGAAGGAGGAAGCCAATAGAGGAGAAAGAGAGAGAAAGAGGAAAGTATAAAAGGACAGGGCAAGAGGTGGAGCATCAATGGCTCGTGCCTATAATCTTAGCTACTCAAGAGGGTGAAATCTGAGGATCACAGTTCAAAAACAGTCAAGGCAGGAAAGTCATGAGACTCTGTCTCTAACCACCAAGAAGGCTGGAAGTGGAACTGTGGCTCAAGTGGTGAGCACTAGCCTTAAGCACAAAAGCTCAGGGTCAGAATTCAAACCCTGAGTTCAAGCAGGGACACAATGGCTTAAGGATATATACCCAAGGCCCTACTCTTGGGTATGAACTCAAGGTGAACCAGGAGCTCTGCTAGGTAAGTGATGGAAGTTTAGCAGTAGCGGGTACTGTGCCTGCAGAACAAACATCTCAGGAATGATTTTGTAAAAGAAGGATACTTTAGCCCATGATGTCTGGATAGGGACAGGGAACTGCTGTCCCACTGATGAACCAGAATCCTCCCTCCAGTGCCAGGTATGGGAGCTCCAAGACAGTGTTTGTCACTCAAAATGAAGAAGGCACCTGTCTGCTCACATTGCTGGTGGTGGACATGGGGGTGGAACATCCTTAAAATATCTCCCAGAGCTTGTGTTGTGACCACATTTGATGTCCATAGTAACCCTGGGAGTGACCCCATTTCAGAGATAGAGGCTCAGACTATACAATGAAAAAGTCAGAGCTGGGCTTTTTGTGACAATTGCCCCAGGAATTTTAAAACATGGCTATAGCTTAGCTGAATGAAATAGTTCTAGTCTTACTCTATCCTTATAATTCCAAGTGAAGGGACTGTACTCAGTTCCATTGTATAGAGAGGGAAACTGAGTCCTAATGACATCAAATAGCTTTCTTGGTTCATAAAGCTAGTAAATGGGGAATTAAAATGTGGAATTCAGGCCCTCTGGCTTCAGAGTCTGTGTTTTTAGCTGCTTTTCTCACAATTGAATTACATTTTGTGGTCTGGTCACAGAGGCCATTCTGGCCTGGCAGCTGACAACACAATGAACTCGCCTGACTCTGAAGCAGGTGAACCCGGGAATGCTGCCAGCCTCAGCCAGGCTAGCCCAGGTTAGGTTGGGGGCTTGCATTCCTTATCTCCAGGGGACGTCAGCAAACCGAGAGGCTTCTGAACTCACAGATAACACTTACTACCTGCTTGTAGGGTGACACAATCATTGAGTCATTCTGTTGAGGTTAGTTGGCTTGGGCAGATGTGATCAGGAAGGCCAGGGCTTGGGGGTCCTGCCCTGACTCGGGCCCAGCTTATGGCACAGACAGGGTAAATTCTTGGCCCCTGGCCATGAATCTCCCTGACTATCCAGTTGAGGAACTTAATGCGTTCTCAGGCCTTTCCAGCCCTGTACTCTCATTCTGGGTGAGAATGCCATAGATGGAGGCTCTCTTTTCAAAGGAGGGAAACTCCCTGTCAAGCTCCTTGGAGGTTAGAGGTTGTTCCTATATCTCTACCTGCTAATTCTGGCTTTCACCAAGGCTCCTAACTCCCAAAGATGGGTCGATAGGAGAGAAGAGGGCTGGCATGCACACAATGGGTATCCAAACTGCCTTACTAGTCAAACTCTGGATGCTTCTGTATTCTGTAGGAGCTTGGAAGCAGCCTCTTTGCTCCCATTCCCTGGGGTTCCCATTCTTTCTGGGCATTCCAACAATTAAATGGCTCGTTATTGACAGTCCTCTGCTACAGCCCAGAGTGCCAACATCTATTTAGCCACATCATTGTACCACTGGACTTCTGTGCACTAGTTAGTGACTTCATTCTAAGGGGAGAAGCAGGGCAGACACATTCAAGTTCATGTCCTGCTACAGCCTCCTCCTGTGTGGACCTGGGCTTGTGTATATAAAGGCAGTCATGGTAAGCCTGGGAGGGAAGCCTCAAGAAACCAACCTTGACCTTAGACTTTCAGCTTCCAGAATTATGCGGTAACAAATGTCCGTTGTGTAAGCTACTCAGTGTGCATGTTTGTTATGGCAGCCCTATAAATGGGCATACTCATGCAAACCCATCTAATTACTTAAAACTCCCTGTGCTTCCCACAGTCAATTAAATGAGATATGCTTAAGAAAGCACCCAGCACGTAGTAGGGCCTCAGCAGATGCCAACTTTCTCTGCCCTTGGAGCATGGCAGCAGCAGCTGGCCCGGGGAATGGTTGTTGCTGAGTCACCCTGCATCAGCGTGAACCCAGGGCAACTTTGACACCACCCTCATCTTCCCCCAGACTGGCAGTCCTGCCCTCAGCCTAGCTTTAGCCTTGAAACTGGCTTTCTACAAGGCTGCAAGAGTAGCAGCATGCCCAGGTGCCTTTCCTTCTTCCCACCCTCAGGGTAAACCTGCTATGAATGACTTGGCTTGGTGCAGGGTATAGACACTAGAGAAGGTTGGGAGAAAGGCCCCAAAGTAGAAGGTCAGAGTTAAGAGGGGAGGAACTTGATTGTTGTGTCAAATATTGTATCATTTCCCCACCACACTTGCCCTTAGGATTTCATCTAGTGCTCACAGCAGTGTCTCAGTTGGTCTGGGCTTCCTCCCACCCCTCTCCCCACCATGAAAGAAACTGAAGCCTTGGGGAACAGAGTGTCTTCTACAACAAATCTGTACTGGGATTCGCACCTATATTAGCAGCTGGCTTTTTTTCACCACTGGCCTCTTGCTCCCATATTTGAGGGTGCTGCCGGCCATAAAAATGGGAGGAGCATTGGCATCCAGGAGTCATCAGACCCGGATTCCAATACTAGCTGGCCAGAGTTTGCTGTGTGAGGCTAGGCCTTACTTAGGCTAATTGTGCCTTACCAGGCCAGGAGCTTGGAGGCTCCATGTCATGGGAAGGCCATCTCTTCCTGCCCCTGCAGCTCCTAGGGCCCCTCAATAAATGGTAGCTATTGTGATAGTTCCACAACTAACTGTTCAGAGCTGTTGCTGAATCAAATTCCTGGAGAGTCAGGAAGTATATCTGTGGGTGGGAGAGATGTCTGGCACTTTCAGGGGCCCTAAGCTCTCTTCCCACCTCCTCCTCCCTCTCCCAGGGCTTGACACTGCCAGAAAGAAAGATTCAAGACTCCCCCAGCCCACGATACCTGTCTGAGGTGGGGAGGGGGACTCCTTGTCTGCAGCTCCCACTTCAATCAACACTTTCACTTTATTTATAGAACTTGCCACCACCCAAACTTACTCAGACTGTTATGTTTTCACTGTCGTCTGCCTTCCCACGTAGTAGGTATTCAGAAAGAAGGAAGGAAAAGGAGAGAGGCAGGGAGGAGGGAGAAAGAGAGGAAGGGAGGGAGGGAGTAAGGGAAGGAGAAAGAGGAGGAAGGAAAGAAGAGAGGAAAGGAAGGAGGGAGTAAAGTTGTGGATCATTTGAGCTCTACCCTTTGCTGTATTTTGGAATGTTGCCTTAAGCCAGTGTCCAGTTTTGTTTGCCAGAAGCTTCCATCTGGTACAAGAGGCTGGTACAGAACAAAGAGTTGGTGTGACCTGCACTGTGACAGAAGGGAGAAGGGACAGGCCAGAGTTCCTAGAACAGATGGTAGCTGATCAGCTTCAGGCAGTGGGAGGCTGGATTGAGGGTGAGGAAGCCTCTGCTGAGAAGTTAAAGGAGCAAGGGTTGAAGGGACAGGGAAGGGGACAGCATTCCAAACAGAGAGGACAGCAAGTGCAGGGTACAGAGCAGTGAAAGATCCTGTGGGCTTAAGAGACTCCTGAGGCTGTAGGCAAGACTTGGTCAGGAGGTGAATGCAGTGACTTGGAACATGAGAGGAGGGTAGAGGATGGAGTTGTGGTGGGGGGGCAGCTATGGAAGTGATGGGACCCAGCTCAGGATGTTCAAATCCAGGCTGTTTCTTCTTGTTCTCAGAGGCTTCCTGCCAAGGAGAGCCAGCTGTTTGCCAGGTGGTTGTAGATGCTGCCTCCTTCCTGTCCTGACTTTGCCAGCTGAGCAACAGGCCCTTTGGAGCTGGTGTCTCTGCTCTGCCTCTCTATCTTTGTCCCTATTCGAAGAGAGCACAGGCTTGGCTTGTAGGCTTGGCTCAGTCAGGCTGTCTGTGGGATCTTGGAGTGGCCACATCCTTCCTGAGCTCAGTCTCCAACTCAAACTGGGTGGCAGTCAGTAGTCATCAAGCTCTTCCATGACTCCTTCTCCCTTCCCTAACTGGTGTTTTGGCAGCTGTTGTAGATGCAGGTGATAGTTTTACCAGCCAGGAGACACTGCTGACTGACTCCAGCAAGGAGTTATTCAACTTTGTTGAGTAGAGATCAGACTTTGATCCTACTTCACCAAGACCTGTCACAGACCCTCTTGGGGACCCCAGCAAGTTTCATCCTCTCCACGGATCTCACTCTGGTCTTTGGTAAAGTAGTTTTGACCATTTCATCCTCCCTGCAGGGAAGAGGTCCTGCTCTGATTCCTGGTCACCTTTGGCAGGTGCCTTACCATTGGGGGGGGGGGGCAGGGAGGGTCAGTTTCCTCATCTGTATGTTGAGAGGCTTTCTAACTTAGACATTCTCCCCAGGCCTGTAGATGGCACAGATCCAGTGGGTACTGGTAATTATACCACTGCTGAATATCTTGCAGGGAATCACCCCATCTCCTTTTACCTCTGGAGGTATAATGTAAGGGCCTCCTTCACACTGGACCTTTCATGATGCATTATCAACTCCTGGGACCAGTTCTACCTGCAGAGCTGACAGAATCTAGCTCTGTACCACTCAAGATTCAGTTATAATCCCAGGTGCCACCTACAGCTCTTTTTGGGAGCCAGGATCTGATATAGAGTTCCCAAGACAACCTTTCAAGGTATTAGTTAGCCCCATTTTGTTGAGGAGAAATTGAGGCCAAGAGCAATCAGCTATCTTCCTAAAGGTCAGCTAGTTAGTATATTTGGGGTTTGATTAAAGCAATTTGGCTAAGAAAGTCTCACCTGGTGATGATGCTTCTCATTTATCCATATAGTGGGGTCTGTTCCTTCCTCTATCTGCCATCCTCATAGGGCTCAGGACCGTGTCCTCTTTGAGGATTCTGGGCTTTGCTAGTAGCCTCCAAAGGTGTGTTCTCATGTGTAAAGAACCTCTTCTAGTGCCTTCAAAATGTACTTTAAAGGTGATCTTTGCTTCAGTTAGCTTGGCAGGGGACAGAACCATGGCCTGGGAGCCCAGAGTTCTGACTGTAGTCCTAGCTGTCCCCCAACAGGCAATGTGACCCTTGGAGAGGTGTGTTTGGAATGTAGGATTCCCCATCTATAGGCATGAGAAAGGTCAAGGTCTCCAAGCAACTCTGTAACCATAGATAAATGCAAGTTGGTCTTGGATCTCTCCTTTCAAGAACCCTTCCAGCTCTCAGAGCTGCTGGAGCAAGCCCCACCCTCCATTTTCCCAGAGGGATATCTGTTCTTTTAGGAAAGTTTCTGCATATGGTGATTTGTTGGGAGGGACTCAAAAGGATGAAGTCAGCCTGGGCAGCTGCCTCTGGTGTGGTGAAGGAGAATGTCCTTGGTCAGACCCACCCCTAACCAGCTGTGACCTTGAGCAGAGCTCTTCACGGTCCTAAACTTCAGTTTTCATACCTGTAAAATAATGAGACTAAATAACTTTGCAGGGCTGGTGGCAGTGGTGGTGGTTGTGGTGTCTTACTAGAGAGGATACGGGGACCTAAGGAAATGCTCAATAGAATGATGATGACAGTGACAGGAAAAGAATGATGACAACTATACTGAACAGTATGAGACACTGCTCAGCCTCTCCCCACCGGCTGTTTGCCCTCATGTTTCCAACTTCACATTTGCTATTCCTTCCCCCTGGCCTCTGCCCAAGGCTTCCTACTCCAGCCCAAGCTCATCTTGTGTACTGAGTAATGGAGCAGCTAGGCCTTGTGTTTTGAGCTGGGAAGAAACTAGACACCTGCCCTGTCCCCTTCCCCCACCATGGCACAGCACCCCCTCCCCTCCCCAGCTGTGCCCTGGGCCAGTGGGAGCCACCATCTTTGGAGGAATTAATAGGCTTCCCAAAGGAGGCAGCACTTTGCTGGAGTCTTGTTGGAGGAGTAGGAAGTGGTTGGAAGAAGAGAATAGGATTTCTTTTTTCCATTTAAAGGTGTTCCAGGCAGATGAAATAACATGCACAAAAGCAGAGCAGTGTGAAATAGCATGTCAAGCTTGGGAAAACTGCAAGAGGCTCAATGTGGTAAGAAAGTTAGGAGTAGGTGGAGGTCAGGAGAGGTGAAAGAAGAATGGTGAGAATGTTTGGGGCAGGTCACTGAGAACCTCAGGTGCTAAATCAAACATGATTTGCTTGATGTGATATGTGAGTTAATCTCTTTTTTTCTCCTTTGTGCCAGTACTGAGGCTTGAATTCAGGGCTTAAATGCTGTCCTTTAGGTTTTGATTCAAGGCTGGTGTTCTACCAATTGAGCCATACCTCTATGCTTGGATTTTTGATGGTTAATTGGAGATAATAGTCTCAGATTTTACCTGCCTTGTCAGGCTTTGAACTTCAATCCTTAGATCTCAGCCTCCTGGGTAATTAGGATTAGAAGTGTGAACCACCAGCGTCTGGCTTATTCTTTACATCATGCAATAATCATTCCAAAGCACCTTGGTAGTAGTCACTGTAGGTGCTACCCAGATGCCTGGACCCACCCCTTTCCCCAGACTGGACCATTCCCTCCTCTCAGCTGCTGTGTTAATGGTAGAGTGGTCTGTGGGTGAAACCACTCTCTCTACCTTCTCACCTAGTGTCCCATCCCTTCCCAAGACCAACCTGCTGAATGACTTGTTCATATGAAGGCCTATACCCTTTCCTCTGATTTGGGACACCTGTGAAGAATTGCTTTAGCTCCAGATCTCCATGAGGTGTGGCTAAGGTCTTGGTGGGGGTCTGCCCCTAGCCCAGTTTGTCCTTCTGCCCAGTCCTGCTTCGATCACTCTCCCCAGGTGTTGACTGGAGAGAACTCCCTAGGAAACTTTATGACTGATGAGAGTGGAAGTTGACTTGCAGACTCATCAGCCAGAAAGATAAATGATGCGTGACCTTTAATTGAAGGGTCAATAAGGAAGGACCTCTACTTTAGAAAGGCAACCCTGTCCATAGCATGGGAATGAAATGGAAGGACACACAGGAGCCCAGAGGCCAGGGAGGAGGTAGTTGCTGTGGTTTAGGGATATGGCAGGATGGGGTTGGAGCAGGAAGGTGGGACAGGTCTGGGAAACCTGGAGGACACAGGCAGAGGAAAAAGGGAGAGACTGAGTATGCTAAGTGTCAATGAGTCTCTCAGGCTCCTACATAGAGTGGCTGGGCAGAAGTAGGGCTAATTCCTGGGATAAATTTAAGGAAAGTCTTGGTTTCAGTTTGGGAGAGGTGATAGTCTTGGCCAGAGACATCTAAATGGTGGTCCCAGAGGCAGGGTAGGGTAGCTGTGTTCAAGGGGGAGGATCTGAACTGGAGTTGTGGATGCTACACGTGCAGACCATTTACTCACACCTATTTAGTTTAACATGAACATCAGCCAATTAGAAGGAGATCCCCAGTTGGGCTAGAGATTAAGCCTTTGGTTGTGAGTCATGCTGGGCTGGGTGGAGAGGCAATCAGGGGCTCCGAATAGGAGCTATTTACCAAACAGTCCATGACCACTTTTGTATATAGCTAACAATGGGCATGGGCACAGGCCCGGGCCCAGTGACTTCCTCTGAATCCTCACGGAAACCTGTTAGGTAGATATTACAAGCACAAGCCCTTCTTAACAAAAGGAAGCCAGGGTGTGCCTGCATAGCATGGCTAGAGTTGAACCCACATTCATCCAACCCTTGCCTGTAATTGCTGGAGCAAGAATCCAAATCCAGAATTCTTGGCTCTTTCACCATAATCCTTTTCCCTTGCTCTAATGGCCACTTCCTGTAGGGAGTTCCAGAACTTCTGATCATGAGCCAATCTTTCCTTCCAAGAAATGGTGCTGTGAATAATCAGCCTTATGAGGAATGGGGGGGTGGGGGTAGGGGTGGTAGGGTGGAGAATGGGCCTAGTGGGAATTTCCAGGCCTGGGATCCCCCAGCTCCTGGTTTGGAACCCTGGCATATATGAGAAAGTTCTGTGTAGCAGTGGCCTCTCCCTCCAGAGGGTGGCACCTCCCCACTGTCAGGAGACCTGGGCCAGCTGTGCCTGCCTTGGCTTTTGCCCGCCATCTCCAACCGCTTCCTTTTATAGAAATGGAATGCCTTCAAGACAGTGAGCATCTTGTTACCAAACATATTTCTGAGGAGCCTGGCTATTTTAAAAAGTTGAACAAGGATAGTAGTCCTCTCTTCTCAATGGTTTTGTCTCATGGTTTCAGTTACCTGAGATCCACCATGGTCCAAAAATATTACATGGAAAAAAAATCATAGAAATAAACAACTTACAAACTTTACATATGAATAGTATGATGGAATCTTGTACTATCATCCTTCTCTACCCCACCCAGAATGTGAATCATTCTTTTGCCCAGCATACATCCTGTCTGCACTACCCACACCTTACTGAGTAGCCACTGTGGTTATTAGACTGAGTATGAAGATACTGCAGTGCTTACATGTAGGGTTTGGTATTCTCTAAGGCTTCAGGCATCCACTGGGCATCTTAGAATGTATCTGTGGGTTAGGGGTAAGAACACTCAGGGCTGTGAGTTCTTCTATGTGTCCTGTGTCACCTGGATTGAACTCCCCTGGGTGGAGACTTGTGAATGAGTTCAGTGCTAGGCAATGTTATAAATATGCTCTCCAAGAACCACTGGAGTCAAAATGATAGACACAAAAATCTGGCAAGCAAGCACACAGAGCAGCCAAGTTGCTCTGCTATTTATCCCTAATTCAGCAGGCCCTGCCCCTCTGCTCAGACTTGTTGAGCTTGGGTCCACAATCTGCTCATGATTGGTGAGTTTTGAATAAGGTAAAATGTATTTACCTAAGGTGACTGAATAAGGTTAATAGTATACAAGTAATCTCAAAATATACCTATACCCTCTGCTATTTCTTGAACAATCTGGGTGTGTCTTAATTCCATCTTGAAAACAAACCAGTTTAAGACAAAACCTTACATTTCAAAAATGCTTCCTTACATTTCAAAAACCCTTATCCCAAAGCTGTTCCCTTAAAAAAAAAGCCAAGCCACCAGGCCAAAGCAATAAGTCCCCTCCCCCTCTCCTTCCTGGTTCTGTGGCTTAAACTCAGAGCCTGGATGCTGTCCCTGAGCCTTTCTATAATTAAGTCTAGTGCTCAAGCACTTGAGCCACAGCACCACTTCTGGCTTTTTTGGGGGTAGTTTACTGGAGATAAGAGTCTCATAGACTTTTCTGCCCAGGCTGGCTTTGAACTATGATCCTCTGATCTTAGCCTCTTGAGTAGCTAGGATTATAGGTTTGAGCCACTGGCACCCAATTTAAAGCCGGAACTTTTAAGCAATGCACTTTGGTAGAAAAGACAATCTTCCTCACTGCAGACAATCCTGTGAGACAGATTGGAAAAGGTACAGAGGCTGTGGTGTTTATCCCTGAGCTACCCCTGAGCAATACAGAGGTGCTGTTGGACTATATGATGGTTGGGGAAGAGAATAAAGGCCTCTGATCAGCAGGAGAGAGAACCCTGCAGAGGGATTAAGGCTGGGGTGGTATCTCCACCCAAGGGGAGTATTAACTTCTCCTCTACAGTGTGTGGTAGCCACCTAGATAGGTAGAGGCTGGACTCTGAGATACCAGACAGCCTCAGATCTAGATTCCTCTGTTCTGTTGTGGCTCCAGGTACCAAACAGCTGATAAAAAGAACATTTTGGAATTTTCTCAGCTTTGATCCAGAACACACAGGGCTGATTGATTTTTTTTTTCCGGTGGGTCCTGTTTTGGGCTTGAGGAAGGTGTTGGCAGGGGGGTACTGAGGAGGAGGCCCATCTTCAGTGCCTTGGTTTTCTGTTCTAGAAACTACCAGAAGTCTTGGGATAACCCACATGGTGCCAGGTTTAAGAAAACAAAAACAAAACAAAAAAAAAAACCATGCTGCTTTGGGGCTGGGAAGGTGGCTCAGTGGTAGAACGCTTGCCTTGCACGCCTGAGGCTCTGGGTTCGATTCCTCAGCACCACATAAGCAAAAAGAAAAAAGCGGGAAGTAGCGCTGTGGCTCAAGTGGTAGAGCGCTAGCCTTGAGCTGAAGAGCTGAGGAACAGCACCCAGGCCCAGAGTTCAGGCTCCACAACCGGGCCCCCCCACCCCCCAAAAAAGAGTTGTTTTTTCTTTTCTTCTTCTTCTTCTTTTTTTTTTTTTTTTTGGTTGGTTGTGGGCTTGAACTTTGGACTTGGGTGCTGTCCCTCAGCTCTTCAGCTCAAGGCTACTACTCTACCTTTTGAGCCACAGTGCCACTTCTGGTTTTCTGGTGGTTAATTGGAGATAAGAGTCTCATGGACTTTCCTGCCTGGTCTGGCTTTGAACCACAATCCTCAGATTTCAGCCTCCTGAGTAGTTAGGATTAGAGGTGTGAGGCCCCAGCGCCCGCTTGTTTTTTTCTTTTGAAGCTTCTCTGGGAAGATAATTTAAGAAGTTAGTTCCTTATTCTTTTCCCAAACTCTCAGGTATGATTTTATTTTCATGTCCACCCAGTTACAGTAAACAGAAAAGTGATGGGTTTCATTGTGGCCACTCATGGAAGGAGAGGAGATTATAAAAGAGGGGAAGGAGAGGCGAGGACAAGATAAGCCCCATTTGTCTGGGAGAGACTGAGTATGTTCCAGAACACACAATGGGTGATGATTGTGCTAATATTAACATGATTAGGTGGAACCATTATTCAAAACAGTTATAATTCTTGACAACTCTATCTATCTATGTTAATTTGCTATGTGTCAGGCACAATGAAGATGGTGGGGGGGCAGTGTGGGCCAGTACTAAGGTTTGAAATCAGGGCCAGGATACTGTCCCTTAGCTCTTTTGCTCAAGGCTGGTACTCTACCACTTGAGCCACAGATCTGTCTTTTTCATGGTTAATTAGAGATAAGTGTCTCAAGAAATTTCCTGTTTGGGGCTGGGAAGGTGGCTCAGTGGTAGAGCGCTTGCCTTGCATGCCTGAGGCCCTGGGTTCGATTCCTCAGCACCACATAAGCAAAAAGAAAAAAGCCAGAAGTGGCGCTGTGGCTCAAGTGGTAGAGTGCTAGCCTTGAGCTGAAGAGTTGAGGGACAGCACCCAGGCCCAGAGTTCAGGCTCCATGACCGGACCCCACCTCCCTCCCCCCCCAAAAACAGAAATTTCCTATCTGGGTTGTCTTGGAACCATAACCCTTGGATCTCAGCTTTCTGAGTAGCTAGGATTCTAGGAGTGAGCCACTGGTGCCTGGCAAAGCTATTCTTCTCTATGTTCTTGAAATAACCATACAAGGAAGGGGTCATTATTTTAATTTCAAAGCTGAGGAAACTGAGGCCAAGATAGCCGGGTAACATGCCAGTCTTGGCAAATCAGTAGTGGGGCTAGACCTTGAACTCAAGTCAGTTTACAAAGTTTCTCAATTCCCTGGCCTCAGGCCACAGCTCACACTGACTCAAGAGCTGGAAAGAGATTGACCTGGTGATTGGGTCACCAGTCTGGACCCAGCTATGTTCCTAAGTGCTGGGTAGCCTTGGACAGGTCCTTGTCCTCTCTGGACCTCACTGACCACACCTGTGAAGGGAAGGTTTGAACTCCATTGTCCTGAAGTGACCACCTCTGGTGGGGACTGCATGAGTACAGAAGTCACATGTCAGGGAGAGTGCTCAGCTGTCTGTGACCCCCCACTACTCCAGAGTGAGAAGACGAGGCCACTGGCATCCTACCAGAGATAGCCTGAGCTCTCTGCCTACCCTCAGGTAACCACGGAAGGGAACCTCTAGCCCCTGGAAACAAGGTAGAAATAATTCATATCATGACCAGTTAGCCTTCTTCTTATTGATGAACTTCAGGTAGTTCACTTGGCAGGGCCTTATCTTACCACCTGATCACAGACACAGAAGCAAGGACAACGGTTTATTGAGCCTAGAATGTGAACCCTGTGAGTCTGTTACTATTTTAACAATCATTTTGGAGCCAAGAAGATGAAAGGCATTACCTACCAAGCTTTTCCAAAGTCCATACATCTATGAGGGGACAGAGCGAAATTGCAAATCCAGGCTCCAGAGTTTGGGCTGCTAACTTGGATGTTATACTAGTTCCTTCTAACCATTCATCCAGACAACCTGTTACAAATCTGAAGCAAGCAGGATTCCTGTGGGAAGTAGATACAAACTTAAGTTAGGCTAGTTCAAGGTGGGCTTAATAGAAAGATGGTTGAGAAAGATGATGAATGGGAACAGTAAACCATACAGGATCCTGCCAGCACCCCAGAATCAGGCATAGCTGAAGGGAGAGACAAGGGTGAAGGGAGAGACTGATGTGGAGGAATGGGTATCCTTTTTGAAGGGGTGTGGCTAGGCTAAGGCAGCACAGGAAGAGGGGCACAGTGCAGAAACGGGAGAGGAGAAGAGCAGGTCTGGAAGGAAAAAGGGAAACATCCTGTACACCATTTATCCAAGTCTCTTGTCCAGCCACATCTCACCTGGCCTTTAAAGTTTTGCTAGAGGTGTGGGGCTAAGACAGACATTGCAAAACAGATGTGGTTTGTTCCTTCATTCATCAGGTGCTCTTAAGGGCTCCTCTGTGGGATGCTCTGCCTTGGGTTCTGGGGACTGGGAGAAGTACACTCAATGCTGTCCTGAAACTGGTACTAGCCACCCCGAGAGAGTGGATCTGGACTGATGGATGCAGGTGTCAGATCAGACAGAAGTCATCTAAACCACAGGAAATCTATCTTCTGAACTTACTGGTTTGGCTAGTCTTAAGATATGTGGCTTTGGGGGGATGGAACTAGCTAGTCTTGGAGATAAAAAAAAATACCTTCAGTGACTTAGTCTCATTAACATCTTGATGACAAAATGAATCCCAACTGTTTGGGAGTCAGTTGCAGATCTTGAACTTTAGGGAAAGTATTTCAGGTGGTGGGAAGAACCAATTTTTGTAAGCCCTGGGCTTCATTCAGTTCAGCCCTGGATTCCAGCTCAGCAGTGCATCCTTGCAGGAACCCTGTCTCCCTCAAGGCCTTGCTGCCTTCAGGCACAGGGTGCTGACCCTTGAGGTTCTGTGACTCCTGGAAGAAGTCACAGGTGGGGACTCCTGTCCTTTACCCCACTGTCCTTCCCCAGAGCTCTAGCCAGGCCCTGCTGGAGTGCTGCTGTGCTTCCGATTTCCTTCCTGATTTTCCACATCCCAGCATCCTTCAGGAGGAAGTCCTCCTCACTTTCCTGCACTCAATTACCCCAGACTCCCCTTGGCCCTAATTTAATTATGGCACAGGAACCTAACTGAGCTCATTACCTCCAGCTGCTCAGACTTGCTGTGTGATTAATGGTCCTCACAGAGCTGATCTGTGGGGTCCAGGCAGGGTGGGGGTAGCTGAGAGCCCACCTGGGTAGTGAGGGGTTGAGGGATCTGCCTCCCCAGGACTCAGAAGGTCTGATAGTGATTCTTCTCAGGCTCAGATCTTCTGACCTGGAAGGGGATAAGGAAATTTGCCATCTCTAACCATTTTTGTTTGCTCAGTTAGCAGATTTCCTTTTTTTTTCTTTTGGTTAAAGTTTTATCAAGAGTTGATTTTATTATAACAGGGTTAAAGTAGAGAAAAACAGAAAAAGAAACATTTTCTGACCCCTATAGAGAAAATGGGAGGCTTTTTCTTCTCCTCATTTTTTCTTCTTCTCACCTTACCTCTTCTCACCTCTCTTCTCTCTTTCTCTTTTTTTAGCTAAAGAAAGACCATTTATTTCCAAGTTTCTGTGGAAATAAAAACTTCATAGACTTAAAAAAAAAAAGAGAGCATTTAGAGAGAACTAGTGGCTCTTATCTGTAACCCCAGGTACTTCAGGAGGCTGAGATCTAGAGGATCACAGTTTGAGGCTAACCCCAGCAGACAAGCCCCAAAAGATTCTTTTTTTTTTGTTTTTTGTTTTGGATCTGGTCGTGGGGCCTGAACTCTGGGCCTGGGCACTGTCCCTAAGCTCTTCATCTCAAGGTTAGCGCTTTACCACTTGAGCCACAGCGCCACTTCTGGCTTTTTTCTTTTTGCTTATGTGGTACTGAGGAATCGAACCCAGGGCCTCATGCATGCAAGGCAAGCATTCTACCACCGAGCCACCTTCCCAGCCCCCAAAAGATTCTTAGTAGCAAATTAACCAGCAAAATGCGGGAAGTTCAGGCATAGCCTAAGTGGTAGAGAGCTGGCTCTGGACAAGAGTATATAGCCCTGAGTTTAAGCCCCAGCACAAATACCACACACATACACACACACACACACACACACACACACACACACACACACACACACACACACACACACACACACACACACACGACAGGGGGAAAAACATTTAAAATTTGAGTAACTATAGCTTTAAAAATATGATCAGGGAGAATAATAAACCAGGAAGTTAGAAGGCTTTTGAGATAATTTCTTGCAGGACTCATCTATCTGTATCACTTGTATTTCACTTTCCCCAGCCTCTATGGGCCTCCAAAGCTCAAAGTCTCAAGCCAGGATCTAAGACTCAGTCTGATCATATGGAAATGTGAGCCTCAGCAGATTACAGCCAGGAGATGGCTGCCAGCTGGTATGGGAACATCAGGGGATGTTATTATATAGAAGGTGACCCAGGGCAGTGCCTCCAGAACTTGGATGTTGCCAGGGAGAAAGTCTGGGAAGCCCTCAGATGTTTTCAAGAACCCTGGACGGACCAGGTCACTTACTGGAAGGCGGAGTCAGCAGTTCTGACTGGGTTCTGTATTTTTGCAGAGTCTTTGGGTGTCTTGGGGTGAGGACCCCTTCTGGATGAAAGGTGAAAGGGAGGCCATCGGAAGCTGGGAGGTCTTCTGCGTTGCCCAATGCAGCATGAGTTCTTACTCAGTTCTCATACCCAAAGACTATCACTGGATCCACCCTAGCAGAGGGCTGGACCTATGAAGGGAAAGGGAGCAGGGTCCAAATATGGAGATTTGAAGAAGAAACAGAACTTGCTTATATGGGCACCTAACTCAGACACCTATGCCTGGTCCTTTTTCCTCCCTATGTGGTACTGAGCTTATAACTCAGGGCCTCACTCTCTAGTGCTTTTTCATTGAAGCCACACCTCCAGACATCTCTCACCCCCCACTTTTTTTTTGCTTGGGACCAGCTTAGGACTTTGATCCTCCTATTTATGCCTCCCATGTCTAAGTTGGAGATTAGATATGGGGTACTACACCTGTTTTTTTTTGCTGAGATGGACTATTTTTAACTTTTGCCAAGAGGTCCTCTAGTCTTTCACATCTTCATCTCTACCTGCTGAGTAGCTGGGATTATAGATGTAAGTCACTATGCCCAGCCAATTTATTTATTTTTATCTTTTATATTATATTATACTATACTATATTATTTTGGTGCTGAGAATTTAACTCAGGTCAGGTAAATTATTAATCCTATTTTACAGAGGAGAAAACAGAGATACTGACTCAGAGAATGACTTGCTAGAAAACTCTCCCAGCTATGATGACTCCAGTGTTCCCTAATATTATAACAGCGATTGGCTTTTGGAAAGGCAGAGAAAAAGGATAGAGTTGAGATTTCCCAAAGGTGGCCAACATCGTGGGTCCTGAATTCCAAGAGCCTGGGTCTCAGGAAGCCTGACTTGATGGGGATTAGAAGCTCGTGACTTTGGGGTCAGTGTCTGCAGTGTCCTTCCAGAGGTCATGTGAGCAAGTCTTTCCACTCCATGGATTTTTGTTTTCCTGCCTCTAAAGTGGGGTTTAATGATACACTCTGGTTTTCATCAGGGCATTGTGGTGTAAGAAGCACTTGGCTCAGGCCCTTATTCTAGACTTATCTGTGCCTACCATTCTCAGTGTCAGATTGTAGAGCTCCTTGACATCAGGGTGCCATGACTAAATGTATGTGTGTGGGAGTGGTCTCCTGGGAGGACAGGACCTGGACACTTAGCAGCCTTGTGTGTGTCTGGGACTATGCATGGGAGTGCTTGTTCTCATTCTCTCACAGAGTCAGTTACAGTCAGTTCCAGTTCTTGCCTTCCAAGAACCAGAAGTTCAGATGAGCTATGGAAGAGCTGAGGGCTTTACCCAGCCTCTTCTTTCTTTCTTTCTTTCTTTCTTTCTTTCTTTCTTTCTTTCTTTCTTTCTTTCTTTCTTTCTTTCTTTCTTTCTTTCTCTTTCTTTCTTTCTTTCTTTTATTTTATCTTTATGAACCCAGGGTTTGGGAGTAGTTCCTTAGCTTTTTCATTCAAGGCCAGTGTTCTACTTCTTGAGCCACAGCTCCATTTTGGGCTTTTTGGTGATTAATTGGATATGAGTCTAATAGACTTTCTTGCCTGGAATAGCTTTGAACCTCAATCCTCAGATCTCAGCATCTTAAGTAGCTAGGTGTGATCCACTGGTATCCAGGTTGCTTTAGGTATTGTAAGTATGTAGAGATGATGAAGTATATAGGAAGTTGTGCAGAGGAAACATGCAAACATGGTTTGCTATATGCTGTGGTTTACTATATCGCTATGGTTTACTATATCGCTATGGTTTGCTATACACAAACATTTAGTTTAGTTTAATTTAAGAAATGGAGGAGGGCTGGGAAGGTGGCTTAGTGGTAAAGTGCTTGCCTTGCATGCACAAAGGCCTGGGTTCAATTTTTCATATACCATATACCATATATGCAGGAAAAGCCAGAAGTGGTGCTATGGCTCAAGTGGTGGAGCACTAGCCTTGAGCAAAAGCATCTCAGGGACAGTGCCTAGGCCCTGAGTTCAAGCTGCAGGACTGGAGAAAAAAAGCAAGCAAGCAATCAAGCAAGCAAGCAAGCAAGCAAGAAAGGAAGGAAGAAAGAAAAGAAGGAAGAAAGAAGGAAGGAAGGAAGGGAGGAAGGAAGGAAGGAAGGAAGGAAAAGAAAAAAAGAAAAGGAGGAGGGCAGGCATCTAGACAAGGAAGTATATATGCCCATGGAAGTATATATGCCCATTTTCTGTATGGACTAGAGCAACCTGAGATTATGATGTCCAGCCAGCAGCTGGAGGGTAAATGTTATTTCACTGGGTAAATGTTACCTTCATAGAGCTTTTCCTTTGAAATGTAGGCATAGTCAGCTCTTTCTGCTTTAGTATGAATTATCTTATCTTTGGGATCGCTTGTGACAAGAAAGACCATGGCAGACTTCTTCAAATACCCCAAGCACGTCTTGACTCTGAATATAAGAATATTAGCCAGGTGCTAGTGGCTCACAGTTGTAATTCTAGCTACTTCAGGAGGCTGAGATCTGAGAATTGGGGTTGGAAGCCAGTTGGGGCAAGAAAGTCCATGAGACTTTTACCTCCCGTTAATCAGCAAAAAGCTGGGAGTGGAGCTGTGACTCAAGTAGTATGGTGCCACCTTTGAGCCAAAAAAACAAAAACAAACAAACAAAAAAACTAAGGGACAGCATCCAGTCCCTGAATTCAAGCCCCAGTACAAGCACACATACAAATATTTTAAAAAGAGAGAACATACAGACATTGGAGTGGTGGGCTGGGAGTAGGAGGGGCATTGAGAAAGGATAGGTACTTGACAACCAGATTCAGCAGAACAGTAAATTTGGGAGCAAAGGTTTGAGGCAAGCACTGAGCTGATGCGAGTTACTAACTGTTCAAAGACTTGGAACAGTCCAGAAGGATCTCTGGGTGTGTCCAGACAAAGCTGACTGCCAAGAGCATTCCAGACAGACAGACCAGCCACGAAAGAGCCTGGAGCTGGCGACTGCTTCTGGCTTTCAGAGAATGGCAGATTTTTTTTTTGTGCCGAGAGGGCCAGAGAAAAGTTGGGTGGGAGTGGAAGGAAGGAGGAGAGGCAGGAGCTGGGTTGTGCTGATCTTAGATGCACCCATGTGGGAAGGAGTTCTTGAATGCTATGAAAAAAAACCTCATGGACTAGCTGGGTGCTGGTGGCTCACTCTCCTGTAATCCTAGCTACTCAGGAGGCTGAGATCTGAGGATTGTGGTTCAAAGCCAGCCTGGACAGGAATGTCTGTGAGACTCTCTAATCTTCAATAAACTACTCAGAAAAGGACAGAAGAAGCACTATAGCTCAAGTGGTAGAGCACTAGCCTTGAGCAAAAAGAAGCTCAGGGAAAGTGCCCAAGCCATGAGATCAAACCCCAGGACTGGCAAAACAAACACACAAGCAAAAAACCTCATAGACATTGGGTGCTAGTGGCCAGTAATCTTAGCTACTCAGGAGATTTGAGACTTGGGGGAATCACAGTTCAAATCCAACCCAGGCAGAAAAATCTGTGAGACTGTATTCCAATTAACCAGCAAAATGCTAGGTTAGAGGAGTGGCTCAAGTGGTAGACAACCAATCATGAACAAAAAACTGAGCAAGAGGATGAGGCCCTGAGTTTAAGCCTTGTACCACCACCACCACCAAAAAAAATCCCAGTACCTCATGGAAAATTATAATCAGTTATTCTTTTTACTGAAATATGATACACATACAGAAAAATCATATAACAGATAATCATATGATAAATCATATCATAAATATACACATCTTGATGAGTGTTTCAAGGAGTAATCCCTGTAACCAGTTTTCTGATAAAGCCCTCTATAGTCCACTCCATTATCCTGTCTTCTCACACCATCAATTTGTTCTGCCTGTTTTATTTTTGTTTTGTGGTTTGTTTGTTACTGGGTTTGAATCCAGGGCTTCGTGCTCATAAGGCAGATACTTGCTTCTTGAGGCACACCTGTAGAGGTGTTTGGTGTGTGCTGGCTATTTTGGGTTAAGTCTCACTTCTCAATTCAATCAAGTTAAGGATCATCTCTATTGTGTTTATAAACTGCTTTATTAAATGGCAACTCCTTTGTACAACTACTTAAAGACTATTATATATATATATATATATACATATATATATATATATATATATATAGAGAGAGAGAGAGAGAGAGAGAGAGAGAGAGAGATATTAACTATCCACCTGGGAATGAAAGCTGAGAAAGGGGAGCCCCAAATTCCTTTAGCACAGGACCTCTGTTCACTGGTGTGCCTGGGGCTGAGAGGTAGTAGGGTTGGGGGAGTGTTCGCATTCTCCTGGGCTCTCCACAGCTTCTTTGAAAGAGTAAGGAGGGCGAAGGGTGAGAAACTGTGCCTGGCTGGAGACTATAATGTAGTCCCACAAAGGGGGAGTAATTACAGGGGAATTCAGGTGCTTTGTGGGCTCAGAAGGAGTGGTTGTCAGAGTCCTGAGCTGATCCAGGGAGAAATGGGGATAGAATTTTCATCCGTGAGAGGATAGCAGTGCCAACTTCCACCCCATAGGACTGCCCGTGGCCCCTGACCAAGCAGGTGGAGCTGCTAGGCAAGGAGACCAGGTGCAAACACTCTTATCTGACCTTTAGTGTGAAGGTCATAGGACAACTACTGGGATGATGAGGGTGGCCAGGCACAGGCCTTGCTTTGATTGTCATGAGGACTAACTTTCTATGAGCCTGGCTCATACCTATAGTCCTAGCTACTCAGGAGGCTGAGCTCTAAAGTTTACAGTTCCAGGCTATCCCATGCAGGAAAGTCCACTGGGACTCTTTATTTCCAATTAACTAGCCAAAAGCTAGAAGTGGAACCGTGGTTCAAATAGCAAAGTGTCAGCCTTGAGTAAAAAAGCCGAGCAAGAATCAGAGACCCTTAAGTTCAAACCCCAATACCAGCACACACATTGTACTTACAAGTTGATCTGTTGAATGGTAGTTCCTGTGCACAACTATTTGAAAAATAGCTGGTTGCCAGTGTAACTCAGAAGGGTGAGATCTGAGGATTGCAGTTCTAAGCCAGCCGGGGCAGGAAAGTCTGTAAGACTCATCTCAAATTAACCACCACTAAAAAAAAAAAAAAAAGCTAGAAGTAGAGCTTTGGCTAGAGTGGTAGATCATAGCCTTGAGCAAAAAAGCTCCAAGGACAGAACGCAAGCCTTGGACCAGGGGGGAAAATAATAATAAAGTTTATTTAGCTCATGATTTTAGGAGTTCAAGGGCATGGTGCCAATGTGAATTTGGCTCTGGTGAAGGCCTGGTGATGAATAGCATCATATTGGTGGGGACCTGTGCAGGAGGAAACTATCACATTGACAGCTGAGCAGGAAGCCTGAGAGAGGGGGAGGGTCATTGCTGTTCCTGCCCTTCCAGGTCAGCCTCAGTAACCTAAGAACCTCTCACTAGGTCCCACCCCTTAAAGGTCCACATCTCAATGGAGGGTCAAGCTTCCAGCACATGGACTCTTTGGATGACAAACCATATTCAGACAATGAGAGTATTGAGTATTGGTAAGAGTGCTGGCCATTAAGGTTGGTAGATCCTCTTTGGAGACCATATGATAGACTCAGTTTAGAATCCACTGTGTAATTGACCCAGCAGATCACTTCTTGGTGTCTACCCAAGAGGAATACCTACATATGGGGCATAAGAAGGGAGGTACAAAGATATTTATTGTAGCATTGTTCTCAATACTGAAAAATGGGAGAGAAATTACTAGTGGAGGTTGAAAACTTTGGTATGCCATTTGTGCCACACTTGAGCAATGCAGCCTTATGGTATGGTCCATGAGAAAGGAGACTGACTGTGTCCTATGTCCTTGGCTGTCCTATGTTCCTGAGGCTGACTTGAGTGAACAGACTCAGAAGGGTACTGATTGGGACAGTGGAGGTTGATGGGAGACTGGGGTAGGGATAGATGGAGAACAGGCTAGAGAATGCATTTCTGAAAACTCCCAGAGCCTAGGGGCAACCAGGTCAGACATAATTATTACTGGAGACACAGCCTGGGCCACAGGAAGATCCCAAGATCACTAACTGGAGATGTCATGTGAGAATCCCTGAGACTGAGTGGGTGGGGGATTGCTCTAAGAGACAGATGGCATTGTCTGTACAGGCTTCTTCAGGACAATCCTCTGCCCACCCGTTGGCTTACATTAAGCCCCCAATCCCACCTAATCCACAATCTAACACCCCCCACCCCCGCCAGTACCTCTACATAGATGGAGGGGAAAATCACCTGAGGGATAGAGCATTTTTATGTAAGACAGGCATTTTATTACCTGGTTGTTTAAATGATCAAATCAGACCGAACTTTAAAACAAATTACATGACATGTAATTTTTTCCGGTGACCAAAAGATGGGGTGGGAGTTGGGAGGTATTAGTAGTGAACAAAATAATTGTAGCTTTCTTGACTGCTGGAATAATGAGCTGAGTTCTGTAACTGGGTACAAAGTACTTGGTTCATTCCATTTCCCCTGCACAGGGATATTCCCCCACCCCCCTTCCTCCTCGGTTCCTTCTTGTTTTTTTTTTTTTGTTTGTTTGTTTGTTTGTTTTTGACAGTCGTGGGGCTTGAACTCTGGGCCTGGGCACTGTCCCTCATCTCTTCAGCTCAAGGCGAGCCCTCTACCACTTGAACCACAGTACCACTTCTGGTTTGCTGGTGATTTATTGGAGATTAGAGTCTCAGGGACTTTCCTACCTGGGCTGGCTTTAAAGCATGATCCTCAGATCTCAGCCTCCTGAGTAGCTAGGATTATAGGCAAGAGCTACCGGCATCTGGCTCCTTCTTGTTTTGTAGTGTGGCCCTGGTGTCCCCCTCTGGGGGCAAGCTGCCCTTGAACCCCCAGAACGATTTCCACAGTGCTGGGCTTCCCTTTTATCTGTGCTGTTCCTGGGGTTGGATCTCAGGGTGCTATCCCAGTGGTTGTTTTTGCTCAAGACTAGCACTTTACCACTTGAGCCACAGTGCCTGCTGGCTTTTAGTGGTTAATTGGAGATAAGTGTCACATAGACTTTCTTGCCTGGGCTGGCTTTGACCTGTGATCCTCAGATCTTAGCCTCCTGAGTAGCTAGGATTACAGGCATGAGCCACTAGGGCCCAGCTTTTTGCTCCCCTTTATTGTGGCATTCAGCCTACTGTGTGGTACCTGCCTCCTCCCTCAGACTTGAGGGGAGACCATCAAATGCTCATGTATGTCCCCTCAGTACTTAGCAGTACTTAGTACTCAACAGGGACTGATAACAATGGTTGATTTTTTTTTTTTTTTTAGTGCATAAATGAATGGATTCTCTCCCTGGAGTACTGTTTTCTACCTGTAAGGAGGTGAAGTGGGAGAGCTGGCCTTCTCTGATCTGATCCTTTTCCTGTAGAACCCAATGTTTAGCCTCTCAGAGAGTCCTTTCTCCCCACAGGAAAGTTCCAGATCAAAGAAGCCAGACTGCTGCACCCCGGTGCCTGCTGCCTGCCTCTGCCAGCTATTCACCCAGGCCTCTGTATAATCCACTGCAAGCTATGCTCCACGTGGCTTCTGTCTAGCTTCTTCCCCACACCCTCATTCTGGAGAGAGACCCAGACAGCTTCCACATGGGCGGGGTTACCACTCTTTCCCAGAGCCCAGCAGGCAGCAGCCCAGTGTCAGCTGAAGAGCTGCCTTCCCTTCCCTGCCCCTGAGAAGACCCCTCTTTCTTCTCTGTCCTTCTGTCCTCTTACCTTGTGCCCCATCCATTTCTCTCCATCTCTGTGCCCATAGCTTTGTCATCTTTGTTCTCTGTCTCTTTCTGTATTTTTTTCTTGTGTGTTGTTCTCCACTCATCCTTCTCTCCAAACTCCTGTCCAACCCAAGCAACCCCTCTCTCCATGGGCCTTATCTTTCTGCATCCAGGCTGAGGGCCATTCTCAGTTTCTCCAGAGCTCTTTCTCTGCCCTGATGCAGGCCTGCCCCAGCTCTGACAGTTTTAAATTCCCTCCCCTTGTCCCTTCTGTTGGTGACTGTTCCAGGACAGTCAGGGGTGCACGCTGGCTCTCCAGCATCCTAGCATTGCCTTGCTTGGGAAGAGTCGCTCTGATCCACAGTTAAGGCTATCTGGCTCTTTTCCTGCCTGGAGATGCCCCACCCCTGTCCTGTGGGCAGCGTGGTTTCTTCCTGTCTGTTCCTATGCCCTGTCCAGACACTAGCCCCCTAAGACAAGGCTGCATTTGTGGGCTCTAGTAGGGGGGCTGCTTTCCTTCTATAGAGCCTGCTGGGAGATCCAGGCTATTCAATAATCCAGGTTGCTTTGAGAGGAATTGGACGCCAGGACCCCAGGGATGGACAAAAACCCAAGCATGAGATGGTCAGGCAGAGGAAATAAGAATGAAATGTGAAACCCGAAGGGACAATCCAGCATGAGAAATTAAGCCCTGTTGGATCCTGGAAACTGCCCTGTCAGTGGGTGGCCTTAGGCAAACTACTCCCCCACCCCTTCTGACCCTCAGCTTTCTTCTTGAGGATCAGAAATAGGAGCACAGACCCCTTCTCTACACAGGTATGAGAATTAAAGGATAAAATTTGGATTAAACCCCTAATAGTGAAGGCACATTGTGTTACTTGAAATAGAATCTGAATGCTTGTCAAAAAATAAGCTGGTAGTCAAGTCCTAAATTCCACCTAAATACCACCAGGATGATGCTCAGAAAAGACTGAAAAGTAAATAAATGAAGAGATGTAGAGATGGATTGAAACCAAAACCAAATTGAAACCAAGTGGATTCTTCACGACTTGGTGAATACAAAGCCCCAAAAATACAACCAGAAAAAGAGTTTACAAAGATTTATTATACTCGTAGCAATAAGGAGAGAATTGGAGTTATTTGCTAAGCAGTGCTCTTTCCGAACAGAAGGTGTGGAATCCTATAAATATGCATACAGGAAAGCACATGTAGGGAGGTGGGCACATTTCTGCGCATGCTCCATAAAGCTGTAGACCACATATTCAAAAAGGAAAGATGGCAGGCACATTTCTAGGCATGCTCAGTTCAAGATTGTGGAGCACATGTTCAAGAGGAAAGAATGGCTGACACCAATTCTACTGGCCATGCTCACTTCAGTGTTATAATGAACCAAGATTATTCTGGTTTACCTAAAACAAGTCAGGATGTTGTGGGATCTTGGCTGATAACTTGTAAGTTTCTTCCATGTTAATTGAAGTGAAAACAAAACAAAACAAAAAGAACAACTTTAAGGACAAATAGACTTTGAAAGATGTGGCAGCTTTTATAGTTTGTCCGTAAAGGAATCGTCCTCTTAGTACCTAACAAGATGCCTGAACCTCAGTCACTGATCAGCTATGGACTTGCATCTGACACAGGTCCTCACTAGATGGAGAGAGAGCCAGGTTGTTAGAAAAATGAAATTAGATGACAAACATTAAAGTTCATATTCTGTGCTTAGTACATATTAGCCCTTATGTAAACTATACAAGTCATAATGCAAATATGGAAGTTTATAATTAGGTACATAGGGATCAATTTTCATAGAAAATACTGGGATAGGGGGTTGGAGAGGGGAAGGGATGGTATGGGGAAACAAAGGAGGAGGCAACAATGCTTGATAAGAAATGTACTCACTATCTTGCCCAGGTAAATGTAACTCCTCTGTATGGTATTTTCACAATAATAAAAAAAATGCTCTGAATAATACAACCACACACAAAAAGAGAAAATACTGGAATAATTGCCCATTTAAGGTCAAGCTACTAAGGAGTGAAGGAAAAGGATCTGGACTGCTTTATAGTGGCTGTAGGCACACAGTGATTGATTTTTTTTTTTAAAGTTCTGACCAAATGGCTATGATAGCTGATGGGAAGCCATTTATTGAGGCCTAGAAAAGCTATAGTCTGGTTAGGGCCAGTTCTGTAGTGAGGGCCTAGGCCCTGGAATGAGGCTGCTTTCATGACTATGGCTTTCCACTTACTCTCCTAGCCTGAACATCACACTTGTGTCCTACTTAGCATGGGCCAACGTAGTATGATAAACAGACCAACTTCTTCCTGATTCTGGCTATCCTTGAATTTGTCCCACATGCCATCACACCCGTACCTGTCACCTGGGGTGTATAGTCCAGCCTTCTCTCTCTTTTAATATCCTGCCCATCCTCAGTTCTAGATAACCCTCAAATCTCCATGGATCAGAATGACCCATCATTCATTTGGCCTTGGTTAGTTACCTGACTTAATGAGCCTCAGTTTATTTGCTTGCAAAGGGTACTGCTCATGCTTATCCAGGCTCTTAGGGAATAGTTAGTGAGAAAATGTATGAAAGTATGACTCCCACTTCAATTCTGTCATTTTGACTCTCCAGTTAAAAAAGAAAAGCATCTTGTTTAGTTGACATGTATTGTGTATCAGTATGGGGAGTCCCTTAAGACTGGGTCATTTCTACCCCCCGGTGCTGAGCACAAGGTAACATCAGCAGAAGAGAGGAGCCCTGGCCTGTCCTTCCCATGATAAATGGAGCCATATTCTCTCCACTTCACCATGTTTCCAGAAATGTAAGGATCATTCCCTGTGTGTCTTTCAATCATTCAACAAATATTTAGTGAGCATCTGCTGTGAATCATGTCTATAGAGCTTAGGTGGCAAAAGGCCCAAATCCTGTCCAGTGGAGCAGACAGCACAGGGCAAACCGTGAATGCTAGAAATACAAGATAGGGAGAAAAATAGAGCAGTACCCAGAGAGTGGTGGAGAGGGCAGGTAACATTAAGAGGGTCAGTGTGGGCCCCTCAGAGGACATTTGAGCAGAGCTTAATGCCAGTAACAGGGTTTGTAGTCAGTAGTCTATGGAGAGAATGTTTTTGGCCAAATAGCAGCAAGGCAAAGGCCCTAATGCTTGGCTTGTTGGAATGAAGCAAGGAAAAGAAGAGGCAGGGCATGAGGCTGGGCCATTTGCTTTGGGATCAGGCCTTTATAGGCCCTCAGAAGAAATGGGTGGCTTTTTTCCCACAATGATTTAGAAGCCATTAGAAGCTTTGAGTATAAGGAATGAGATGATTTTCCCTGTGTTTCAAAGAGATGATTCTGTACACCTATACCTACTACTACTACTACTACTACTACTATACTTAGGTGCCAGTACTGGGACTTGAACCCAAGGCTTTGAACTTTGCTTTTTCCACTCAAGCCTGGTGCCCTACCACTTGACCCACCCTTCCACTTTTCCTTTTTGGTAGTGAATAGATAAGGTGTCATGGGTTTTCTTGTCTGGATTGACTTTGAACCACAATCCTCAGATCTCAGCCTCCTGCGAAGCTAGACTTACAGGTGTGGGCCACTAGCACTTGGCCACCACACAGCTTTTTGGATGGGCTCCTATTCTAGTCCTTCTCTTCTTCATAGCTGCCTCACTGTCAAGTTCTTTCACCACTCAGCCCTACTCTCCTTTGCAAAAAGTAGATTAATAATATGTGCCTCACTGTTCCTTGGCAGAAATTCCTGTCTGCTTTTAGGCCTAAGAATAGCTGTCTTTCTGAGCAGTTGGTCTGTTCACTCATGAGTATTGTGGCTGCGTTTCTCACACTTCCTGGCTGCCTGGGAGCCCAAGCCAGGCGAGCGTGCAGCTCACAGTGAATGCATCAGACTTTACGCAGCCAAGCTCCATTCCTGCTCCAAATCATTCCTTTTAAAATATCACATTTTTTTCCCTCAATTGCAAAAATAATACCTGTTAATGTTAGCTATTTGAGGCAATGTGAATGTGCATGAAAAAGACCATGAATGGAAATATATATGACTCAAGGGAACTTTTCTGTAGTATTTTTGGTTTGCTCTGTGTGTGTGTGTGTGTGTGTGTGTGTGTGTGTGTGTGTGTGTGTGTGTGTGTACACTGTGTGTGGAGGCTGGGAGGGGGAGTATATTCCCAGAAGAAATTAGACTTTTTCCCCCCCTTCTGCTTTATGCTGTTGCAAGACTACTGGAGATCTCATCTTCACATCACAGTAGAGCACAAGCAAAAAAGGAGGTACTCACTGAGCTTTTGTGGCTTGAGAATGAGCAATCCATTTAGAAGAACTGATGAAGCAGACACAGTGGCTTGCGCTTGTAATCCTAGCCTGTTGGGAGGCAAAGATCAAGAGGATTGTGGTTTGGTTTCAGGCTAGCCTGGGCTAGCTTCACAGGCTAGCCTGGGAGACCTTATCTCAACCAAGAAAAGCTGGGTACAGTGGTATGAGATCATCTTAGCTGTGCAAGAAGTGTGAATAGGAGGATCAAAGTCCAACTCCGGATAAACAAGATTATCCTTTTTAAAAGATAACTAGGCTAGATCCATTGGTGCATTTCTGTAATCCTAGTGACTCAGAAGTTACAATCTGAAAGATCTCAGCTTAAATTCTGCCTGTGAAGAAAACTCTGTGCAATTCCATCTCCAAAATAACCAGCAAAAAGAGCTAGAGGCATGACAAAAATGCTACAATGTCAGCTAAGCCAGGCAGCCAAATGAGTGTAAGATCTTGAGTTTAAACCTCAATACCAGGGCTGGGAAGGTGGCTCAGTTGTAGAGCGCTTGCCTTGCATGCATGAGGCCCTGGGTTCGATTCCTCAGCACCACATAAGCAAAAAGAAAAAAAAAAGCCAGAAGTGGCACTGTGGCTCAAGTGGTAGAGCGCTAGCCTTGAGCTAAAGAGCTGAGAGATAGCGCCCAGGCTCAGAGTTCAGGCTCCATGACTGGACCCCCCCAAAAAATAAAAAAAAAAAAAAAAACCTCAATACCAGCCAAAATAATACCAGCAAAAAGGGGATGGGGATGTGTTCAAGCAATAGAGTGTCTACCTAGCAAGCCACACAAGACCCTGGGTTTAAACCCTAGTACTGCTAAAAAATAAAAATTTAAAAAAAATAAAAAGGAAGAGAAGTAGGGAATAAAGAAGGAAGAAGGATGAAGGAAGGAAGGAAAGAAGAGAAAAGAAAAAAGGAAAAATTTATGAACCTAAATTCCAAGCTACACAAAAACTATTCTTGAAACTGGGCTTTTAGATCCAAAAGCCTTAAGAATCTCAAGAATCTTAAGTTAGGTCTGGCCACTCATCTTCATATGTCAAATAAAGACACGGTAAAGGGCAAAAAAGGGTTTATTACCAGCAGTCATGGAAAGACAACACTTCAGTACATCTTCAGCACCTTTGAGGGGGTACAGACATTGGCCTTAGATTACACAGGGAGAATTGGGGTGGAGGTGAGAAGGTCTGCATAGTGATTATGGCCTGCCTGACCATTGTCCCCATCTTCATCCCTGGGGTGGGGGCTCTGGTGGGGAGCTGGTATCACCTGTGGTGAGGGGCAGTTTGCCTTGTGTCACAAGGTGCTTGTTGGTAAACTCCTGTCCTTCCTGGAGGTAAATGCAAAGTTACAGGAGGAGAGGAATGGCTCCGATAAAAGGACACAGATGCAAAATGGAGGACTGGGTGCCAGGCTTTATCCTGCTTGTGGTTAATTCATGGGCCCAGCAAAAGCAGCTTTTAAGTTGCTTTTAATTTTTGCCTAACAGAACAAAGAAAAGTCAGTCACTGTGGATACTAAAAGGGGGGCATGCATCACCCACTTCCCCAAACTTTGCCCAAGAAGGAGGCATGTGGAGACCAGCCACAGGAGGCAGAAGGGTGGTATAGGGGCTCTAGGAGCAGGGCCCATGCCCTTGATCTTGGCAGAGCCTGATGGAGATCAGGGCACTTAGATGCCTTGCTCCTGCTGAGGCCCTGGCTGGAGGAACAGAAGCTGCAGCAGCAGGGAGTTCAGGTAGATGGGCCAAGAGGGCCTCACAGAGTGCCAGCATCTCTGGTGAAGCTAGGGCAAGAGACAGAGGTTCTGAGCCCCTGGGGTATGTGAGAGTGACTTTGATGAGCTCCCCCCACCCCCACACACATACAAGTGGAACTACTCTACTGCAGGGTATCTGATGTGCAGCTGACTCAGTTTCCTATAACTGCAGTAACAAACTGCCACAAAGTCTGTAGCTCCACACAACAGTGTTCAGTCATAGTTCTGGAAGTCAGAAGTGTCAAGAGCTGAAATAAAGGTGTTGGCAGGACAGTACTACCTCTGAAGATTCCAGAACAGACTCTTTCTTTCCTTCTCTCACTTGTATTAGCTGCCTAGCTGCTTCTGCTCTGCAGACAGAGACAGAGGGTATTTCTCCTTAGCATATGACTGTAGCCTTTTCTGTGCTAGATATCTGCACATTGCCTTTTAATGTGTGCATGTCAACTTCAATACCTCTCTCAATACTCTCTCTCTTTTTCTCTCTCCTCTCTCTTTCTGACACACAGGCTTGTACTTGGCACCCATATGATCATCTACCATTGGCTCTTCCTCTCAAGATCCTTGTCTTAAGCAGGGCACTGGTGGCTCGTGCCTGTAATTCTAGCTACTCAGAAGGCTGAGATCTGAGGATCATAGTTCAAAGCCAGCCTAGGCAGAAATGTCTATAAGCCTCTTATCTCCAATTAACTAGCAAAAGAGCTGAAAGTAGAGCTATGGCTAAAGTGGTAGAGCACCAGCCTTGAGCACAAAATGCTAATTGAGAGCAAAAAGCCTTGGGGTTAAGCCCAAGTACCATCACTCACACAAAAAGTTATCCTTATCTTAATCATGTTTGTTGTCCTGTAAGTTGATTGCCTCCCTTAGCATCAAAGACAATATATCTAGGTTCTTGGAGTTAGGAAGTGAGTATATCTGAGGAGCCCTGGCCATTTCTGTCTGCCATAAGGACCTTTCCATGCTGTTTGGAATGGAAAGATCATATGGTTAAGAATAGGGATTGACCAATAGGGATTGACTTGAGGACATGCCCATAGGAACAGATATGGAGATTAAGTTTTCCAAAAATTAGATTGAGTTAGAAAGATACAATTGTCAATTGTTTTTGTACAGCTAAGCGGTCTGCAAGTAGAATTTGTTACATACACCTATGTACATACGTAATGCTAAAATGAGTTCTTACCTATGAATGTGGTTTTGTTGGCTAACTTTTTATTATGTCCTTTGATGGAGGATATAATCTTGTATACATGTAATCTCATATTTTTATGAAATAAAAACTTAAATCCTGCGTGTATGTGTGTGTGTGTGTGTGTGTGTGTGTGTGTGTGTGTGTGTGTGTGTGCTGGTAGTGGGGCCCTAACTCAGGGGCTCACACTCTTGCTTAGCTTTTTCCATTCAAAGCTGGTACTCTATCACTTGAGCTACACCTCCACTTCCAGTTTTTTTCCTTCTTGACAAATGAGAAATCAATATGAATGCTTTACCAGGTTGTTAAAACAATCATAATTTTATATATAGAAAGAATTTGAAATTGGTACTTCAAACATTTCCATTCAAATTGAAATGTAAAATTTGGATAGGGAATTCATGAAAATCTGGACTTAGACTTTCCTCTGTTTACTTCCCATTATCTTTTATTGTAGTAAAGGTGTGGCCCAAATTATAAATCCCTGCCAGTTTCCTCTTTCTCTCATTTTTTTTCTCACATCTCCTATCAGGAAATAAGTCTTCAGGTCCTACACAGTTGCATTTGAACCAAATCTGGAATCAATGTGCTCTCTCTACCCTAAGACCTCTCTCCCTGTGCAGACATTGATTCCTTTCAGCATTGTTGCATTAGCCTCGTCCATAGTTGTCTTTGGCAAACCTAAGATATGACCCTGGGTCACATGGTTGGGGGTGGAGATCATAGAAGCAAATAAATTGTGGGAAAAGTGATGGAAAAAAGCGATGAAGTGCTCTTAGGAGATAAGCTTGGGGTTGAGGTGGATAAAGAGAGGAAGATACAGGGAAATTATATTCTTTTACTTTGTGGGGGGGATGTATGTGTGTGTTTGTACTGGAGCTTGAACTCTCAAGTCCATGTGCTCTGGCTTGGCTTTTTTGCTCAAAGCTGATGTTTTACCACTTGAATCATACCCTCACTGAAAAAATATATACATATATGTATATATACATTTTAAAACAAATATTAAGAAGGTTAGACTCAATGGTTGATTATTTCTTTTCTCTTTTTCTAGGTCTGAGACTGGGACTCAAACTCAGTACCTGCCATTGCCTTTGCTCATTGGCTAGGACTCTACCAACTAAGCCACCCTGGAAAGTTGAAATCAGGAAGCCAGTTAAGCTTCTCTTCTCCTTCTCCAATGCCTCGTTTAGATGCTAAATTCCCAGGACTGGAAGGCCTATGAGGAACTATCTAAATCAGCCCCTGTTTTCTAATGAGAAATGAAAAGCATATTGGAAGCTGAAGGAACCCCTCATCTATCACCCTGTGATAGCGACACTGGGGACCAGAGGTATCTTTAGGATGAGCAGACTTCTGTGACACAAGACATCTGTCTCTTGCTGGATAGTGAAGCAGAGTAGCACGATGTGGGAAACAGTTCGTGGTGATAAACTGTATTTTTGCAGTATGTGTCGGGGGATCTTCTGGGTTCTAGGCCAGAGAGATATCATAACATCTAGGATACCAGTTTTCTGCCTCAGTCCCCCCACTGTTGCTTATCTCTGCCTTTGCAAAGTCTCTCTCTCTCTCTCTTTCTCTCTCTCTCTCCCCTTCCCTCCCTCCCTCCCTCTCTCTCTCTCCCCTTCCCTCCCTCCCTCCCTCCCTCTCTCTCTCTCTGTCTCTCCCTCCCTCCTTCCCTCCCCCCCTCTCATTGTTCAGTACTATGGCTTGAATTCAGGGCCTGGATGCTGTCCCTTAGTTCCCCCTACCACCCTTCCTTCCTGCTCAAGACTCACTCTGGCTATTTGATGATTCATTGAAGATAAGAGTCTCTCATGGACTTTCTGCCCAGGCTACCTTCAAACCCTGAAACCTTGATTCTCAGATCTCAGCCTTCTGAGTAGCTGTGGTTACAGGTGAAGCCACTAGCATCTGGCTTCTGGTGGGCATTTCTGAGACTGCCGTCTGATGCTGGAGCAGGCAGGGGGGCAGTGGGTCAGGGGCTCCCTCTGTCTGAGCAGGAATGAGTGAGACCGGATCAGATCAGGCCAGTGGGCTGTGAACAAACCTCAGGACAGAAGGTTTAGACCAGGTTGGAAAGCTTTTGTTGAGAGGCAGAGGTGGCCCAGGCAGCTCAGGGAGCCATGGGGGAGTCCACATTGATTGGACAAGCCACACGAAGAACAATGAAAGTCTAGGCTATGTTTTTGACTAGATATTAAAGGCAGAAAAATTTACATAAGACAGCATGAATGCCAATTAGTATTCTTTTTTTTTTTTTTTGCCAGTCCTGGGGCTTGAACTCAGGGCCTGGCCACTGTCCCTGAGCTTCTTTTACTCAAGGCTAGCACTCTACCACTTGAGCCACAGCTCCACTTCTGGCTTTTTCTGTTTATGTGGTATTGAGGAAACCAAGGCTTCATGCATGCTAGGCAAGCACTCTACCACTAAGCCACAACCCACAACTAATATCCTTATATCCATCTGCAGATCATAACAGAAAAAAAAAAATCTGGCCAGTTACTGGTAGTTCATGTCTATAATCCTAGTTTCTCAGTAGGCTGAGATATGAAGATCACAGTTTGAAGCCAGAGGAGCATAAAAGTCCATGAGACTCTTATTTCTAGCCAAAAGCAGAAAGTGGATGTATGGCTCAAGTGGTAAGAGCCAGCCTTGAGCAAAAAAGCAAGTGAGAGCACAAGGCACTGAGTTCAAGCCTTAGTAACTGCAAAAAAAAAAAAAAAGGAAGGCAGGAAGGAAAGAAGGAAGGAAGGAAGGAAGAAAGGAAGGAAGGAAGAAAGGAAGGAAGGAAGGAAGGAAGGGAGGGGGGAGGGAGGAAAGAAGGAAGGAAAGAAAATCATCTCCTTTTGGAATATTGCCAGTACTGGAAAATAAATGAATAAACAGGACTCTGTGTGTGTCATGAGCTGGGCTAGAGAGCAGATGACTGACTCCTCAATAGTCCTGTGACTGGCTCACTCACAGGACTCTTAATAAAGTCAGAGCCCTTGCTCCCCAGACTAGTTGGCATCAGGCTGTGCCATCTTCTGCTGGAGTAGGACTCCCTTGGTACTGTTGGAGGCTGAGGTTTCACTCTGTACCAATGAAATAAGAAGTTTCCAGCCATTTTCTCGTGTCTGCTTTGTACAAGGCTTCAGGTCAGGAGGGTGGGAGGAGGCAGGCTTCCATGCCAATCAGAGAAGACTTTCAAGAGGAGGTGGCAGTGAGATGGGTCTTGATGAAGGAGAAATTTGTGGGGCGGGTACACTGGGGAGAACACCTGATCTACATATCTGGCCTCCCTGTTAGGTATGAGATATAGCAAGATGGTACAAGCCTGGAGTGGCAAAGTGACATGCTCCAACTCGCGTAGCACATCAGGGAAGAGCAAGGATTCAGATTCTAAGTCCAGATCTTCCTACATCCCTCCCAGCTTGATTCTGGAGGCCAGGATAGGCAGCCAGTGGGGACCTCACTTCTACTCTGAGTGTACCCCGGCAGGCTGGCCGCAGGCCACCCTTCCCCCCCTGACTTGCCAGCAGGAATAGAAGCTGATAGCTGTATTCTGTGTTTCTCTCCCCTCTCGGGACAGGACTGTGGCAATGTCTTCTCTCCAGTGGGGCCATGTCAGGAATCTAGGGCAGGAAGCTACCCCTAACAAACATCAATATTCAGCTGGAGTAAAGCCAGGGTCTGAGCCAGAAAGCAGAGTGGTGTAACCTGTGCAGTGTGGTGGGATAGGGTGTCCCCAGGATACAGCAGGGGATGGGGACTGAAACCCATGACAATTTATGATGTAGTCTCACCAGTGACTTAGCTTCAAGTGGTGGCAGCAATTGCTCAAGGCAGTCACACACATCTGCCCAAGTTAAAGGGCACAGAATATAAACTTTACCTCTTAATGGGGGTGTGGTGAGATCCTAATAAAGCATGTGAAACGGATGCAAATCACGGTCACAGCTATCTTTAGAAAAGATAATTTGCTGCATCTGATTTGCACTTTAGTTTTCACTTTCATTGTATCACTTTTTTTTTTGATGGATCATTGGGCTTGAACTCAGGACCTAGCTGCTGTCCCTGAGCTTTTTCCCCTCAAGGCTAACAGCCACAGCTCCACTTCCAGTTTTCTGGTGGTTACTTGGAGATAAGTCTCCTCAGTAGCTAGGATTACAGGTGTGAGCCACCAGTGCCCAGCTTGTGGCATCTTTTAATAGAAACTCTAAACTCTACAGTAGTTAAATTTATTATACTTCCTTTTCATGTGTGCAGTTTTTAATAGGCTATTGAATTTCTTACTACCTTAAATGCATAAAAGAATGTACATATATTTTCTCCTAAAATTAACAAAAGAAGTTGACTGTTCCCTGTTAAGACCTGAATCCACCTAGAACTGGTTTTCGTGTATGGTAAGAGGTGAGGCTCACATGTCATTTTTTTCCATAAGGACAACCAGAAGTTCATGGGCAAAGCAGCTGTCATGATCAGGTTTCAATATGTGCAGGGGCTGATTTCTGTAACCTTGCTCTGTTTCTGTTTGTCACCATCTCCCTCACCAACCACTTTCCTAATTTCTGTATGGTTTATAATAGCCTTAATAGCTTGTAGAGACAGCTGCTCCTCTTATTGCTCTTTTATAGGAGTAGCTTGCCTAACTATTGAAGTCTATATAGAATTGGCATGCAAAATTCTTCAAGATACTCTAGAATTTTGAACAGAATGAGATCCAATCTATAAATCTATTGCTTGACATTGATAGTTGATTTTTTAAAATTCCTGAATCTAAATTATCTTCCCAGCACCTCCTTTTTTTTCCTCTTCTTTTCAGGACTGGGGATTGAATCTCCTGATTTCTTTCTTTCTTTCTTTTTTTTTTTTTTTGTCAGTCGTGGGGCTTGAACTCTGGGCTTGGGCCCTGTCCCTCAGCTTTTCAGCTCAAGGCAAGCACTCTACCACTTGAGCCACAGCACCACTTCTGGTTTTCTAGTGGTTTATTGGAGATAAGAGTCTCACAGACTTTCCTGCCCGAGCTGGCTTTGAACTGCGATCCTCAGATTTCAGCCTCCTGAGTAGCTAGGATTATAGCTGTGAACCACCAGCGCCTGTCAAATCTCCTGATTTCTAGGTAAGGGTTGTACATGAGTCATACTCCAGCCCTCTTTGTTTTTTTTAATTTGTATTTTTATTTCTTTGTTTTTGAGATAAGGGCTCACTAGGTTTGCCTTGTCTGGCCTTGAACTACTTCTTGAGTTGATAGATTATAGGCATGTACCACCACACATGGCTTCTCATTTTTTTTTAAAGGTCTTCATTTATGTTTTTCAATAGTATAAAATCTGTTTTCATAAAAGGACTTTAATTTTTTTGTTTCTATTATAAATACATCTTTAAAAATTATATTAAGGGGCTGGGAAGGTGGCTCAGTGGTAGAGTGCTTGCCTTGCATGCATGAGGCCCTGGGTTCGATTCCTCAGCACCACATAAGCAAAAAGAAAAAAGCTGGAAGTGGCACTGTGGCTCAAGTGGTAGAGTGCTAGCCTTGACCCGAAGAGCTGAGGGACAGCACCCAGGCCCAGAGTTCAGGCCCCATGACTGGACCCAAAAAATAAATAAAAAATAAAGATTACATTAAAACTTTATATATTTGCTATTTGATATATTTACCTTATATTTATGTATCTTGCTAAACTTTATTATTTTAATTTTTATAGATTATTGGGTACATGTAGACAATATTATCTACTGCAAAAATGAGTTTTATTTTTTCCTTTATACTTGCCATTTCTCCTCCTTATTTTATTGTATTAGACAGAAAGTAGTAGGAGTCCTGTCAACAGGAATCCTTGTCTTGTTTTGGGTTTTAAAAATAATTTTTAAAAGCATATTCACTATTGAATATAGTGGTTTGCTTCTAGAGTTTTTGTAGGTATCCCTTATGAGGTCATAGGAGTTTTTGTTTCTTTCAAGTTTTCCTTCTTTCTTTCTTTCCTTCCTTCCTTCCTTCCTTCCTTCCTTCCTTCCTTCCTTCCTTCCTTCTTTCTTTCTTCCTTCCTCTCTCTCTCTCTTTCTTTCTTTTTCTAGGGCTTGAACGTTTGGCCTAGGCACTGCTCCTGAACTATTTTGCTTAAGGCTAGTGCTCTACCACTTGAGCCAAAGCTCCACTTCCAGCTTTTTGTGGTTAATTGGAGATAAGAATCTCACAAAATTTTTTTGCCAGAGCAGTCTTCAAACAGCAATCTTCAGATCTCAGCCTCCTGAGTAACTACAATTACAGATGTGAGCCACCAGCTCCCAGCTTCTTCCAAGTTTTCTAAGAGATTACTTTTCTCTTTTAAATGATGAATGGGCATTGAACTTTATTGAATCTTTCTCTCTCTCTCTCTCTCTTTTATCTATGAGATGAACTATAGCCTTTCTCCTTCAGTTTGCTAGTGTTGAATGTCAGGATTAGGTTTGGCTGTGAGCCATAGTGGCTTCCACGTAAGGGCAGTATGAGTCTCTGTCACCTCCAAGTCTGGAGCAGGCACTGTGCAGAGATCAGCAATGGCAAACGATGCCCTTTGCACTGGGCCACCTCTGGCCCTATAGATCCACCTCTTACCCTACGGATCCAAGATGACACTTGATTAGTACAGCCACAGGGTGGGGAGGAGGCTGGGACAGGCAAAGGACTGGCGTGCTGGCTCTCAGGAAAACTTTCTGGAGTGTGGTGACATACAGTTTGTGTGTATTTTATTTGAGGATTTTTTACATCCATGATCAAAGGGTCCTCTACCACATTGCTTGGTTTTTGATGTGGCAAACCTGTACTAATTAGGTTTTTTTTTTTTTTTTTTTTTTTACTCCTTGAAGTTTTAGCATTGTTTATATGAAAAGTGTGTGTGTATGTGTGTGTGTGTGTGTGTGTGTGTGTGCGCGCGTGCTCAATCATGCCTGGTGCTCCAGTTTTGCTTTTTTACTACTTAACTGGAGAAAATTAAGTGTCTTTTACATTTTTCTGCCTGTTTTGGCTTCAAACTGTGATCTTCAGCTCTCACTCAGCTTCCTGAATGGCTGAGATTATAGACATGAACCACCAGTGCCCAGCCTTACATAACAAATTTATTGGGAGTTGTATTGTATGAAAACAACAACAAAAGATTAAAATTTTCAAATATTTAATAGAAACCTGTGCTGGGCACCAGTGGCTCACGCCTGTAATCCTAGCTACTCAGGAGGCTGAGATCTGAAGATTGCAGTTCAAAGCCAGCCTGGGCAGGAAAGTCTGTGAAACTCTCATCTCCAATAAACCACCAGAAAACCGGAAGTGGCGCTGTAGCTCAAGTGGTAGAGCACTAGCCTTGAGCTGAAGAGCTGAGGGACAGTGCTCAGGCCCAGAGTTCAAGCCCCACAACCGACAAAAAAGAAAAGAAAAGAAACCTGCCAGCAAAATATACATTAATTTGCTTTTCCTGAATACAAGATCTAGTGTTTTTTATAAACAAGAATGATTATGTACCCACAATGGGACCATCAAAATCAGGAAACAAATATAGGTATATTACCTATCTGCTCCTTAGGCCCCATGTCTGCAATTATCCCAATAATGTCTTCAGTAGCCAAAAGATCCAGTTCACAGTGTCTCCCTGTTCTGTCTCTCTGTATAGCACTGAAGCAGCGCTATAGGCAGACCTTCCTTGTCTTTGATGAACTTGATATTTATGAAGATTGCAGGCCAGTTTTCTGTGTAGCACTTCTCAATTTAGGGTATCTGATGCCTTCTCACAATGAGATTCAGGCTTGGATTTTTAGCAGGAATATCCCAGGAGTTGCTCTGGCCTCGTCAATGGCACATGATTTCAGCTTGTCCAGCCACCATGATGGGTACTTTGATCTCTTGGCTGCTTGCCTTGTGTCTCCATGGAAAAAGCCTCTGGAAAATGGTTGCTTTTCCATTTGTAATCAGTGTTTTGTGACTATATAAATAACCTGTGCTTCATTTAGTTCTCTCTCTCTATCTTTCCCTTACCAACAGTTTGGATTTAAGGCCTCTTATTTTATCCAAGGATTCATAATCTGTTGCTATTATTGCTTTGAAGCACAGTGATCCAGATTTGCCCTGTCGGAACTCCTACAAGGTACCTTCTGGGCCTTGGTGACATGTCTCATCACTCTTTTAGCAGTTACTTTTGGCTTTCTGGTCCAGCAAGCTACTCCAGGCTCACTTTGTACTTTCCTCGCCCAGGTCTGGAGTCAGCCATCACTATACCACATAGGGGTCCTGAATCTTTAAGCCAAAATTGAAGGGCTCACTGCTTTTGGGGTATTCCTCTCAGAACTTCTCAGGGGAGAGATCTGGAGGGCATATCTCTCTATGATTTCACTCCACCATTTCCTTCCCTATCTCCCTCCCTTTCCCTCTTCCTCCTCCCTCCTTCTCTTCCTCCTCCCTCTTCCATTCCCTTTCTCCTTCCCCTACTTACCTCCCCCTTCTCTTTCTCTTTCCCTCCCCTTCTCTCCCCTCCCCTTCCTCTCCCTTTCTTTCTCCTTCCTGGTCCCTCCCCCTCCCTTATCATCCTTCTCCCTCCTCTTCCCTCCTTTACTCCTCCCTCCCTTTCCTCATCTCTTCCTGTTTCCCTTCTTCCTCTCTCCTTTTCCCTCTTCCTTTCCTTCTGTCAGTTGTACTGGAGTAGGATTTGAACCCAGAACTTCATGCTTACTAGGCAAGCACGCTATCATAAGTGAGTGGTAAAAAGAGCCATGTCCCTAGATCTTTTGTTTTGTTTTGGCTTTTTATTTTTTTAAATTATTTTATTTTATTTTATTTTTTGTTGGTCGTGGGGCTTGAACTCTGGGCCTGAGCGCTGTCCCTCAGTTCTTCAGCTCAAGGTAAGCATTCTACTACTTGAGCTACAGCAACACTTCTGGTTTTCTGGTGGTTTATTGGAGATAAGAGTTTCACAGACTTTCTTGCCGGGGCTGACTTTGAACCGCGATCCTCAGATCTCAGCCTCCTGAGTAGCTAGGATTATAGGCCTGAGCCACTGGTGCCCGGCTTTTGTTTTGGCTTTTTAGTAAGGTCTTGCTAACTTTTGCCTGAGCTGTCCTCAAATAAGGATCCCCTTGCCTCCTCTCCAGAAGCAGCTTTCTTTCTTTCTTTCCTTCCTTCCTTCCTTTCCTTCCTTCCTTCCTTCCTTCCTTCCTTCCTTCCTTCCTTCCTTCCTTCCTTCCTTCCTTCCTTCCTTCCTTCCTTCCTTTCTTTCTTTCTTTCTTTCTTTCTTTCTTTCTTTCTTTCTCTCTCTCTCTCTCTTTCTTTCTTTCCCTCCCTCCCTCCCTCCCTCCCTCCCTCCCTCCCTCCCTCCCTCCCCCCCCCCCTCTTTCTTCTTTCTTTCTTTCCAGTCCTGGGGCTTGAACTCAGTACCTGGGCACTGTCCCTGAGCTTCTTTTGCTCAAGGCTAGCACTCTACCACTTGAGCCACAGTGCTACTTCTGGCTTTTTCTGTTTATGTGTACTGAGGAATCGAACCCAGGGCTTCATGCATGCAAGGCAAACACTCTACCACCGAGCCACCTTCCTAGCCCCACCACACAATCTTAAGTTCAGAAATTCAAGTCTTATTCTTTGAAAATGTCTTTTATTTTTGAATTGCTACTAAAAGGGAAACCATTTGCTTTCCTAACTGGAAAGAGCTCTTAAGAAATATTGTCAGCTAAATGAAAACAGATGAAAACTCCTCATTAAAATCTTGGAACTCCAAGAATAGGAGAGTTCTGATCCGAGGCCCTGATGCATGGAACATTTTAGTTCTTTGTAAGTCTTCTTTCCTCAGGGTGGCTAAGTGTGCCTGCAAGCTGTGCCTTTGATTCACACTCACTTCAACAACACTGGTCCCTACACCATGTGGTCCCAGGCTGAGAAACACCACATGGCTCAGAATCCCCAGCTCTGAGGACAGTTGGCAGATTGATATTTCTTAGGCTAGCCAGGAGGCCCGACCCCAGGGGGCCCACCTTCTTCTGATTTCCTGTGTTAGATCTGAAGGAACCTGCAATTCCCATAGCAGTGTCTGCTTACGCAGCACCCTGCCAAGAGGATTCTAAGTCCCAGCCTCATGCTCTGCTCTTTTTTCTATCCTGTGTCCAGCCAGGACCTGGGTCAGACAGGAAGCCCTAGTGTCTGCTGGCCACTGGCAGAGTGTTAAGAAGTGGCTGTGCATTCATCACTCTGAAAGACGGTGCCCTGCACTATCTCCTCTTGCTCTGTCTTTCCTTCTCCCTCCCCTTTGGAGCCACCTGTGCATCTTACATTTTCCTCTCATTCTACTACCTTTGCTGCCTGCATTCTCAGTCTGATTCTGACACTTATTAGGCCTCAGTGTTCTCATCTGGGAAAGGGAGAGAAGATTGGCTATAGTGGATTCTAAGGCTCCTTCTTTAGAAGTTAGCCCCTTTCCAACTTCCTGTCCCTGGCAATTGTCTTTTTATTTGCTCCTTATCTATCTCATGCTCTCTCTTCTTTGTCCCATTGTTTTCTTGAAGTCTCCCTCTCTTCCTCTTTCTATGACTTTCTTCCCCTCTTCCAACATCTAATTCCAGTCTTCATCTCTACAGGCTCTGTCTGTCTGTTTCTGGTTTCTCTCTGATTTTCTACCTTGTCTCTGTCTGTAATAACTTTGTTCTGAATTCTATTTCCCTGCTTACCTCATAACAATTTGAGCGTCACCACCCCAACTCCCTTCTGAGCCATTGCTGCTCCAGTCTTCTCTTTTTCTTTCTTTCCTTCCTTCCTTCCTTCCTTCTTTCTTTCTTTCCTTCCTTCCTTCCTTCCTTCCTTCCTTCCTTCCTTCTTTCTTTCTTTCTTTCTTTCATTTTTATTGTGAAAATACTGTACAGAGGAGTTACAATTACATGGGCAAGATAATGAGTACATTTCTTATCAAGCATTGTAGCCTCCTCCTTTGTTTCCCCTTTCTATCCCTTCCCATCCTCCCCCTGCCCCCCCAATCCTCCCCACCCCCCACCCCCACCTCACACATGCTCCAGTCTTTTCTGATCCCTGTGTTCCCAGCTTCCTACCTTCTTCCTTATCCCCACCCAGAGCCCTCTTTCTCAGTGTCCTGGCTGGAGCTGATGCCATGAGGCCCTTATTGAGCTAGGCTCCTCCCCATGATGGATAGTGTTGCTGGGCTGTGAGCTGGCTCCAGGAAGCATCTGAGCCCAGCTGGCTGCCTCTGTCTCAAAGAGGGCTCAGAAAGCCAGATGTGGTTCTCGGATGGTAGAAATCCTACCACAGTCCACACCCTGAGAGCCTATGCCAGCTCTACAAGCAACCCCACCCCACATGGGGGCACATGGACATGCCACGCACATGCAGCTGGGCACTGGTTTGGTACTTAGCTCCCCTTGGGAACTGTTGCTGGTGCTCGGCTTGGCCTAAAGTTTGCTTCCTGTGTTTAGTGTCTACTCCAGCTTTAATTGTAAGCTTCTGCCTCTAGCCTGGCCTTTGGCATGGTTCCCAAGGCTCAATAGGGAAGGAATTCTGAACCATCCATGGGATTAAGAGCTGGTGTAATCCCCAGCAAGATTTCTACTTAGTAGTCTGGCTACTTCCTTCCTTCCTTCCTTCCGTCCTTCCTTCCTTCCTTCTGTCCTTCCTTCCTTCCATCCTTCCTTCCTTCCTTCCTTCCGTCCTTCCTTCTTTCCTTCCTAACTTCTCTCCTTCCTTCCTTCCATACTTGCTTTCTTCTTACTCTTGCTGTCTTCTTTCTTTCTCTCTTTTCTTTCTCCTCCTTTTTCTTTCTTCCTTTCTTCTCTGCCTCCCCCTCTTTCCTTCCTTCTTTCTTTCTTCCTTCCTTCCTTTCTTTCTTCCTTCCTTCCTTCTTTCGTTCCTTCCTTCCTTGGGTCCTCCTTTCTTTCTTATACTGGGTCTTGAATTTAGGGTCTTGAATTCTCACTTGGCATTTTTTTCTCTCAAGACTGTCACTATACTACTTGAGACACAGATCCACTTCTGGTTCTTGCCAGTTAATTGGAGGTAAGAGTTTCACAGACTTTCCTGCTTGGGCTGGCTTTAGATCTCTTTCCTTAGATCTCGGTCTCCAAAGTAGGTAGGATTACAGGCATTGGCCACCAGTGCCCAGCAGGCCCCAAGTGTTCTGAATCTAGCTTTAACATGTGACATTTACTGGGCACCCTGGTGCCAGGCATGCCTGTCCCCACCTCACAGCTGTCCTGGGAGGCCGGCATATTTGCTCCACTTCATAGGTAAGGACACTTAGGACTGAAGTAACAGGTCAGCCAGAGGCAGAACTGTCATTCTAGCCCTAGTCCTACCGATCCACATTGTTTCTACCCACAGCAACATTCCAATTGAAGACATGGCAGTGGGGAAACTGGGATCCCCTGAGGATGTGGACCAAAGGCAGCCAGGTCTGGACCTAGAAAAGGTTCAACGGAAGCAAAGTGGATTAGACCTGCTGTCCTGATAGGGACCATGCTGGAGTCAGAGCTCAGAGCCTGGCATTTTGAAGCTGGGGTATTTGTGGCAGGCAGGGCTAACCCTTAGAGTAAGGGCTGGTGGGCAGGGATATCAGGAAGTACAGTCATGAAGGAAGCAAGGAAGTCCCAAAGGGTGCCCCCAGAGGCCAGAGTAAGAGCAGCAGCCCACTGTTGGTTTATAAGCACATCAGGACCTGCCTTCTCCCTGGCTCACACCCAGTCACACACAGGGCTCACACCCTGGGGCACAGCAACAGTGTTAGCTCTGTGCATTTCACTCTCAGTCCATGACAAATCCTACAAATGCTGTGCCAGGCTGGCCTGGAGGCACTGGGGCCACGGAGAAAAATTGGAAAATGCTACAGGCTGCGCACGTTCCCCAGGGCCTAATATACTTTTCCTCCACTCTTTGCTATTTGCCACTGGCCCTGTGCTACTGTCCAGCTCCATCTTGTATATGGGGATGAAGGGAAGCAACAGCTCAGGCTCATTCATGTGCATATGCGTTGAGGAGGAAGAGCCCAGACTCACCAGGCCAGGGATCCCCTTTTAAACCCAGTCTCACCTTCTACCCACCCACAACCGAGTTCTGAAACTAACTTCCCCACCAGATTAAAGCAATCACCCTCAACCTACTGGCATCAAAACCAGAGCTGGTATAGAGAATGCACTCACAGGGACACAGAGGCTCATGAATACAACGTATCTGAGAAGTTTATCAGGGCCGAGGTTCTAGTGGAGACCAGACCAGGGAGCTTACCACACTGGGGAGGAGGTGGTCTTTTCTACAGGCAGGGTCCTGCACACCCGTCCTAGACACTACCTGATGATAATAAAAAGTTAAATTGAAACCAGGTATTGGTGGCTCATACCTGTAATCTTAGTTACTCAGGAGACTGAGATCTGAGGATTGTGGTTCAAAGTCCAGCCCAGGCAGGAAGGTCCTTAAGACTCTTATTTCCAGTTAACTACTGAAAAAGCTGGACATGGAGTGGTGGCTTGAGTGGTGGAGCACTAGCTTTGAGCAGTAAAGCTCAGGGACATGCCCAGATCCTGAGTTCAAGCTCCAGGACTGGCATCATAAAAAAAAAGGGTAAACTGAGAACTCCTTATTCATATGGACCTCTGTCTCTACCCTTAGTAAACGTGGGGCCAGACCACCACTGAAGCACTGGGGCTGTTTTTGGTTTGGGGCTGGATCTCCCATCAATTCAGAACAGTCACCTACCTCAGGTTACTGACAGATTTATTTATTTATTTTGTGCACTAGAGCGAGAGCAAAGTGGGTAGATTGGCCTTTTGTTGCTATTTTAAAGAGAAGATCTCCCTCGGTAGCCCAGGCTGGTTCCAGCCAGTCATCCCTGTGGTAAGTTTCCCTGTTGGCCCTGGGGATCAAAAGGGACAGCAATGCCAGAGGGAAAACTAAGCCTCTTAACACCACATTAGATGGCAAATTCACACCCAGTCATTGGGGAAGTGCCGGTCAAGTTCCATGTTAAAATGTTCATTTCTCACATTAGCAACTTGTACCCCAAGGTCCTGGTAGGTGTGAAGTTATTAGGCTGGGTGGCAGAGCAGTGTGGAGCCACGTTCACTCCCTAGGAACCAGAGGCACTGGGATAGAAGTTACTCTCAGAGAAGCATCCTTGGGATCCTCAGAGGGAGGATCTTTCTGGACAGCCTGATTTGCCAGGTGACTCACTTGTAAGTGTGGAGGACTTTCAGCACACCAGGCAGCTCCTGCACTATATCTCATTTAGTCTGCCTGACAAGCACAGAAAATACCCATATGTCTCCATTTATAAAGGGGAACTGAGCTCCGGTGCGCAGCACTTTCTCTGGGGCCCCCAGTACAGTGTAAGTGCAACTCTGTCTCTAAGCCTGTGGGGTATTTTTTGTTTTGTTTTTGTTTTTTGTCAGTCATGGGGCCTGAACTCTGGGGCTGGGCATTGTCCCTCAGCTCTTCAGCTCAAGGCTAGCACTCTACTACTTGAGCCACAGCGCCACTTCTGGCTTTTTCTGCTTATGTGGTGCTGAGGAATTGAACTCAGGACCTCATACATGCAAGGCAAGCACTCTACCACTGAGCCACCTTCCCAGTCCCTAAGCCTGTGTTTTTTACATCTTCCTCCTATGTCCTCTGTGTCCTTTGTGTCTTGAGCTTTTCACTTGCCAGAGCGGCCAACAAGCTATGGGGAAGCCCGGCTCTGACTACAGGTGTGCCCTCCTGCTGGAGGCCAGTGATTGGAGCCTTGGCGCCCTCTGCTGGATAAGAACTAAAATACTGATGTGAGGCCGTGTGTGTGTGTGTGTGTGTGTGTGTGTGTGTGTGTGTGTGTGTGTGTGTGTGTGTGTGTGTGTGTGTGTGTGTGTGTGTGTTTTCCTTTTCTTTTAATAGGTCTTTCTTTTTTTTTCTTTTAGGCAGCATTGAAGTTTGAAATTGGAGACTATGCTTGCTAGGCAGGTGCTCTAATACTTAAGCTATGCCTCCAACAACAATGCTTGCTTTTTCTTTTCTTTTTCTTTCTTTTCCTTTTCTTTTTTCTTCTTTTCTTTTCTTTTTTTTAAATTGGTCATGGGTGCTATCCCTGAGCGCTTCAGCTCAAAGCAAGTGCTCTACCACTTGTGCCACAGCGCCACTTCCGGTTTTCTGGTGGCTAATTGGAGATACGAGTCTCACAGCCTTTCTTGCCCTGGTTGGCTTTGAACTGTGATCCTCAGATCTCAGTTTCCTGGGTAGCTAGGATTACAGGCGTGAGCCACTGGTACCCAGCTCCAACCCATGCTTTCTAAAGGACATTCATTCTTTCCTCCTTTCATTTGCAGATCCATTACCTACCTAGCTTCCATCTATTTAATCACCATCAATATCTGCCCATCCACAAATCTAGGCATCTATTTACCCTTCTAGTTGTCATCCATCGACCCATCCAGTTGCCATCCATCTAGCCACTCATTACCATCCCTCCATTTCATCTCCATGACCACCTTCCCACCCTCTCACTTAATTCTTCTATCCATCCATCCCCATCAAACAACACATTCATCTATTCATCTATCTAGCATCTAGCTATCATCTCTATCATCCATCATTCATTTAACCATCCATCCATCTCATCTACATACACCCATAATTCATCCATCTACAAATCTATCTATTTATCTATCTCCTGGCTACTACCTATCTATCCATCCATCTACCTACAAGCCTTCCTATCCAATCATACACAGTCCCATCCTTCCATTATCCATCCATCCATCCATCCATCCATCCATTTATCCATCCCAGGCATAGTCATGCCCTGCATTTCACCAGGCTTCTGATCACAGCATCACAGCTCCAACTCTGCACCAGGCCCTGTGTAGGCCTCAGAGACACAAAGACAGAATCAAGGGAGGCCCCAACCTGTGTAACTCTGTCTACTTGCAGAGAACCTCCTCATCCATTATGTCCTTCGTCCCCACAGCGGCCTTAAGTGCCTTAGGATCTTTATTTAATTGATGAGGAAACCAATACCTAGAGAAGCCCAGCAGTGTGATGCAGTAGAAACAATATTTGGGGATAATAAGACTGATTTCAAATCAGTGCTCAAATCAGGCTCTCAAATCAGGCAAGTGTCTGAAGTGTCCTGAACCTTAGTCTTCGGCTGTAAAGTTAACCCATTTGACTTATATTTATTGTGTATATAGTATGTGCCAGATGCAGCTTTGGGCACAAGACTGAACTTGGCAGGAATGGTTACTGCTGTTCCTCTGAACCGTAGACTGTGGCATTACAAGGAAGCTCGCACATGATGAGAACAGACCACAGTGCCACTAAAGTGTCATTCCATGTCATTGTTATTACTTCTGTAAGGAACATCAGATGCCTAGGAGAAGCTTTCTTGGGAGAAGACAAAAATGAGGGACTTGTTGACTTGGATTTTGAAAAAGCAACACATACTAGGGTGAGAGGGATGGATTTTGGAACTAGACTGCCTAATTCTAAATCCTAGCTCTGCCTCCTGCGGGCTGTGTGATCTTCAGCAGAAAATAACCTCTCTGTGTGTTGGTTTACTTATTAGCAAAGTGAGGATAACAATTCAACCACTATTTATTACATTTAGTTTGTACCAGGTAGGAGCTTGGAGCTTTCATGATGAACAAGACAGGGTAGGCCCCTGCTATCTCTCAGGAGTGTGACTATTATTAAGTGGGTCATTACATGTCCAGCATGTGGAATAGTCCTAAGATATACTGGGTACTCATGCTTGCCAAGGTCCTATGGCATCATTTACTTGTACCTTCTGTTTGTTGCTACCCTTCAGTCATCCAGAACCGATGAAGGCAGGCAGTATAGAACAGGGATCAGTTTGCCAAGGTCACTGGGAGGCAGGTTTTGCAGGACAGATGCATGAACAGGCAAGCACCCCTGTAACAGGGACAGGGGACAATAAGTGGTTCACCACTAGAGGGGTACAGTATGGGGGAACATATCTGAAAGGTGACCCGGTGGTCCTATAAAGCTCCTTCCTCAGTCAAAGCCCTCTGTGCTCCCAGGGGACAGATCAAGTGGCCTTTATCACCCTTGAGGGAGCCCCAGATGGAAAGGAGCCGGCAGGGTGGTACCGCCTCCTGGCCACATTCACCATGGCACCTGGCTGCCACCTTCTAGTCTCAACCTGCTGTTCTCTACTGTGATATCTCTGCCAGCACTCAGGAAACCAGGGGCCCACCTGACCTCCCTTCTGGGGAATGGCTCCCAGTCCTGTACTGTCCCCTCCACCCCCACTGGCTCAGAGTAGCTGCCCTGGTGACACATCAGTAAGGAAAATTGAAAGTGGCATGTGGGATAACAGTATGCTTTTACTATTTCATCCTCAGAGTGATGTCACCTCTTTAGTTCTCTGCCATAATAGGGCTCTAAGAGACCTGGAATCAACTTGATGTCTATAGAACTTGACGCTGGTCAATTATATTGATGTTATTTTACTAATTGGATCTGAGATTAAGGAGGTAGCCAGAACTTCAGATGTCATGATACCTGCCACAGAGGAGAGCTTGGCACTGTGGTTCCTGCCTATAATCCTAGCTACCCCAGAGACTGAGATCTGAGGATTACAGAGGCTGAGTAGAAAAATCCTAAGAGATGCTCGTCTCCAATTAACTAGCTAGAAGTAGGAAGTGGGGATGTGACTCAAGTGATAGAGCACGGATCTTTCCTCCCTCCCTCCCTTCCTCTTTATCTCCCTCCCTCCCTCCCTCCCTTCCTCCCTTTCCCCCCACCCAAGAGACCAGTTAGTATTGAGGGAATGGATCTGAGAGCAAACAGGCACATGCCTCCCAGAGAAAACCCTCCCAGAGAAAGACTGAGGCTAACAAAAAACAGACAAAGCATATTCACTTATGACATTTCCGTTCAGCATGTTAATTATTGACATTATAAATATTTATGCTAAATTAGATTACATATAGGCATTATTACCCTTATCTCTCCCTCCCTCACTTCCTCCCCCACTCTGCACCCAGGCTTGAACTCAAGGCCTAACATGGCTGGCTCTCTACCACTTAAGCCATACTTCCAGCTCAGCATTTTGCTGGTAATTTCAGAGATGTAGTCTCATGGACTTTTCTGCTTGGGCTGACTTCATACTTTGATTGCCCAGATCTCAGCCTTCTGAGTAGCTAGGATTACAGATGTGAGCCATTGGTAGCAAGTTTAGTAACAATCTTAACCTTTTAAAAAACAACACTTATCTTCTACTGTTGAATTTCATGCCCCTTTCTTACTCCTGCTAGACAACTGTGGGTGGGGGGAGTCTTTTCACAAGTTGATGGAGCTCATGTATCTTAGAAGAATATCTGAGACTTGGAGGGGTCTGATGTCAGCAATGAGGGGTGGGGAGAGGAAGGAAGGAATCAGCTCTGGCTTCCTCTGTATTCAAGCAGGAAGTGGGTTCTCAGTATCAGTTGAATGAACAATGTAACACAAGTAAACAAAACACGATATCTACTTGACAAAGTCATTGTACAGATTAAGAAAGAGGGGACATGTACAACATCAGCACATACAGAGACAGTCAGTACCTTTAGAACACTTTCACTTTTCCAGATAAGAAAGAGCAGGTGAAGAGGGAGATGAAGTCTGGAAGTCTGCTAGGCCAAAGTCTCTATCTCCACATGGACATCCATCCCAGAAGGAGAAAAGCTCCTCTTTAATCCTCCAAGAGTCAGTGTGACAGGATGAGCAGAATGCCAGGCCTGCTGCCAGTCCTGCCACTTACATGCTCTGTGCTGTGTCAAATTATCTAACCTCGGGGCTGGGAAGGTGGCTCAGTGGTAGAGTGCTTGCCTTGCATGCCTGAGGCCCTGGGTTTGATTCCTCAGCACCACATAAGCAAAAAGAAAAAAGCTGGAAGTGGCGCTGTGGCTCAAGCCTTGAGCTGAAGAGCTGAGGGACAGTGTCCAGGCCCAGAATTCAGGCTCCATGACCAGACACCCCCCGCCCCCCCAAAAAAAATACCTAACCTCTCTGAGCGGTACTTTTTTTTTTTAATCTAGGATTGAGAATAATAATACCTTTCTCAAGGGGTGAATGGATAGTGCTTGCACAAGATTGCAAGGTTTTGTCTGGTTGGTCCATTCTTCCTGCCTCCAGGGAACCACAGCCTACCATGGAGCTGTCCGAAGTGCTGAAAACACCCCTCCTCTCCCTTTCTCCCTCCTCTCCTCTCCTCTTCCTCCCTCTCTCATTTCCTCTCCCCCACTGTCTTGTCTTCTCCCCTGTCCCTTCCTCCCTCCATTACCTCCTTTCTGTCTGCCTCCACAATATCCTCTCCTCTCCTTTCTCTCTACCTTTCTGCATGGACTCCCTGGAGCCTTGGGGTCTGAACAGATCTAATTTTCCACGTGGCTTCTTCAGGCTCCTGGGGAAATAGGGAGGGAATGAGGCATATAGAAGGCCCTCTCCAGGCAGGAGTGTCAGCAAGCTGACAGGCAGTGGAGGGGTCTTCTGTGACTTTTGCTTTGTTGGCAATGAGAACCCCCAGATCAAAGCCGGCTTGACTTCTCAGAACACTGGTGCAGGAAGCTTAGGATCAGCAAAGAGGCAGCGAGTCGGATCTGATGGGTGAGTCTGCACAGAGGCTGTCCTGAGGCAGGCAAGAAGGACCAGGGTAGGGTCAAGAAGCAAGTCATCCATGGCTGACCTCTGGTCTAGTCTTTTGGGTCTAGCATATTAACCAGTGTGGCTGAGGTGGAGGTCTTAGAAGCTGTCACATGACAGGGGGAAGGATTAGGAGAGGGTTCATGGCTATCTTCAGAGACGAAAACTCCCTGTCTCTTGATTTTAAACAACACACAGAACACTAGAGCTTAAGCATCCACACCAAACCCTTCCCATGTAGCAGGGAAAACAGAGACACAGAAAGGACATGGTTTCTGTGCCAAATCAGAGACAGGGATGGGGTGAAGGTCAGCTTCTGCTGGGTCCTAGAGCTGAACTGCTGAGCCCTCTGTGAGCCCCTGCCGGCCATTGACTATAGAATTCTTCAGGCCCCAATATGGTACCAGGACCTCAGGCTAGGGGATCGGACTGCTGTTTTTTTTGGGACTCAGGGAAGCCCATCTTCCTTCCTGTGCCTCTGTTTCTTCAGCTGAACACAGTCTAGATGTTTAAGTCTTAAAACATTTCAGCTTTATTGTTTTAGCTCTCCAAACATGAGGGGTTTTGTATTTGTATGATGTGGTTCTGATTCAGGTCTAACTTAGGTGAGACCTTGGCCACATTTCCTCCTTTGGAAAATGAGATTCTCTCATTCAGACCTCTGGCAGGGTGGTGAAGCAGTGGTCACAAAGGCTCTGGAAAGTCTAGAAGGAGAGGCGGTGGTCATTGTCATTAGCAGCTCCAGTGCTTACCTCCCCATCCGGAAACAATCAGCTCTGAGCCCACGGCTCTCTCTGAGGGACACATCTCCAAGGCAGGATGGACCTCACCCAGCTGCTATGAGACCACTTTAGGTGTAGCAGCAGAAGAATGGGAAGGGCTCAGAGGGAAGCACCCTTTCCAGGACATGGAGGGCCAGCACGGCACAGGGCTGGCCAATCCTGCTCATAGGCAACTGTCATCGATAGGGACATGCTGAGACCCTCTTGTGCTGGTCCTGGGACATGAACTTGGGGCCTGGGTGCTGTCCTTGAGCTTCTTTTGCTCAAAGCTAGAATCTATCACTTGAGCCACAGTTCCACTTCTGGCTTTTTGGTGTTTCATTGGAGATAAGAGTCTCACAGACTTTCCTGCTCTGGCTGGCTTCGAGTCATGATCCTCAGACTCCTGCCTCCTGAGTAGCTAGGATTACAGACGTGAGGCTTCCAGCTCTCTTTGCACCCCAGTGCCCCGAGTCCTCTCTCTGATGGTGAGGAAGAGAGCTAATCCACCTTAATCAGTGCCTGCTTTCTCAGACCCATGGTAGAGACCATGCACAGTTTCAGTTTTCCTGTCTCCTGTAGACAGCTATTCTCATCTCCATTTTGCAGGTAGGGAAACTGAAGCTCAGAGAACCTCAGTATATTGTCTAAGGTTAGGGATAGTGAGTGAGAAAATCAGGATTTGATCTCCTATGGGATTTCAAGGCCTGTCTTTCTCTTGCACTGAACACCACTGCTAAGGAATTATTCTCTCCAGACTCTTGCTGCTGCTGGCATGCAAATCCTCTCGCTCTCTTGAACTAGACCTCCAGGTGCAGGGTCAGTATGAATTCTTCCAGGAAGCCCTGATTTCCTAAGGGTGAGATTGGATCTTATTCTTTCCCAGGGCCCCCACAGGAAATGGGTGCGGAGAAAGGTGGCCAAGTCTTGTAGATAGGTGTAGGGCATAACTGGGAGGTTGGCAGAGAGCAAGCAGAAGCCACAGGGGCTCAGGGTGGGCATCAAGACCCTGGGACAGGAGAATGAAGTGGGAATATCACAGCCAGGTGCTCTGAGGTCATGTGTAGGGTGGAGGATGAGCTGGGTGGACTTCCGTCAAATCATATATGTGTATGTATACATATATAAACATTTAATGTGTATAATATAAATTAATCCAATATAAACCTAATATATGTTATATATAATCACATATATATATATATCAGGATTTGAACTCAGGGCTTCGTGCTCTCTTGGCAGGTGCTCTACCACTTAAGCCACATTCCCAGTCTTTTGCACTTTAGTTATTGTTCATATAGGTTCTCATGTTTTTGCCAGCACCAGCTTGTACCATCATCTTTCTACCCATACCCATGCCTCCATGCCTAATTACTGATTGAAAGGGAGCTCACTAACTTTTTGGCTGGGCTGGTGTTGAGCTATAATCTTCCTGATCTTTATCTTCCAAGTACGTGGAATTACAAATGTCATCCACCACTCTCAGCATATTTGTTGACCTAGGGTCTTACCTTTTGCTCCACTGGCCTTGAATCACAGTCCTCTCCCCAAATCCCATCTTTGTACGAACTCCATCAGGTTTTGTACTCTTTGAGCAGGGGTGGAAAGGCCTTTGTCTGAGCATGTCTGTGAGTGAGAGCATGTGCAATGAGAACCCTTTAGTCATGGCTCACCAAAGTACACCTAGTGGGTAGCTACTGTGTCTGAAATGTGTTTAACCTGCCAGGCCTGTGGGGAGTGGAATCAAGGGCTGTGGGATGGGGCTGAGCTTGGAGGGAGGAGGCAGAGGAGGCTCAATGGGACTAGGGGAGCTCCATCCACTTTAGAGGCAAATGGAGGAAGACAGGACAGTCACAGGTTGAGAGAAAGAACTTATTAAATACATAAGCAGGGGCTGGGAAGGTGGCTCAGTGGTAGAGCACTTGCCTTGCATGCCAGAGGCCCTGGGTTCGATTCCTCAGCACCACATAAGCAAAAAGAAAAAAGCTGGAAGTAGTGCTGTGGCTCAAGTGGTAGAGCGCTAGCCTTGAGCTGAAGAGCTGAGGGACAGCGCCCAAGCCCAGAGTTCAGGCCCCACGACCGGACCCAAAACAAACAAACAAAAAATACATAAGTATTAGGGACTGGGCCAAGGGCTCATGGTGTCGTTTCATAGTCACAATTATGTCACCAATTAGGGTGTGCATGTGTGTGTGTGTGTGTGTGTGTGTGGTGCTGGTCCTGGGGCTTGAACTCAGGGCCTGGGCTCTGTCCCCGAGCTTTTTCTGTTCAAGGCTAGTGTTCTACCACTTGAGCTATAGCTCTACTTCTGGCTTTTTGGTGGTTAGTTGGAGATAAGAGTCTTATGGAGGGCTGGGAAGGTGGCTCAGTGGTAGAGCGCTTGCCTTGCATGCATGAGGCCCTGGGTTCGATTCCTCAGCATCACATAAGCAAAAAGAAAAAAAGCCGGAAGTGGAGCTGTGGCTCAAGTGGTAGAGCGCTAGCCTTGAGCTGAAGAGCTGAGGGACAGCGCCCAGACCCAGAGTTCAGGCCCCACGACCGGACTAAAAAAAAAAAAAAAAAAGAGTCTTATGGGCTTTGCTGCCTAGGCTGGCTCTGAACTGCAATCCTCAGATCTCAGCTTCCTAAGCAGCTAGGATTATAGGTGTACTCCATCAGAGCCCTGCTCCTCAAGAAGTTTTTATTGCACATGTTTTACAGAGAGGAACAAAAGGTCAGGAAGCATCAGCAGTTGGCCTGGGGTCCCATGGGTGGGAAACAGGGAGTTGGGTGCTGTTTTCAAAGCCCACTGGAATGAGTGCTATAAGTCTCTGAGCAAAAGTCTTTGGGAGGATATGAAGCCCTCCCCCCCCCCCCCCCAAACTAGATGGTGAGTCCTTGGAGATCACGGGTTGATGTCCCTCCTTTTACCAATGAGGAGCTGAGCTTTTGTGAAGGGGTATCTGCCTCACAGTCCTTCAAGATGATAAGCAAACTTTGTCCATAATCCTCTTTCCCAGGGCTGCGGGGGAGCTTGTACCCTGAAGGTTGGAACTGGATTGTGTCCCAGCCGAAGACTGGCCAGTCCTGTCAGAGCCTCTGGGGGTCTACTCATCATCTGAGGACAACCTCTTCCCTACCATTCCCCTCTCTAATGTTTTGGGGTGCCCTCCTGGGAACCAGCTCCCTGCCCTGGCTAGCCTGGGGTACAAGGACCTTCACTCTGGGGGTTCTGGGTCCCTGGGACTGTGATCCCATCTTTGCCCAAGCCCTTCCCAGCATGGCTGCCCAGCTGGCTGTGGAGCAAGTCAACCTGGACCCCTCACTGCTGCCTGGCTTGCGGCTGGCTTCTGTGGTCCTCCCCACGGGCTGTAACACCCCTCATGCCCTGGCCACCTTCCTGGCCCACAAAGAAGCTGTGGCTGCTTTTGTGGGCCCTGTCAATCCTGGTTACTGCCAAGCAGCAGCCCTGCTGGCCCAAGGGTGGGGCAAGACCCTCTTCTCCTGGGCATGCGGGGCTCCAGAGGGAGGGGGTGGACTGGTGCCCACCTTGCCTTCTGCTGCCCATGTGCTGTTGTCTGTCATGAGACACTTTGGCTGGGCTCGCTCTGCTGTTGTATCTTCCCAGCAGGACATCTGGGTGGCCACAGCCAGGCAGCTGGCCACAACTTTCAGGACACATGGGCTGCCTGTGGAGCTTGTGACATCTCTGGGACCTGGAGAGCAAGGGGTCACCGATGTCTTAAAGCAGCTCCAAAGTGTGGATGGCCTGAAAAGTAAGTATATTTGAGCTCCTCTCTCCTGTGGGTAGCCCAAAATTCAGATGGCCAGGCTGGGTGAGCCTGGCCAGTTGTGTGGATCACTGCCCCCTTGTGGTCAGATGCAGAACAGGGCTTCACATCGCTAAGGAAAAGAAGCCTGGCCGAGCAGACAAGACACTATCTTGGTTTTCTTTCAACATTGTCCTAATGGATTTCTCTCTGAGGGTTCTCCTCAATATTCAAAGCCTGGAGAAGTGGCTGGTGGCCGCTGGCCTACATATCACAGTCACCACCTAGGGGCTCAGCTGAATCTAGGACTCCAGGTTCTGACCTCTATGGGTCCAGCAAGGTCCCAACAAGGAGTCCTCTGATCTGTCATGGTGCCCTGTTTTCCTGGGTTTGGGGCCCCATGCAATCAAGTGGTCAGGTATAGGAGTGGGGAAGAGAAATGGTACCAAGGGACTTGGATGTGGACCTTGCCTTAAGCCAGGTCCAACTGTCCTGGTGCCTAGAGGGAGGGGAAATTGGCTGCCTTATTATGAAGGGCCATGCATTAGTCAGACCTTTCCACCCCCCACCAATACAGAGACTTGAACGCAGGGCCTCATACTTTTGCTTTTTTGCTCAAGGCTGGAACACTACCATTTGAGCCACTCTCACTATCGGTTGTTTTTTTTTTTTGGGGGGGTGGTGGGAGGCTGGTTAATTGGAGATAAAGGTCTCTCAGTTTTGTCTGCCCTGGTTGGATTCAAATTGGGATCTTCAGATCTCAGATTCTTGAATGGTTTGGAACCCAGGCATGAGCCACTGGCACCTGGCTTAGTTAGATTTTTTGTCACAAGTATCTGAGGAAAGTAACTTGACGGAGGAAGATTTAATTTTGACTGAGGGATTCAGAGTTTTTAGTCCAAAGTCAGAAGGATCCATTGCTTGGTGTCTGAGATAGGCAGCTGAACATGTGACAAAGGTCACTTACTTCATCATATAGCAGAGGGGCAGGAGAGGCCAGAGACAAGATAAGATAGCCTTGGAAAGCATCCCTAGTGACCTTCTTCCAACCAGGCCCCACCTTCCTCATCTTTCATCAAAGTTGGAATCCTCCATTGGTAGGCTAATAATCCATTGATGGAGTCAGAACCCTTGTGGTCTAATCATTCACAGTGATTTTTTTTGCGGGGGTGGAAAACACTTCTTCTCCAAACCATAACAAGCTGTTTCTATCTGCTTAGACTTTGAGCCAGCCAGCCAGCCAGGGCCACAGTTAAGGTTACAAGGTGATGATGAATGAATAAGCAAAATGTTATCAATCATTCTGTGGAATAATATGCAACTGTAAATGGAATGAAGTACTGACATTTCAACAAAGAAGGAAGGACCTGGAAAACTTCAAGTAAAAGAGGCCAGACACAAGGGATCATGTATATGAGTAACTTTAGGTGAAATGTGAAGAATAGGAAGAGCCACAGAGACAGACAGTAGATTTGGGGATCTGAGGTTCATGGTTTAGAACTAGCCCAGTGGGCAGGAGAGTCCATGAGGCCCTCATCTCCAATTAAAACCACCAAAAAGCGGAGTTGTAGCTAAGGGAGTAGAGTGCTAAGGGATAGCACCAGGCCCTGAGTTCAAAGTCCAGTACCAGCACACATGCACACACTCACACACACACACACTCACACACACACACTATTAAAGGATGGTAATCTGAGATTCAAACATGGGTTCAAACCTTGGCTCTACCACCTGAGTGAATATATCTTCTGGGACAACTCCCTAACCTCGTAGTGCCTCAGTTTCTCTTTCTGAAAAGGAAAGACCATGACAAATACATTTCTTTCTTTTTCTTTTTCCCTTCTTTCCTTCCTTTCTTCCTTCCTTCTTTCCTTCCTTCTTTCTTTTTTTCCTTTTTATTGGCCAGTCTTGGGGCTTGAACTCAAGGCATAGGCCCTGTCCCTGAGCTTCTTTTTACTCAAGGCTAACACTCTATCACTTGAGCCACAGCACCACTTCTGGCTTTTTTTCTGAGTAGTTTATTGGAGATAAAAAGTCTCACAGATTTTCCTGCCTGGGTTGGCTTCAAACTGAGATCCTCAGATCTTAGCCTCTTGAGTAGCTAGGATTCTAGGCATGAGCCATTGGTGTCCGGCTTACAAATACTTTTCTTAGTGCTGTTGTAACACTGAATATTAGCAATGGCCATGGTCAATGGGTTAAGGCAAGTGGGAGTTGGACAACAGTTTTGGATGGTCATGTTGGGAGGGGAATGGTAGGTAGGCCAAGCCCATCCTTGGCTGGAGGGGAGAGGGTGTCACTAGATTGAAGCCAGGATTCAGTGGCCTGTCACAGCAAATAGATTCAGAATAAATTCTACCATTATCCAAGTGGCTGGAGGAGGTGGGGCAGGGGTGTGGGGTGGTTATGGCCACAGAGTTCTGAACAGTTCTTCAGGGCCACAGGACTCTGGGCTTCAGATTTGACCTCAATGGGGTTGGGCCTGCAAAGGTAACCCCACCTTTTCCACCCCCAGTTGTGGTGCTTTGCATGCATTCAGCGCTGCTGGGAGGCTCTGAGCAGAGAGCCCTGCTGAGCCACGCATGGGCTCAGGGCTTGGTGGACGGGAGGCTGGCCTTCCTGCCTTACGACACGCTGCACTTTGCACTGCCCTACCGAAACCGTTCCTATCCCGCCCTGGGTGACAGCCAGCCCCTGCGGGAGGCTTATGATGCGGTGCTCACTATCAGCCTGGAGTCCAGCCCTGAAGACAAGGCCTTTGCCACCACCAAGGCAGGGGCAGACGCAGCTGCCCACCTGGAGCTTAGCCAGGTAAGTGTGTCAGAGTCTCAGATGCCACGGAGGGTGGGGCCCCGTGCAGGTGTGTCTCAGCTGCTTCAGGTCTTTCCTGGCTAGTGATCAATCTACAGTGGGTACAAGTGTCTGCTGCCTAGCCCCTAAGTGTAGTCGGTCAGTCACTCACTCGGTCTGTCTGTCCATCCATCCGTCTGTCTGTCTGTCCATCTGTCCGTCTGCCCATTTGTCTGTCTGTTATATTCTTCGCCTTCTGGCCAGTTTTCTTGTGCCTCATTCGCATTTATCTACCCAGCATTCCAGTTCCTTCCTTCATTGCTGGTCCTACTGCTCTTTCTGTTGCTAACTTTCAGTTAGCACCTCTCTAGCAAGTTGTGAAGGTCAGAAGAAAGTGTTAGGAATGTGTTGGGGTGGGATGGGAAGGGAGATTTTTCTGGTTTTGGTTGTGACTTCAAAGAGCACTCACTGTGGAGGATGTGGCTGCTAGCTTGGTGTAGACTCTAGGACTCAGCTTTACTCCCGTATCTCCAGTATCTCTGGGGTTGTCTGCTTCTTAGTGATAATAAGACAGCAGTGGCTAAAAGTGGAGACAGGAGTATGGATGCTGACAAGTTCATCAGCCATTTATCTAAGAAAATGTAGATTGAGTTTCTCACATGCCATTGGTTCAGGGATCAAGGACCCTGAGATAAACAAGTCAGACGTGACCTTCAAGGAGCTTCTTTCTGTTGGATAGACACAGAAAACAAGTAACAAAACAACCAAGTTCAAATAGTGGCAGTGCCACTATCTGCCAAGAAAGTAGAAGAGGATCAAGTAACAACAAGAGGCCAGATGGGGTATGCAGCCTCATGAAACAGAATAGGCCAGGCAGCATTGACCCAATCCCTGAGTGACTAGGATGCTTCCTAATGAAGAGTAGTGAGGTAGAATTTGCTAGAACAAGGGCTTTAGAAGGTTTCAGCGTTAGTGGTGGTCATGGTGGTGATCGCTGTAGAGACGGTGAAGCTGCTAAATGAAGCCTGGGGCAATGTATGTCAGGAGAGAGAATGATAATCTCAGCAACTTCTATTGATATGGAGACTGGGACCCAGCGATGTCTGGGATCCTGTACCATGAGTTATGGAATTCTCTTCTGTAGGTGTCCCCACTCTTTGGAACCATCTATGATGCTGTTATCCTGCTGGCTCATGTCTTGAACCACTCTGAGAGCCCCTCAGGAGCTTTCTTAGGGGATCACATAGGAGCTCTTGAGGTGGCTGGGTTTGGCCAGAGGATCCGGACAGATAAGAAGGGCAGGAGGCTAGCCCACTATGTAATCCTGGACACAGATGGTCAAGGGAACCAGCTGGTCCCCACCCACCTTCTGGACACAGGCACCTGGCAAGTACAGCCCCTGAGCAGAACCATACACTTCCCAGGAGGAGTCCCTCCAGCCCAGGATTCCAGCTGCTGGTTCGATCGCAAGACACTGTGCATGAGAGGTAACCTATCATTCATCCCATCCACCCTTTGCTATCCTGCCATCCATTTATCTACCCTTCTATCTCCTCATCTACACACAGCCACCCATCTGTTCATCCATCCATCCATCCATCCATCCATCCATCCATCCTTTCATTCATTTACCATCAATCCATTCACCCACCCATCCTTTTACTCATCTACTGTCAACTGTTTAACCCTACTTACCATCTATCCAACCATTCACCCACCCATCTATCTATTCATCTGTCTATATCTACCACCTCATTACAGTTCTGCTTATGGACAGTCTTATGTGGGTATTGGGAACAGGTACAAAGAAGGGACCTGACTATGAGAAAACAGAACCAACAGGTAGGATGCTTCAGATGAGCAGGGCTCAAGCATTTACAGAGACATTCTTGTCTTTCGGGCCTTCTAAAATACATGATAGCTTACTGATGAGCTCATTATCCACCTGGCCACCATAGGAGAACCACAGAAAGGATTAATGACTTGCCCAAAGTCACAGAGGGAGCCAGTGGTGGAGCTCTTGCTGAGCTAAAGTCTGCTGGGGCCAAGCACAAGCTTTTGTTTTTCCTTATGACCACTGGGGAGTATGAGATCAGAATGGTGTGATACCATTCTGACTCCTGCAATTCATCCATCTCCAGGTGTCATCTACTGCTGTACAGGTACCTAGATAGATAGGAAAGTGCACGCAGATGTATATGAACAGGTGTCTCCCCCTCCCCCCGTACCCCTCTCTCACCCTGTACCCCTACTCCTGCCTTTCCTAATGTACATCCAGTCACCCTTCTGCCACTAGGGGGAAGCTCAGGTTTGACCAGGCTTGTGTGTATCACTGCCCTGCTGAACCTTCTACCCTGGCCTCTCAGCCTGCTCTCGCAGCATCTCCAAGGCCATGGCTACTCTTGCATCTCTCTGAACACATGCCACCTTGCCCTTGGCTTTGCACTTTGTCTCATTGGGCTGCTCTTCCCCTCCCTCCACCCTCTCAAACCTTGCTTTGTCCTTCAGGACCAGCTCTGTGATTAAGTTGGGGCTCCATCCTTGGTGGTCACACAGAGTTTCTAGAGTGTGTGCTGTGCTGAGCAGGGCCAGAGCTATCTGCCTCCTAGACTTGAAGTGAGCTCAAAGAAGCCTCTGTAGGAGGGTCACAAAACCTCCACTTGTTTTTGTTTTTTCCTGCCTAGGTACTTGTTCAGTACCAGAGTATAGAAGAGAATGGAATAGTATCTCTCCATCCTTATGGGCTAGTGTGTGTGTGTGTGTGTGTGTGTGTGTGTGTGTGTGTGTGTGTGTGTGTGTGTGTGTGTGTGTGTCCTGATACTAGGGCTTGAGGTCAAGGTCTCACAATCTCACTGGACTTCCTTGCTTATGGCTGACTCTCAACCACTTGAGTTGTGCCTCCAGACCAGCTTTTGGCAGGTTGATAGTAGATGTATTCTATCGAACTCTTCTCCCTTGGGTGGTTTGGAACTGTGATCCTCCAGGTCTCAGCCTCCTGAGTAGCTAGATTACAGGTGTGAGCCACTAGTGCTTGTAACTTATATTCTTGAAGATCAACTCAGACCCCACCTCTGAGGTCTTCAGTCTGTGGCACAGCAAAGGACAGCTAGAGACCACAGCATACAGTGTGATCAGAAACTCATAGCAAGAATCACAGAGCCCAGAGGGAACCCTTACCAACTCTACCTTCATTTGGCATGTCTCACAGATGTCACCCACTCCCAAGCATTACACAATTCATTCAGCAGACCAGTCAGCAAACACTTTACGAACTTCATGCTAAGCACTGAGGAGACACAGGCAGATAAATCTCAGGCTCACCACCTGCACCTCTAATGGAACTCACGGATAGCAGAAGACAGAAGGGTAAAGGCAAGGGGACTGAACAAGACTCTTGGAGGATTACCCAGGGGTGGGTAATCCTGGGCAGGAGTCCAGCCTGGCAATTTGATTCCCTCAGTGGTCCAATGACGGCCATGTGGATTCTAACTCAGACTCTAAACTCAGAATGAATTTAATTGATTGGGGGACAGGAGAACAGGGGCTTTGGGGACATGCTTAGGCTGGTGGCTCAGCCCTGCTGCGGACTGCCCTGACCCCCATTGTCCCTGCTTCCTACAGGTACACAGCCCCTGGGCAGCCTCTTCACTGTGGCTCTGGTCTGTGTCCTGGTGCTGGTTGGCGGGGTCCTCGCTTACTTCATCAGGTGAGACTGTCTGCGAAGCCTGCTCCGGCATTCTGGGCCTCTGCTCTACAGGGTCTTCCTCAGCAATCTGCAGGGACTATCTCAAAATCTACCTCCTGGACCTCAGGGTATACAGACCCATCTTGGTGGTGATCAGAGTGCATTGAAGCCCCAGCTGCTTCCTGAGAAGGTCTGTGGGAGAAGCAGGAGATGCGGGCTGAGGCTCTATCCTTTGAGCGTCAGACCCTACACCTATACAATGAGGAATTGTCCAGGACCATGCACACAGGGCCTGCAGCTTCCAGAACAATTCTCCCTGGGACAGGGATTCCTCTGTGCTCTGAATCCAGATGTTCCCCAATTCTTCGTGGCTATCCCATGAGGCCTTGGAAACAACAAGGCTAATGATCAAGTGTTCCAGGCCAGGGAAGCTGCAGACTTGAAGCTGAGGCTGAAGGACCCATGGGCACAGTGCTCTGTGCCTTCCGAGACCATCTGAGACTGTGAGAATTAGCAACGAGAAGGAAAGCAAGTAGGAGAGGGCTGTAAGTTACAGGCAGCTCTGGGGACTGGGCTGGGCTAGAGGAGAACTTTGCAACCCTCTCCCATTGTCTTTGTACCTGCAGATTGGGTATCCAGCAGTTGTGGTTGATTCAGGGCCCCCAGCAGATCCTGCTGACAGCCCAGGAGCTCACCTTTCTCCATCATCCCCTGAGCCGAAGGGTGGGTAGGCAAGGCAGGGCTGGATGGGCTGGCAATGGAAGAGGCCAGGTCTAGGCTCTTGACCACACCTGACGCACCCTTCCAACAGAGGCTGCATGTGGACACTGGAAGTGAATCCCAAAGTGCAGCAGAAGGCGAAAGCCTGAGATTGATGGTCCAAGGGTCAGCAAGGAGTCCACCAGTGCCCCCAGAACCTACCAGTGTGGCCCTGTACCAGGTGAGAGCCTCTGCCACCTACTCCTCAGACTATGCTTGGGGAACAGTAGTCACTTTCCTGTCTCAGAGGGAGAAAACGGCCTCCTGCCTAGGAGCAGGGGCTTTCCTGGGCCCCATGCAAGTTGAGGAAGGGTGGATAATGGGAGTCAGAGCTCCCAGCTTCATTGGGAGAGGTTCACAGTTTGACCTGGGGAAACAACCAATTCTTGTTGCTTGAGGCCTGGGTATTGCGTGGTTCATCTTCCTCTGCCTGCTCAAGCCTAAGAGATCTCTGGTCCCTGAGGCCCCAGTGGGAGGGGCAGCATCCAGTCCTGGACAGCCTCCAGACAGAAGCTGGCCTCTTGCAAAGATGGAGGTGAGACTAGCACAACCTTAAGTCTGTGGAAAACAAAGCGCTTTCTTACATGCTATCAGTGGCAAGTTCTAGCTCAAGATTTCCCTGTTGCTATGGGTCTCATGTTCTGTGACTTCCATGGGTGATGTACTGAGCTAATTGTTTCTATGAGAATCAACAAGAGACTCTTGATGCTTCCCCTCACCCATCTTGTCTGTCCCAGAGGAATTTCTTAATTTCCCCCATTGCTGAAAAGCAGCTTTAATGATGCACAGAGCATGTTTTATTTGCTTTTGTGCAGTAGCCCATATGCTGCAGGTGAGGCCTAGGCACCAATCCACCAGAGAGATGGAAGGAAAGGGCTGAACCTGTAGTTAGCCCAGGGCCTCCTTCCCTTACTCCCCTTCTACAGTCCTAGGGCCAAAGAGCCTGCCCACACCCCCACCAACCTCACAGGCTTGGGAGTGCCCTGGGGCCTGCAAGAGTAAGCTGACCTCACACTAGGGAAACTATGCTTCTTAGAGACTACGCCATCAGCCCTCAGCATGTAGGGAAAATGTTGCCTTTCTCACTGTGCAGATTTGGATCTTGAGATTCAGAGATCAGAAGTCACTGCCCCAGGTTATAGGGTTGAAGAAGGTAGAGTTAGGATTTGAACTTGGGTCTACCAGCCATTGAGCTGACTCTACAGGCTTGGAACACAGAAACTGAGTCCCATAGAAATGGGAAGAATTTCTCCAAGGCTGGGGATCAGCAGTAGGTAAACTCTTATTCTTTTTTTTTTTTTTTTTTCGGTCGGTCGTGGGGCTTGAACTCTGGGCCTGAGCGCTGTCCCTCAGCTCTTCAGCTCAAGGCAAGTGCTCTACCACTTGAGCTACAGCGCCACTTCCTAAACTCTTATTCTTTCTCAAATAGGGAGACTGGGTGTGGTTGAAGAAGTTGGAAATGGGTACAATCCCTGAGCTGCGCCCAAGTTCCCTCAGCCTCCTGAAAAAGGTAGGTCTGGGGAAGGCATGGAGGGGCTGGGATGAGACGCTGCTGGGAAAATCCTTCCTGGTCTGGATTGACCCCTACTCCATGAGGAAGCTCTGGCCTTAGAGGGGGAGCCATTTTCCTGTGATCACTGCCAGCAGCTCTGCCATCTCACAACCAGCTTCCCTAAAGCCATGTCATCCTCCCAGCAAGATCTGGGCCTGGCAGTAGCATCATATAGCACTTCAGTATCACCAAGCAACTTCAGCCAGCACCTTCCCCACACCTACCTATCCATGTGTCTATCTGCTGTCTACTGGGCATCATTTATATGCCAGGCAGTGCTCTGAGTTTTATAGGAGAGAAGTTCTTTCACTAGGGGAACTTTTGGTGACTTGTCATCAATAACGATGCGCGCGTGCGCGCGCGCGCGCGCGCACACACACACACACACACACACACCTTCACCTGAGACTGTCACCAACTGAACAGCACTATGGGATGAAGGACAGAGGACAGGAAGATCCTGGAAGGAATCCTTTTTGCATAGAACACCTGTGTGTGTAATGGAGCCAGTAGTATGCAGCCTGTGAAGGCAGGGAGCACAGGCTCATAGTATGCCTTCAACAAATGGTGCATCATATTCAACTATTGCTTTAGTTACTTTTTATTGTCATTTGCAATATCATTATTGTGTGAAGTAAAGAGGTGAAGTGATGAGAGCTAAAGCTAAGCATTTCCAGGGGCATCTACAACTAATGTAAGCTTGCTTGCTTTCTTTTCTTTTTTCTTTCTTTCTTTCTTTCTTTCTTTCTTTCTTTCTTTCTTTCTTTCTTTCTTTCTTTCTTTCTTTCTTTCTTTCTTTCTTTCTTTCTATTGGTCATGGGGCTTGAACTCTGGGCCTGGGCACTGTTCCTCAGCTCTTTAGCTCAAAGCTAGTGTTCTACCACTTGAGCCACAGCGCCACTTCTGCTTTTCTGGTGGTTAACTTGAGATAAGAGTCTCACGGCCTTTCCTGCCCGGGCTGGCTTTGAACTTCGATCGTCAGATCTCAGTCTCCTGAGTAGCTAGGATTACAGGCATGAGCCATCGATGCCCGGCAGCATTGTTTCTTTTCTTTTCAATTTTTTTATTGTAAAAATACTGTACAAAGGGGTTACAGTTACATGAGTAAGGTAATGAGTACATTTTCTATCAAGCATTGTTACCTCCTCCTTTGTTTTTCCCTTACCATCCTTTCCTTCTTCACCTCCCCAACTCCTCCTCCCCCCCCCCCCCCAAGTTGTAAAGTTCATTTTCAAGTATCTTGTACAAGTATCTTGTACATCTCATTGTTTCTTAAAAGAGGTAGGTCCTGTGGTTCAAACCTATCATCCTAGCTACTCAGATGATATAAATAGGAGGATCATAGTCCAGGCTGGCCTAGGCAAAATATTTGAAGCAAAAAGGACTTGGAATGTGCCTTAAGTTGTAGAAAGCCTACCTAGCAAGTATAAGGCCCCGAGTTTAAACCTCAGTAATTCTATAAAACAAACAAACAAACAAATATAAAAGGTCCTGTATGTGGTCAGAGAAATTTGAAGACTACTTGGATTAGCTATAGAACTACTTAGCACCTTTACTGTGCTAGTTTGCTTGATTACTGCTTTGTAACAACATACCTCAAAATGCAGTGATTTAAATCAATGCTCAGCTTATCACTTACACGTTTGTGGTGAGAAATTTCATCAGTGCTCAGCTGACCAATTGTTTTCTGCTTTGCATCAATTACTCAGTGGTAGTTAGCTGGTAAATTATGGCCATTGGCCAAATCTGTCTTACTGCCTGCTTTTAATAAATAAAGTTTTATTGGCACACAGCCATGCTATTTCCTTTATATATTGCCCATGGTTGATTTCGTGTTACAATATTCAAGGTGAAGACTTGTGATGGAAATGTGCAAAACCTAAATGATTTGCTATCTGTATCTGAAAACTTTATTGATTCTTTGTCCAGAGAACCTAAATAATGACTTTCCTCACATTTGGTGTCTTGGCAAGGCAGTTGGAAAACTGGGCCCAATAGAACTCTATTTAGTAGGCTCAGGACCTCTCCATGGTATCTCTGTTGTGGTGATTCTGGGTAGAAAGACTTCTTACCTGATGGCTCATTGCTCCAACAGAGCATTCCAAGAGACAGGAAAAGGCAGCTGCTGGTCTCCTAAGTCTGAATACACAAGGCCACTTCCACTGTATTTAGTCACAGCAGTCCCAGAAACCCTCATGTTCAAGGAGAAGGAAGAGTTCTCCTCTTGGTGGCAGGAATGTCAAAGGACCTGAGGCCATTCTTAACTCTGCACAAGTATTAATGTGCTCATGGTCTGAAAGGGAAGTGGAAGGGTGTTTTGAAGCTCTCTCCACTTCATTGGACTTCTTTGTGAGGAGGATGTGCCAGATGAGGAAGGCTCTGTCCTACTTTGGACAACACCAATGTTCCTGTTTGAGTTTGAGCTTTCTGGCATGCTGATCAGCCAGTGGAGAGTCTGTATTCTACTAATGCCAGATCCCTCCCGCTCCTCTTCCTCTCTTTACAATCAGTCTCTGGGGAAAGAATGTAAAGTATGGAAATAAATAATGTAAAGTATGGAAATAAACAGAATGTAAATTTTTAGGTCAGTGGTGTTACTTAGCTCGTGAAATGGGACAGAACCTGATTTTGTGGATGCAGCCCATCCACTATCCACCTTTGGTTTACTCATTCTACCATCCATCTTCCCACTCAACCATCCATCCATCTGCCCACACCCACTCACCCATTCATCCTTCCACCTACCACCTATCCCCCTACCATCCATCTATCCATCTTCTCACTCATCCTCTGTTCATCAACCCACCAATCCACCACCCATCCATCCATCCGTCCATCCATCCATCCATCTATCTACCATTTATCCACCCACCACCCATCCATCTATTTTCTACTCATCCATCTATTCATCACCTATCTATCCACCCATCCAACCCTTCCATCAGTCTGATGGATACGTGGATATACAAATGGGGGATAGGTGAGCACGTAGATGAATAAATGGTGGGTGGGTCAATGAAAGGTTGGATGGATGAACTGACATTACATGGACAGGAGAATGAGTGCATACATGAATAGATGGATGGATGGTGGTATATTGATGGGTAGATTAACAGGGATGAATGGAAAATGGATGAGTGGTAGGTGGATGGATGGATAGTTGAATGGATGGAAGAGTAAGTGGAAAGATGAAAGGGTTGGATGGGTGGATGGATAGGCGATGAATAGATGGATGAGTAGAAAGATAGATGGATGGGTGGTGGGTGGGTGAATGGTAAGTAGATGGATGGATGGATGGATGGATGGGTGGGTGGTGGATTGGTGGGTTGATGAACAGAGGGATGAGTGAGAAGATGGATAGATGGGTGGTATGGAGATAGGTAGTAGGTGGATGGATGAATGGGTAGGTGAGTGGTTGGCAGATGGATGGATGGGGAGACCCTCCCACCCACACACCACTTATCTACCCATCTACCTATTTCTGATGCTCTTCTGTGATGATTGCTAGTCTAAATGTAAATTAGTAGGACTGACCTTGGAAAGGGATCCTGGGTGCTGCTAAAGTGTCCATTGCCCCAGCAGATGCGGGAGATGCGGCATGAGAACGTTGCCACCTGCCTGGGCTTCTTTGTGGCCCCTGGGGTCAATGCTCTGGTGCTAGAGCACTGTACTCGGGGCAGCCTGGAGGACTTGCTGAGGAATGAGGCCCTGCGGCTGGACTGGACCTTCAAGGCATCTCTGTTGCTGGATTTGATCCAAGTGAGGAGCCTCCCGTGGAGCTGAGGGGTGATGGATGGGACAGGGAGGAGAGATACGCTCAGCGTTTCCACTCTCTAATTGAAATATGAACAGCAAAAGAGGAGGTGAGGCAGAAAGGCCTTTGATGCCTGTGGGAATCCTGTGCTCTTTCTCACATATCACAGATCCAACAGTCCCCCTCTATGTCCACCCAGGGCATGCGGTATCTGCATCATCGACATTTCCCCCACGGCCGTCTCAAGTCTCGGAACTGTGTGGTGGATGGACGTTTCGTGCTCAAGGTCACTGACCACGGTTACGCAGCACTCCTAGAGGCTCAGCAGTCTCCCTACCCCCAGCCAGCTCCAGAAGGTCAGCTTGGGGTGTGCAAGGGGCTGCCAGTTGGTTCTGAAGCCTCTGTTTAAACTGGTGTTGGTGAAACAGGGGATGAGGAACAGATCTTCAGTATGGTACTGTGAGCTTGAGTGGATGGCTTTTCTGCTCAGGAAGAACCTCAGCCAAGGGAGAAGATGCCCCTCGGTCTCCTCAGGTACAGAGTGTGGTGCAGCGTGGCTTTGCCCTGTGATTGCAGAGCTTCTGTGGACGGCTCCTGAGCTGCTGCGGGGGCCCGGGGGGCCCGGGCAAGGCACCCTCAAAGGGGATGTGTTCAGCATGGGCATTATCCTGCAGGAGGTACTGACTCGAGGCCCACCCTACAGCTCCTCAGGGCTCTCAGCGGAAGGTACAGTGTCCTTGTCCCCCTGCTTGTCCTGTCCCTGGCTGGAGTCTCCAAGTAGCTGGGGAGCTCTGTAACGACCATTCGACCTGGGCCTGAAAAGAACCATAAGTAAACTTTGTGGGACATCAGCCAGATTTGCCTAAAGATGTTGAGTAAAGCCCTTTTAGCTCTAAGCTTCAGTTTCCTCATCTGTAAAATAGGGAGCACAATGCCTGCCTTGTAGAGTGACTGTGTGCACATCTTTTTCACTTGAGACAAAGAACCTGGCAAAGTCCCTTTATTGTTTACAAACATCATTCTGGGTAGTTTTAAGAGTGGAATAACGGGGAATCCCCTGATGATAGTTCAAGATCTGGGTGCATAGGGTCCTTTGTAGCTTCTAAAGCATGTTCATATGTTATACTCCTCCCTCCCCAGCCCCAGAAGATGGGAGCCACCTCTTCAGAGATGAGTTAACTGCATGAGAGGCAGGGAGTTCCCAGGAGGGAGGGGGCTAGGATCTGGACTGAGGTCCTCTCTTTCCAGCGTGGTGTTCTTAACCTAAAATTCCTTGAAACCATCCTGGCTCACTTCATCTTAGAGCCCACCAGGTCCACAGGGCTGCATGAGCAGCTCCAATGAAGGACAAAGAGGTAGATCAAGTCCCTGGCCTGGGCTCCCCATAGCAGGGGGATACTCACACATCAGGATCCGTTTTAATGTCAAAAAGTCCAGAGTCTCAGATGCTACTATTCAACTTCTCCTGTTCATGGATGACAGAAATCTCAAGGACACTTTGAAATGGATTTGTACTTTATTTGTCCCAAACTATCTGGCTGGTTTGGGGGATAGGGATAGCTGTAGGCATGTGGGCGATGTTAGAGAGTCCATCTGCATGCTCTTCATTTTGAGTACATGCAGCTTCCCTAAGCCTGGGGCCTATGGCCTGGGGATCTGACGCCTGCAGGCCTTGGACACCCTGGGCAAGCTGGCTGAAAACGAGGCCCAGTCCTGATGGCTGTATTTTACCAGCTCTGCTTGGATGGTGGTGACATGAAGTACTCCTACAGACTTTCAATTTCCCTATTTTTTTTTTTTTTTTTTTTGTGCTGTTCCAGGAGTTTGAACTCAGGGTCTGGGCACTGTCCCTGAACTTCTTTTGCTCAAGGCTAGCACTCTACCACCTGAGCCACAGAGCCAATTCTGACTTTTTTGGTAGTTTTTTGGAGATAAGAGTCTCACTGACTTTCCTACCCAGGTTGGCTTCAAACTGTGATCCTCAGATCTCAGCCTCCTCAGTAGCTAGGATTACAGGCATAAGCCACTGACATGGGGGTGATGCCTCCTTTGCTATCCCAATAAGAAGGCCAAAGAAGGGATGAAAGAGTGACTGAAATCCAGATGCTTCTCCTCTGCGGCCCCAAGGCTCCCATTCCCACGAGAGTAGGTGAACCTGCTATGCCTCACAAGTCAATAGGCAGGTGATACTAGCTGTGCACTTTATAGAGGAAGAAATTGAGAGGTAAAATAAACCATCACAATGCTAATGAAGCTTAGAAGCCCCATGCTGGTCCTCTGCTTCCAGGGCCTGTGCTTGGTGCCCAGCCTTTCTTCCCAGTTGACTTGAGGCTCTTTGTACTCTCCCATATCCCCCACAGCTTCCAGAGGCAGGCCTCATTTCTATCCATTGTTGGGTGGAGAGTCTTTGATGATGGCTAGTGATCGAGTCAGATGAGAACACCTGGGGGCCTGGCGGTGGCTTTGCTGGGTGGTCTTTACATAGAGAAGGGATGGATGGGGACAGCTATGGTGGGATTGTGTGAGAGTGACCATCGCGGGGATGGGAAGGAGCAGTCTTGAGAGTGTGGCCCCAGACTAGGTGGCAGGGATAGTGGCAAAAGCCAGGGAATCAGGGCTTCAAGCTCACCAGTGGGTGTTGCTGGCAATGGAACCCCAGCAATGGAGGACAACTTGCCTTGCATCATTCCCTCCTCCCAGCACCCCTCTCTCATGAAGGCAAAATGTTGAGCTCATTTACAGATGGGGAGACTGAGAGGTCACCATCTTCCCTACTATCTCAAAGCAAGATGGTGACAGAGCCAGAATTCAAACCCAGCACTTGGAGCTTCTGGTCTGAGACCCATTCCAGGGCTCTTATGTGGTAGGGCAGACCTGGGAAGGCAGGGAGGTATGTGCATCAGACAGCCATGGGACCTAGAACATCCTCGGGGCCTGATCCACACCACTTTAAGCCTCCCTTAACCTCCCTCAAAGCCCCTCCCATGAGCCCTTGGGGTTTGTTGCAGAAATCATCCGGAAGGTGGTGTCTTCCTCACCTCTCTACCGGCCACTAGTATCCCCTGACCATGGACCCCCTGAGTGCATCCGGCTGATGAAGGAGTGCTGGGAGGAGGCTCCAGATGACAGACCAAGCCTGGACCAGATCTACAGCCAGGTCAGCATTCCCAGAGGAACCTATCTATGGACCTTGCCTGGCCAGATGCCTGACCACCCTGTGCCCAGAGCCTGGAAATGCCATGCAGCCAGGGGGCACAGCCAATAAAGCAACCCTGGGGCCTTGGAGGAGAACAGTCCTGAATGTCCTGCCTTGGCTCAGATAGGTTGAAGGGACTTTCCCAAGCAAGTGAATGAGGCCAACCCTCGTTGGTTGGTCTGTCTGTCTGCTTGCATGGGGAGCTCCACCCTTGACCAGGTCTCCTGGTGCCTGAACCAAAAGGCTGTTAGTGGCAATGGAAACAGCACTGCTTCCAAAGTCAGGGGAGAGGGGCAGATGAGAGGAGCACTGGAGTCCTCCATTATGTCTTGGGATTGCAGCAGGTAGATCGAGTTAAGTCCACACGAGTCCTGGGGTCTGGGCCTGACTGAGCATGCCAACTCCCTTAAGACCAGTCTACATCTTCAACTTGCTTTTTTACCTTTCACTTCCCGACCACCACAGTGACAGCTTGCCAAGGTGAGGTTTAGTGAGGTCCAGACTGGACCAGGAATCCAGAAAGACTTTATCTCAAAAATGGCAAATGAAAAAAGGAGTCTGGGGCATGGTTCAAGTGGTAGAGTGCCTGCCCAGCAAAGTGGAAGGGTTGGAGTTCAAACCCCAGTACCACCACCAAAAACAAAGTAGTTCTCTGAGCAGAAGGATAGGAGAAAGAGAACTACCTTCGAAGTTAAAGGCCTGGGTGTGCAAGCCAAAGCAATCTGACAAAAAGGTGACTATGGGGAAGGTAGAAATATTTGCAGATTTTATAATTGCACTTCAAAGCAATCTAAGGGGAACAATGGAAAAAACATTCCAAATGATAACATCACTTTAAGCATGGTTGAAGATAAAATTAATATGTGAACGTCTTCAGGTTGTAAAGCAGTTACAAGTAATTTGTTTCTTCAATTATAAAATGGATTCTTGGCACAGAAGTGTCCTTGCTGGTATCTTAAGCACCACTCTTATCTACCCTGGCTGACTATTATAGCTTGTGTCTCTGATTTTGATGGCCAGTACGAGGTACACATACTTTGGCCTTAGACATACAGTCATGCCTTGCAGACTTTTTTTTCTCTTTTTGTTCTAGTCCTGGAGCTTGAACTCAAATCCTCATGTTCTTGCTCAGCTTGCTTGCTCACAGCTGCTACTCTACCACCTAAACGATGCCTCTAGCCCACTTTTTGCTGGTTATTTTGGAGATTCTCCTCAGGATTGGCATTGAACTGTTATCCTCTGGATCTTATCCTTCTGAGCAGCTTGAATTTTGGGTGTGAGCCACAGCACTTGGCATTGCTAGTTATTTTGGCAATATGATTCTCATTGATTTTTCTGCCTAGGGCTGGTTTTGAGCTGTGATCTTCTGGAGCCACTGGCTCTCTGTCCCTTGCAGACTTTTTTGAAAGAAGTGGTGTTGATGGAGTTTGGATGTGCACACTCACATCATACATACAAATACATATACATTACAGCTGCTGGATTTAGCTAACAATAGACCCCCTCCCCCCCGCCCCCCCCCCACATACTTTGTTGATCACTGATCTACTTCTACTGGCTGTTCTTTGGGAAGGTTCTAGTAAGTCTCCTTAGGAAGCTTGGTGCCACATTTCCGACAAAGTCGTCCTTGAAAGTGCAGCATATGAGCCACAGAATCCTCAGAGGAAGGCTGGAACTTGTCTTTGATTGGCCTTAGCAGTTAGCTTAAAGCTCTGGTGCCTGATTCACTCTGCAGATTGTGTAATCTGTACTTCCCTGTTTGTTTTGTTGCTAGGAAGTTTATCTCTAAAACAGTGACCAATTTCAAGCAAACCCCATTCTTGGATTAACTTTAAAAAACAATCTTTCCTTTAATTTTTTTCTGTGTGTGTGTGTGTGTGTGTGTGTGTGTGTGTGTGTGTGTGTGTGTGTGTGTGTGTGTGTGTGTGTGTGTGTGTGTGTGTGTGTGTGTGTGTGTGTGTGTGTGTGTGTGTGTGTGTTACTGGAGCTAGAACTCAAGGCCAGAGTGTTCTCCCTTAGCTTTTTCCGCTCAAGACTAGTGCTCTGCCACTTGAAACACAGCTCCATTTTCAGGTTTTTTACTAGTTCATTAGGGAGAAGAGTTTCATGGACTTTTCTGCCCTGGCTGGCTTTGAACTGTGATCCTCAGATCTTAGCCTTCAGAATAGCTAGGATTATAGGCATGAGCCACCGTGTCCAGCATTGTCTCTTTTGATTTAAACAGACTTATCTATTTAGGGAGGTCAAAATAGCAATATATTATACACAATATGTAAATATTATATATTTACTTTCTATGTATATATAAAATAATTAAAATAAAATATAGTATATAAATATATAAAAATAAAAAATAAAATATATAGTATAGATATAAACATATTAATATACTATATTACATATAAACTTTCTATTTGTCCATCTACTGATCATCTACTTCTCATATTCACCCACCCATCATCTGTCTGTCTGCCTGTGTGTATATCTGTCTGTCTATCTATCTACCTACCTTGGTGAAGAACATGGAGTGCCTGTGTAAGTTGTTGCGAAGCCCTTTGCAATGAGATTATTTGTTAATGGTAATGCTCTGGTTTGCTGGACTAAGGCTCTTTTGCAAAGGCTCCTCTTCCTGCCTGCCTCACACACTGAATTAACCCTGTTTCCCTTCCAGCCCTCTGCATCTTTCCTTACTTACATATCTTCCACTGCCATCCATCTCCTCTAGGCAGGAACTCTGCTGAGTTCCTATGGCCCCAGAATTCCTAGCTGACCTTCATGGATGAATTGGGATTCTTTTTTTCCATCCCCAGTTCAAAAGTATCAACCAAGGTAAAAAGAGCAACGTTGCTGACTCCATGCTGAGGATGCTGGAGAAGTACTCCCAGAACCTGGAGGACCTGGTCCAGGAGAGGACAGAGGAGCTGGAGCTGGAGAGGCGGAAGACGGAGAGGCTGCTATCACAGATGCTCCCACCGTGAGTGGCCTGGGGCTGCCAGGGGTCTCCAGCAGGGGCCTGGAACTCAGCAGAGAATCTGGACTCCATCCAATCACTGCTGTTCATTTACCCAATACCCTCTCTTTTCCTCTCTTTCTTTTTGGTGGTGAGGAATTCGTTCAGGTCCTCACACTTGCTAGGCAGGTACTCTACCATATAAGGCATGCTTCCAAGTCCCCTTTGCCTTTGCTTTCTCTCTTCTTTCTTTCTTTCCCTTCCCTTCCTTTTTCCCCTCCCCTTCTCTCCCTTCTTCCCTCCTTCCCTCCCTCCCTTTCTTCCTTCCTTCCTTCCCTCCTTCCTTCTTATGCCAGAACCTCTTTTATTTAAGGCTGGAGCTCTACCACTGGAGCCACGGATCCATTTTTTGCTAGTTAATTGGAGATAAAAGTCTTGAATTTGTCTGTCTGGGATGGCTTCAAAACATGATTCTCAGATCTCAGTTTCCTGAGTAGCTAGGATTACAGGCACGAGCCACTGGCATCTGGCTTGCCTTGGTTATTTTTGAGGTTGAATCTTGGTTTAAGCTTGGGCCAGCCTGGGCTTTGATCCTCCTACTTGTGATTCCCCACGTCTCTGGGGATGACAGCCATGTACCACAGCACCCAGACATTGTGCTTTCCTTGAAGCTGGGATAACAGGTACACATGACCACATCCAGGCATTGGTTGAGTTTTTTTGGTGTGTGTGTGTGTGTGTGTGTGTGTGTGTGTTTTGGTTGGTCATGTGGCTTGAACTCTGGGCTCAAAGCTGGGCTCAGGCACTGTCCCTCAGCTCTTCAGCTCAAAGCTAGCGCTCTACCACTTGAGCCACAGCACCACTTCTGGTTTTCTGGTAGTTAATTGGAGATAAGAGTCTCATGGATCTTCCCGCCCAGGCCGGCTTTGAACCGTGATCCACAGCCTCCTGAGTAGCTAGGATTACAGATGTGAGGAACCGGCGCCTGGTTCAGTCATTGGTTGAGATGAAGTGTCAAGAACTTCTATGCTTGAGCTGTCCTCAAATCTTGATCCCCTGATTGCTGCTTCCAAAGTAGCTAGGATTCCAGGCATGAGCCATAGCACCCAGCCCTGTCCAGCGTATGGCCCTGTGTCATGTGCAAAGTACTGTCCTGAGCACACCAGTGTTGAGTTTCTGATCTCCCTTGGGAACAAGGAAGGGGCACAGCACTTCCATGTCACATGTCTCCTGACAAGGAGAATGTTAGCTCCCACAGCAGATCTGACCCAGATCTCCCTGTGCTCCACTCAGGACTTCCTCCCACACCTCCCGTCCTGACCTCCAAACTGTAATAAAAGATCTCCCTACTTGTCTCTTCCATCCCTTCAGGCCTGTGGCTGAAGCTCTGAAGATGGGGGCCGCTGTAGAGCCGGAGTACTTTGACCAGGTTACCATATACTTCAGCGACATTGTGGGGTTCACCACGATCTCAGCCCTGAGTGAGCCCCTCGAGGTGGTGGGTTTACTCAATGATCTCTACACGTTGTTTGACGCCATCCTGGGCAGCCATGATGTGTATAAGGTGAGGATAGCAGGTGAGGGGCCTTGGGTCTTTCTCTTTATTATTGCAAGTAACAAATTTATTTCCGTTCACCCATTTTGTATCAGTTAGGTATTGCTATGTAACAAATAAGCCCAAAGTCCAGTGGCATGAAATGCTAAGCATCTTTTATAACCCTAAGAGTCAGGTGGAAGTTTCTCCTTGGCTCACTCATATCTGTGAGCAGCCATGTTTGTGGTGGGCAATTGTATTTGAGGTGGGCAGCTCTGTGACCTGAGCTGGGTTCTTCATATCTCGGGAGCCTTGGCTAGAACAACTTAGTTTCTGGCCCACACAGTCTCTCATCTCCTAGCTAGTCTTGGGGTGTTTACACCCCAAGAGGGAGAGGCCAGTGACACAATGCCCTCTTGGGTTCTAACTTTGGATTGAGCACACTGCTATAGCTGACATACTCTATAGGTCAGAGCAAAAGACCCATCAAAGTCCACAAAGTGAGGAAAGAAGCTGTCCTTGCTGGCTTGTGGATGCAAAGAGGGATGAACAGTGTGGTCATGTTGTGTGTGTGTGTGCTTCTTGACCACAGTATTCACTTGTTCATTGTCCATCTTTCTGTCTCTTTAACACTCTTATGGTCAAGCCCTCTGTGTCTGGCCCATGATTCAGCTCAGGTCCCCACCCTGAAGGAGTTTTCAGTCCAGTAGAGAAGAGTTGATGACAGCCACCATACAGGGACTCTCAGGGAAGGCTGAGCCCCTGCCAGTGAGGAACACACAGGTGGTGGGAGGTGCCTCTCTTTGGTGTTGAAGAGAAGGGGCATTTCCAGCCCTCTCCTCTCCATTACTTGCTGGGTGCTGTCTGTGTACCAGATGCTGGTATTAAGTGCTTTATGCATATGGGCCCATTTTAATCAGCACGGCATGAACTCATGAACTGGGAACCAGCATCTCTCTCCTACAGATGGGAAACGTGAGGCAAGAAGGTGAAGTGACTTATGGTGACATATTTTGAAGTGGAGATCTGAACTTGGGTGATGGATCTCAAAGCTTTTCATCAGGAAAGTTCAGCATCCATGTGACACACACACTCAGTATGAACCCTGGGCTCGTAGTGGCCCACCTTTCTAGCCACTGAAGACCTCTAGATTTTCCCCCCACTTTGCACATACTGTTCCCTTCTCCTGGAACACCACCCTCCCTCTGGTCCATCGGCCTCTCCTGGCTCCCCACCATCTCTTGGGGCTCAGGTCTGACCTCTTGGATCCCAGACCTGGCGAGGTGTTCTGTGTGATGCTTTCCTAACACGCTTGGTCAGCGCTTTGCAGTTCTATCCTGAGCCAATCTGTGCTAGCCCTTGACAGTGCCCAACACATAGTGGGTCCTCAGGGAATGGATGTTGACTGACTGAGGAAGACCCCAAGGTCCAGAGAGGGAAGTGGACCACATGAGGTCACACAGCTGGGAGACAGCACAGCCAGAACAGGAAATCACAGCGTCTAGAGGATTCTATAAGTTCTCTCTCTATGACAGCAGCCACACTGGCCCGCAGAGACCTAAGCCACTGATACTCAAGGCTGCAGCCCCCCTCCTATTCTCTGCTGAAGACTCCATTTGGGTCCAGGTTCCAAGAAGCATCTCACAGACTGGCTGTCTTCCCACTCTTCTTCCCCCACCCTGAGTCTTCATGGCTGTTCCTGTCTCTCCCCCCGAGGCCCAGGCAGAGATTCTTCACCACCTCACTGATCTCCATGGCTTTGATATACCCTGAGTCACCCCTGGCCCATCCCTTTCTCCTCTGCTAATCTTTTCTCACACATGTGTCCCCCAGCTCTGAATCACACACTCCACTCTGCTCTGTACTCTGGCCAAGAGGCCTGCATCTCTCTGGCAGAGGGAAATGAAATTGAACAAGGCCTGCGCCCCCCTCCAGATGTGGGCACGAGAGGCCTCATCCCTATGATGTGTGATGTGTCTCTCACCACTCACACCATCCACCTCGGTTTCCCCTCCATCCCCCACAGGGTCTGGTTACTGCTCTTTAATCCAGCCTGGGTTGGGAGGCAGCCAGGCTACATTTCCTGGTTCTGCCGAGATCTGGGATTCCTCCTGGAAGGCCTCATTGCTGAGTGAGCACTTCTAGAGGCAGAGCTCAGGGTTCACAAGCAGCTTCTCGGCCTGAGGCTGAGGCCTGAGACAGTTATGGTGCCATCTGCCCCTGGGCAAGCTGCCTCTCTGTGCCCGAAGCTCTTGTAAGTCATGTATAGAAGGGCCCATGGTGTAATTTGGCTTGGCTGATCAAGAAAGGAGCTGCTGGGCTCGTGGCTCATGCCTGTTATCCTAGCTCTTCAGGAGGCTGAGATCTAAGGACTGTGGCTTGAAGCCAGCCTGAGCAAGGGAATCTATGAGACTCTTATCTCCCATTAACCACCTAAAAGCCATTTGTGGAGCTGTGGCTTAAGTGGTAGAGCACCAGCCTTGAGTAAAAAAGTTCAGGTACAACATCCAGGCCCTGAGTTCAGGCCCTAGGATTGGCACCCCTCCCCCCCAAAACAAAATTAGGGTAAGTGCAGTCGACCATGCAGACACCAACAGAGGAGTTCCTTCCACTTGCCTCTGAAGTACCAGTGGCTTCTTAGGCCCTCAGTGTCCCCACAGATTAGCTTAGCTGGATGATTTGACTCTTTTTAATGCCCCTCTATTAGATAGCTTATTATCTGCTCTACAATGAGGACAGTAGAAAGTATATCCTGGGGCCCTTGAGGCTGGCCTGGAAGCTTATAGAGCAGCACCCACCCCACAAAGCCCTGGCCAGAATAAGGTGTGGGTTAGAGTCTCTTCAAATTAGGAGATTCTGAGGGCTTATGGCCACAGTGGCTTCTGTGTCCCCCAGCTTCTCCCTGGCTCTTCTCCATCTTCCTCTCCATGCATCCCACAGGAGGTGAAGGGAAGCTGGGGCTGCCCAGGTGAGCTGCTCTGCCAGGCAGAGCTCTGGCTGCTCAAGAGCCTACTTTCTTCTCTATTGGAAATCATCAGGGTTTGAAACATGGCTGGGGGTGAGGCATCTGGTCTATATGTGTGCTCTTCAGACTAGGCCCTGATGTGCAGCTGTGATCTCTTGCAGATGGCTCTCTGGGAGCTTGTGGCCTGGGTTGGGGACACAAAATGCCTGGTCACCTATGATCAGACAGAGGCCACCTGACTGAAAAGTGCAGCTCCAATCAGTGCAGAAGTACCTGCTGGCGGCACCATATGCTAGAGACCCATGGGATGGGGCTGGGATTGCTGGGAGGTGTGGCTGGAGGTAGGTGTGGGCAGGTAGGAGTGTATGCTCCCATGTGAAGTGTGTGGCCCTGGGGATTCCAGGTGGAGACCATTGGCGATGCCTACATGGTAGCATCGGGGCTGCCTTGGCGCAACGGGAGGCGGCACGCAGGTGAGGTCGCCAACATGGCCCTGGACATCCTCAGCTCTGCAGGTGACTTCCGGATGAGGCATGTGCCGGACATGCCCATTCTCATCAGGGCTGGTCTGCACTCAGGTATGGCTGGGGCCTCATCATGATGCCCAGGCACAAACTAGTTTTCCTAGGCCACGAAACCTTTGTTTCACTTCCTTTCTATTATTTCTGTGTGTGTATGTATGTGTGCGTGCGCGCACACACGTGCGTGCATGCATGCACATGTGCATATACTAGTCCTGGGGCTTGAACTCAGGGGCCTGGGTGCTGTCTCTGAGCTTATTTGCTCATGGATAAGCACTCTGCTGCTTGAGCCACAGTTCCACTTCTGGCCTTTGGGTGGTTAGTTGGAGATATGAGTTTCATGGACTTTCCTGCCCAGGCTGGCTTCGAACTGTGAGCCCCAAATCTCAGCGTCTTGAGTAGCTAGGATTACAAGTGTGAGCCATTGGTGCTTGGCTTTTCTCTTATCTTAAGGGTGTAATATGTTATAAACCCATATTTCCAAGATGCTTACATTCAAATCTTTGTTTTTTTTTTTTCCGTGGTGGGGGAGGATTTTCTTCTCCATATAATTCCACATAGAGGAGCAGATAGTCTGACAGAGGAGACAGCACAAGTTTCCAGTGTCATCCAAAGAGTCCAATGTGGCTGTGGGAAAGACTAGAGTCTCAATGTACCCTTCCCATCCCCCCCCCACTCGCCCTGCTCTGTGGCTCCTATAGGATCATGTCCACAATGCCTGTACCTTGTAGACCCTCACTAACCTCTCTAACTCTCCTCCTACCACTCTTCCTCTCCTCCCTCTCCATCTCTACTTAGCTGCATTTCCCAAAGGCTTCCACACCTTTGCACCTGCTGTTCCTTGCCTACTCATTCGCTAATCCTTCCAGACAGCTCAGGCCATTGCCTCCTCCTGCAAGTCCCCCTTTCTGGGTTTGGAGTCTTCTCCTGAGCTGACACAGGCTCTCCATTATCCCAGCATTGATTGAAAGAAACATGCCTTTCCTATGGGCTGATTGCCTACTCAAGAGCAGGAGCAGGCTTTCATTTGTCTGAGTCCTCCTTTCCCACCCCAGTCCAGAGCTGAGCATGCGCGTTGACTCCTCTCTTGGTGCTGTTGGAAACTTCAGCCTTATCCTCACCCTGGCTGCAGCCAGGACGTGCAGAGAGGAATAGCAGGGGGGGAGAGGGGGGAAGGAAGAGCTGGTAGCAGGACCTCTGTCTGGCCCAGGACCTGCTAGAGCTCACCAGGCACATTTGTGGTTTCAGGGCCCTGTGTGGCGGGCGTTGTGGGTCTCACCATGCCTCGGTATTGCCTCTTCGGTGACACTGTCAACACTGCCTCCAGGATGGAGTCCACAGGGCTACGTGAGTATCTCTTTCTTCTCTCCTGCCCAGGAAGGACTCATAGCCGGGCTATTTGAAACAGTGCCTAGTCACCACCTCACCACCTGGTGGCAGCGTGTCTTAGGCAGCCATCTAAGAGAGATGCTGTATGTCCTTTGAGCTTCCCCCAGGACTTCTGTGATTCGAGGAATTAGCAGAGAAAATAATGACTGGCTCAAGAGGTGGGAAAATGGATCCTGGCCCAGGCTCTGCAATGGCTTGTCTAGTGTTGAGCACGGTGCTCTTCCTGTAGATCCCATTGTGTAACAGAGACCCATTCCACATTGGGCTTTCTCTTGATTGTATCCCATGATGCAGGACATCTAAACACTGCAATGTTAGCACCTCAACACTTTACAGCCTTGTAGGAGCAGGGGCTATTCTAAAGTCTTGCTTAGAGCAGCCTCAAGATCTGTTTCTGGCTAAGTTGTTCAGTGCACACACTGAACAAACAGACTGGGTGATCCTCCCCCCGCCCCCAGGGAGTCCTGCTCTTAAAAAAAAAAAAAAAGAAATGGCTTGTTTTCTCTGGTGTGGCCTTAATAGAGTTCCCTCCAAGCAAAAATTAGTGTAAGGATTCTGGCTTCCTTTGACTTCTACTTAACACTTATTCTATACAATTTGGTTTTCTTTGGGACCTCTTACAGTGACCAGCTATTGAAAGAAGAACAAGATAGCAGAGGGAGGTTATTGCGCATGTCAGTATTGTGTGTGTGACTGGTTTTGTGTCACTGATTTTATTGAATGCTGTGGGCAGGTGGTAACTTATTTCTCCCTTCACAGCATACAGAATTCACATCAGCCGAAGCACTGTCCAAGCCCTGCTCAGCCTCGACGAAGGCTACAAAATTGATGTCAGGGGTCAGACCGAGCTGAAGGTGAGAGAATTTCCTGGTTCCCAGAGTCCAGTTTTTGGGCACCCCCTCTTTTTTTTGGATGCCATTACTGGAGCTTGAACTTAGGGCCTTGCACTCCCATTTGATCTTTTTGCTCAAGACTGGTGCTCTAGCACTTAAGCCACAGCTCCACTTCTGGCTTTTAGCTGGTTAATTGGAGATGTACATAGACTTTTCTGCCTAGATGTACTTTGAACCTCAATCCTCAGATTTTAGTCTCTTGAGTATCTAGGATTACAGGCATGAGCCATGGCACCCAGCTCTATTCCCATTTCTAGGTGGGGAGGTTTTCAGTGGGGAGAAACCTTTCAACACCTACCTTCCTGTTGGTTGCAGGGGAAGGGTGTGGAGGAGACCTACTGGCTGGTGGGGAAGGTGGGCTTCCACAGACCTCTGCCCACACCTCTGCACATCACACCTGGGTGAGTGAGGGCGATGCTCAGACTCTTTGGTGTTTGGTTTGCTATGTGTCAGTTTTATAAACAGTATTACTTGCCTAGTGTGGAATACAGAATCCTTCAGTGTCTAGCAGCCACTACCTTTCTGCTGATGGTGACAAGACTGGACCTCAACACAGCCCCTGTTGGCCTCGACATGACCTCTAACTTTCTCACTTGAGCTCAGCTCACTGTCCTGAGTATCATATTGTTACTGCATCTTTGTCACCTCTAAATTTCCTGTGGAAATTTTAGATGTTAAGGTCTTCCTTTTTTTCCTTGATAGTTCCAGAATTTGAACTTGGGGCTTTGTGTTCACTTGGTTTGCTTGCTCAGCTGGTATTTAGCCATTTACATCATGCCTCCAGATCAGCTTTTTGCTGATTCACTGCAAATGGAGTCTCTCAGACTTTTCTGCCAGCTTTGAACTATGACCCTCCAGATCTCAGCATCTTGAGTAGCTAAGATAACAGACATGAGTCACTGGTGACTAGCTAAGGCACTCACCTTTTAAAGGTCATGGAGTAGAATTTCAAGAGCTTGCTTGCCTAGAAATGTGCCTTCTACCATTATCTTTTAGAACCCCTTCATTGAGGGCCTCAAGGGAGAACTAATATTTTTACCCCAATGTGCTGTTGCTCACTCCCTTCCCCTGCCTCAATCTGTGAGAGGTCTACAGAAGGCCGAAAGGAGGTCTCCAGAACCACAGCGGTCAACAGGCTTGTTCCAGCATGAAGGATGGGCTGAGCTAAGCCCTTCCGGGTCCTGTGGCATGACCACTGCAGAGCTCCAGCCAGAGCCCAGGCTTGTCTCCCTGCCCAGAGTTTTCCCTTCAGTAGGACTTCTGATTGGCTACTTGTCACTCTTCCAGAGCTGCCCTCCCCTTCCTGTTGTGGGGGTCTCCACTCCAATGCTGCCTCAGCAGAGGGGGCTCTGGTCATACACTCTGGAGCCTTGCCATCTCCCTCCAGCCCATTCTCAGCATGCTAGTCTCCATCACATCAGTTGCCACCTGCTGCTTCTTACTGACATGTGTACAGATCTTTCCCAGCCCTGTAAGCTCCTGAATGATGGATGCACCAAGCACATCCACCCATTGGTGCCCATGCCTAGGCGATGTGAGCTCTGGACACCAGCCCTCCTCCTGCTCTGTCCAGGCAGGACCTACAAGTGCAGCTCCCTGCCTCCCCCAGGCCTGGCCACCCTGCCCTGGGACTGGGAACCTGGGAGTCTGGCAGCCATTTATCATTCCAAGCTCTCTCAGCTGATGACTTTTCCACTCCTAAACAGAAACTTTAGAAAGTGCCAGAGATGTTTTCATCTTCTGGCTCAGGGAAGGAGGGGAGTGGAGATTAGTTGCAGAGAGCATCACTCAGTTGGGAAGCCCTCCAGCCTGCCCCCCTCCCCCAGGCAGGCAGAGGAGACTCTACTTAAAACCTGCATGCACATATGTATACACAAAGCACATATCCATATAAACACCTGCATGCATGCACATATACACGGCATCATGTGCACATGCATACAGTATAACACATGTATACACTTACGGCACATATGCACACAAACATGTGCCCGTGGGTGTACATATATGCATATATGCATGCATGCACATAGACATAAGATTGCATTCATGCACACATGCAGTACACATGTATATACACAGAAATGTATACTTATGCAGACAACATGCACATAAATACTATGCACATGAATGTACATAAGGACAAGTATATGCATATATGCATGCAATACACATACATGCACATGTACAGAACACGAATATACATGTGCGCTCAGCATACACTTTAGCATGTGCACACCATGTATGCATAAATATGCATAAAAGCCACACATATACATAAACTTGTGCAAACATGAAGCACACAAATACATTCACATATGCATACATGTTCAGATGAACAATGCACATATACAAACATACACAAGTTCACAGATGTGTACACAACATACAGGAAAGCACACATACACATAACATACAGAAACTCATGCAGGGCCTCTGAAGGGGGCACTATAGGCCCAGACCTTTGCTCTAGGTGGCTGTGATTCTCCCTGCCCCCGCCATCCTGGGACTTAAACTCGGGGCCTGAGCTTTGTGCTTAAGGTTAGCACTCTGCCACTTGAGCCATAGCTCCACTTCTGGCTTTTTCCTTCCTTCCTTCCTTCCTTCCTTCCTTCCTTCCTTCCTTCCTTCCTTCCTTCCTTCCTTCTTTCCTTCCTTGCTTTCTTTTTGTGTGAGTTTGTGTGTGTGGTTAATTGGAGATAAGAGACTTTCCTGCCCAAGCTGGCTTCCAACCAAGATCCTCAGATCTCAGCCTCCTGGGAAACTAGGATTACAGGTATGAGCCACTAGCATTTGTAATTCTTGTTTCTTCTTTTATCCTCAGAGACCACTGGCAGGACCTCATAAACCAAGAAATCAGGGTGGCTTTTGCCAAAGCCCGCCAGGCCTCAGCTGGGCCAGGTTGCCAAGGGGAGGAGAGGGCCAGGCCCTGAGGAGAGGAGCAGCAGGCTGGTGACCAAGGCAACCAGGACTCTAGAACTAACCCCACCCTTTTCCACTTCCAGTAGAAGGCTTTCCCCTGTCAGCCTTGGTGACCCACTGAATGCTCATTAGTAAATGCCCAGCAGCGATTCCCAGGCATGTACATTCCTGTATGGACCCTAGTGGTAATTTTGTCTCGATACAAAAACAGTAAGAATAAAAATAATCTCTCATATTCTTACAGCACTTCATTCTAGAAACATTTGACTCAGAATACTCATTAGTATGAGCTCATGAGTGCTCATGTGGAGGGTCTCTGTCCCCACTACACAGTGGAGGGGCTGAAGTCATCATGCCCTTGAGTGGCACAGCTGGTCTGGCAACAGCAGGCCGGGGGCATGGATCAGTCAGGCAAGTGAGGACTCCGGTACACCTGTGGCACATGCTGGCATCACAGCATCCTCTGGATGCCACGGGGCATCTCTAAGGACACCAAGGGGATTGATTCCAGAAGCTTCTGATACAAAGCCAGCGCGTTCTGACTCCTTTCCTTCAGCCAGCCCTGCTGCATGTGTGTTGAGCACTGGGCTTGGAGTCCAGCCTTGGGCCCTAGGATCTCCACGGTGGGATGAAGGAGGTAGGAACTGAACATTCCTTGACTCTCAGGAAAATGGGGACTTCTATCTTCTAGAAGAAAACTAAACAAAACCCATGACCAATTCGTGAAACTAGCTTCTTTATCAGAAACTGCTGCCCAACTCTTGAGTAATCGCTGTGCTGTGGACTGATTTCAGGCACACATGAAATTAATTTCCCAGCTAAGGGGAAAGAGTACTGAGGTGAGGGGAGGGGCAGGAGGGCAGGTTAAGCCCTAAACAAACTCTTTCTTCAAAAGACCCCTAGGGAGCTGATACCCAACTTGGAACTGGGGGTCATTAGGAAAATGTTCTGCTTGAGGGCTGCCATGGCCAGACTTTGAGATACTTGTGTGTGTGTGTGTGTGTGTGTGTGTGTGTGTGTGTGTGTGAGAGAGAGAGAGAGAGACAGACAGACAGACAGACAGACAGACAGACAGACAGACAGACAGACAGACAGACAGAGACAGAGAGACAGAGACAGCAATAGAGAGACAAAGCCAAGGACACAGAGCCAGGGACACAGAGAGAGTGACAGACATGGGAGGTATGTAAAGGACAGGGGACAATGTTGATCTTGCTTTGGGAGATGTCCCACGCCTAGCTTCCCTGTACAATTTTCCAATTTGCACCTTTCCCGCTATCTGAGGATCCCCTTCTATAACCTTTGCCATTAGCTAGGGCGAAGGAGACAGGCAGCATCCACAGAAGCCTGCAACACCCCTGCCTGACAGGCTTCTGCCTCCATCCTTTTCCTCTTCTCTGTGCTAGTGGTGGGCTAGGCACATGCCAGGAACATAGTGGTCGCTCTCTCAATCCTGCCAGCAGTTACTGCTCACCTTCACACATGGACTGGAGGCTGGAAGGTATGCCTTGTCCCTGCCAGTGCATCTGCTTCTTGATCTGAAGTAGTGACACTGAGCTACAAGAGCCCAGAGAAATAGCAATGATACCGGAAAGGCTCCCTGGGAAGCAGCCTTAGGGACATACAGCTTTCTCTTCTGCAGAGTAGGGGTGAGGCTGGGAGGTACTGGGCCTGACAACTCTGGAGTGAAGCCACCCCAGCCCCTATATGGGCTATTACATGCATGCCCTGGTAGGACCCCAGAGATGGAGCCCTAGTTATGTCTTTTCCGAGCAATGAATGCCAGCTGGTGCAAAGGGTCCCACTCTGTCCTCCTTACTAGCCTCCAAGGGACAGGCCAATCTCTTGGAGATAGGGTCTCATGTTAGATGGGGCTCACAGGCCACCACAGGAATCATTTTGTTCCTGGTTCTTCAGGTAGGAGCCACTTGGGAGTTACTCTTTAACTGAGCCTGAAGGCTCTAGCTGGCATGGAAGCCCTGCACATTACTGTTCCCCAGGCACTGACTTTTCGGTTGTGGCACGTTCCTTACTCTGCCTCGGACCCCTTAGAGAGCCATGGCTGTACTTCAGCTGTCTTCTCTACCTTGATGGCCTCATCCCTCTCCAACACACTCAATTCCACCTAAAAAGCCACCTCCTCCTGAAATCCCTTCCCTGCCACCCCCTGAATGAACCAGCAGTTGCTATACTGGCCTTACATGCAGTGGGGAGTTCACTCTTGTTGTCCAAAGTCCAGGAGGGGTGGGTGCTAGAGCTGAATGAACAAACAAATGAATGGATGAACAAACAAATGGATGCTCTGGTCTTCCCATCAAGGGAGACAGGATTGGACAGTGGTCTGGTCCCTCTTTGAAGTGCTTCCGTGAGTCCAAGTGACTCTTCAGAAATCCACTAGGGGGCAGTCAAGTTGTTCTAAAGAGAGGGCCCAGCCAGCTCCTTGGGCTCCTGTCTAGTGGCCAGCATGGCTGTCCATCCTGGGGAGGGAAGATGGGCTGCACCCTGCTGGGGAGGCTCACACATGCAGGACATCAAGGCTCAGTGTCCTGTTGCTATCCAAAAGACCTGGGCCAAGTCCACACAAAGGGGTTGTGTAGCCTCCAGCTCTGCAGTTCCTACTAACTCACGAGCAGGTGAGGAACACTGTCAGAGCACACTCTCCTGGGGCCATGTGGCCTGCCACACCCCCAACATGCAGGTGTTGGCTCTCACTGCCAGGCCCCTTCCTCTGATGATTTAGATCTTCCTTCTGGGTTCCAAACCAGCAGCAGAATCTCTGTGTCATCTCCCTAGTGAGCCAGAACAGCGATGGTCCCACCCCACAATCACCCAGTCCCAGCCAGTCCCCATGGTGGTTTTAGCCTTTCCATCTTCCCTTCCTCCCTTCCTTCCTCCTTCCCTTCCTTTCTTTCTTTGCTGTGCTTTTGCACACACTAGGCAAATACCATACCATTGTTCTATATACCTAGCCATAGACTCTGTCTTGCTCAGGCCTGAGTAGCTCAGTTCTCAGCAAGGCCCATCCTCCATTCCCATCTCAGAGCACCTGCAGCACAGGCCTCTCTCACCTAGCACATGCCCCATCCTACTGCTGACAGAAAAGAAGCGCCTACCAACTGACCTCCCCAGCCTACCAGCCCTTCCCTACCCTGTACCCTAGCCCCATCCTGTCCCACTTCCGACAGAGAGGGTTTTCATTTCTTTTTTAAAATACTCCTACTAAGAGTTGTAATAACCCCTGGAGACTTTCCTGTCACCCCTGTCCACAGCTGGCCCTATGCACATGGCCCTGGGGAAGTTGGTGGCAGTGGAGATGGGGTGGGTGGATGTCTGTTCTCCCCATCTGTCCACCCCCACATCATCACTAAAACCAGATCTGACTTCCCAGGGTACCTGTGAGAAGGTACTTACTGAAGGTTGTCTGGAGCCTGAAAAAAGAGCCAGTTGCTCAGTACTCCTGCCCAGAGCTCCCTCCCTGGCATCCACCTCTCCTTTCCCCATCCTCTCTTTCCAATACCCTTTTGTCCCCAAGCCCTTCTGCTCCCAGCCCCAGGATTCTGCTCCTTTGGTGGTTACCTAAAGAGCCACTGCAGGGTAGATGGTGCCCAGGGATCCATAGAAAGCAGCTGCAAGAATGAACTTGTGACTTTGAAATTATGTAATCATTTAATCACAATCAAAAAAAAAAAAAAAAAAAGAACCTCGGGAAGGGAGGGAGGGAGGGGATGGTAGGGGGAAAACAATGGAGGGGGTAACAATGTTCAAGAGGAAGTGTACTCATAACCTCACTCATGTAACTGTAACCCTCTGTATAGTAGCTTTACAATAAAAAAAAAAATAAAAATAAAAATAAAAAATAAAAAAAAAAAAAGAAAGCAGCTGCAGGCCTTCCTGGGCACTGGGCATGCTATCTCGAAGGCTCCCTGTGGGCAGCCACTGGAGGGCTTTCATTTCACTATAAAAAGGGAGCTGGTAGAGTACCAGTGGCTCACACCTGTAATCCTAGCTACTCAGGAGGCTGAGATGTGAGGGTCACTGTTTGAAGCCAGCCTGGGCAGGAATGTCCATGAGACTCTCAGCTCCAATTAACCAGCAAAAAATCTGAAAGTGGAACTGTGGCTCAAGTGGTAAAGTGCTAGCCTTAAGTGAAAAAGGTAATAGAAAATGCCTAGGTCCTGAGTTCAAGTCTTAGTACCAAAACACAGAGTGGGGGGGAAGAAATGAGTGAATATGATGATAGAGCCATCATTTAATCCCTGCTACAGTCACATTAGGTAAGTGGGCTATGTCTTATTTAAGACTCTGATCAAGGTCACCTAGCAAGCTAGTGGCAGAACTGGACCTCAGCTTCCCAAGCTTCCCATCATCTGCCTCCCCACCCTCCTGCAGCCCAAAGGCCACAACCATGCACTAGGGAAAAGGTGACACATAGTCACCCCTACAAAATGGGGCCAAGACATGGATACAGATGAGTTCTGGCTTAGGTCCAGAACAGTAGACAGGCAAGGCTGAGGCCAACAGCATCGTGGCTCACACCTATAATCCTAGCTACTCTGGAGGCTGAGATCTGAGATTGAGGTTTAAAGCCATCCCAGACAGGAAAGTCCATGAGATTCTTATTTCCAATTAACTGCCAAAAAGCCAGAAATGGTCCTGTGGTTCAAAATGGTAGAGCGCTAGCCTTGAACACAAAAGCCCAGGGACAGTGCCCAGGCTCTGAGTTCAAGCTCCACATCCAGCACAAAGAGGGGGTGGGCAGGGAGAGAGGGAGAGACCAGGGAACGTTTAGTAGAGCTAATGCAGCAGGCTAGAGAAGGGGAAAGAGGTGGGCAAAGCATGTGTGTGGGTTCATGGTATGGAATTGGCCCTTGAGTAGTGAGAGAGACAAGAACACAGGAAGTATAATGTGTGCTGCTCTCCTTCCCGCCAGGGCCATCAAAGGCTGTGAAGCAGAAGACCTGCCTGGTCAGCTTGTGCTTTGGAGAGACTCACCTGGCTGCCACATGGAAAATGGTGTTGGGGGGTGGGGTCATGCCAAACAGGAAGCTGTGCCGAGAAGAGTGCCAGAAGAGCACCAGAGGAGCCGGCACCAGCCATAAATGAACTGGGCAGATTACAGAAGGACAGGGAAGGCAGCTGGGAAGTATGCAGCAGCCCTTGGTAACCGTTCACAGAGGTGCTGGCTGCGGGGGTTACAAATGAGCTTGGTGGAATGAGGCAGCTGGAGACAGCAGTGAGGAGAGAGGAGGCAACAAAAGTAGACAGCTCCCTTACAGGCCTGGCTGGGTGAGGGCCTGGAGGCCTGGATTCCCAGCCCTTTGGGTGCTAGGAGAGCCTGCAGGAGTAGGGGCTGCCTTGAGGGTCCCTGAACCAGCCCCTTCCAGCAGAACATGCATCCAAGGCTGGCCCTGGAGTAAGCAGGGACAAGTGTGTTTGGGGAGAAATGGAGTTCAGGCCTCAAATCCAGGTCACTAGCAGGGTGAGAGAGAACAGACAAGCATTCAGAAGCCACACAAACTGGCAGAGGACAGAGAGCCACAGTCCTAAAGGCCACAAAAACACTTTCCAGACTTCTAGACCTGGGAGGTAGTCTGACTTTTTCCTCCCAGTATCCTGCTGGGAGAAGATGGGATCCAGAGCCTGGGCCCAACCCAGCAGACTGCCTGGGTTAGCTGTGGGATCCCCAGGGAGCTCTGGCAGACTGTTGGACTCATTAGATCAAACCATGCCCTTTCCCGCTTTCCATTTTATACTCCAGGAAATCGGCCCTAGGGAAAATGACTTGACTCATGTGTGGTCTGCCCTGAGAATGTCAGGGTCATTCCCAATGGAGAGATACAGCAACCCAGTTCCCACGAGAGCATGCACATACAGGCCCACCTGGCTGCATGCATGTACATCCATGCACACCAGGTGCGGTTCTGGCGTGCGCATAAAGTTCTGCATGGGCTTGAAGAGCCTAGGCATTCCAAATCCTTGATGTACAAATGGGATTTGAGCAGTGCACACCTGTGTGTGTGTTAATGTGTACAGTGTGTGTACTCAGTGTGTGTGGTATATTTTGCATGTGAGACAGTTGTTAACTAGACTTGTTCAGAGTGTGTCTGTATGTGGTGACTGTGACTTCAAACCCTACAGAGCCCACTGTCCTGGCTCTGCCACAGCCAGGTTCTTAGGGGACAAGCTGGGTCCCACCTGCAGCCTACTGAACCATGTCCCCTAAGGGAGAGTCCAAGAATGGGTTTTAGCCAGATGCTGGTGGTTCATCCCTGTAATCCTAGCTACTCATGAGGCTGAGACCTGATGATTGGAGTAGGAAAGGCCATGAGACTCTTCTCTCTAATTAACCACCAAAAAAGCCAGAAGTGGAGCTGTGACTCAGGTGGTAGAGTGCTAGCCTTGAACAAAAAAGCTCAAAGATAGCACTCAGGCCCTGAGTTTTAAGCCTCAGGACTGGCACAACTTTCCAGGCACCCCTATTCCCCCCAGCAAAATAAACCACCCTGTTTTAAGCAGCCCCTCCACAGTTTTGCAAAGCTCTGGGTTCTATTCCCATAGAGATTGCTTTGTGAATCTGAGTCCCAAATGAGAGGCCTACAAGGAAAATAGGATGGGGGAGAGGATTAGCCCCTCAGCTAATGTGTGGCCTCAGACAACATGCTCACCTTCTCTGGGCTTGGGTTCTGCCTTCCTTATTGGAATGGAAGCAGAAAAGGAAGGCAGCATTCTCCAAAATATCACTGTTAACTGTGATAATTACTTGGGCTCATGGGAGCCAGATTCTAGACACTCTGCCAGGACCTGTGGCTTGATCACTCTGAAGAAGACGGAGGCTGCTGTTAGCGAGCTGGGAGTTCAGGTTGCCATGGAGTTCCACAGTGCTCTCAGTGGTCTCACAATGCCATGAGCCTACAGGGGAGTCTTTGATGCAGAAATTCCAAGGCCAGGCCTCCCAGGACTCACTGGCATGCTCTCCATCACTGGCATTCTCTCTGTACGTGTTACCCACAGAACAAATGCTTTCTCACAAAGAAGATGGTATCACTAACTAGGTCAGCCCTCACATCTTGTACCATTCTGCTTTTCTCAACAACACTGACTCTTTCCTTATTGTTCCTTTAGGGGGAAGAATGACGGCTCCATCTTACAAATGGGGAAGCAGAGGCTGCGGGAGAACTGTGCCCAAGGGGCTGGCAGGGCTGTTTCATGCAGCATGAAAGCCTGTGTTGCATCCTGACCCATTACTGCTGGCTTCAGAGCTTGCATGCTGCCATCACCTGGCCCTGGACTCGGCAGCTCTTGGCGTTGGTGCTTTGCAGCCTCAGGGACAAAACAAGCAAAGTCTGTACTGTTCCACTCAGCACCAATCAAGAAACTAACCCATCGGGTTTGACATTCAAATGGTTAAAATGGGACAAAGCCTCAGTTCCCAGCATCCTCTGGGTGCAGAAGCTGTGGTTTCATGCTCCGTGGCCCAGCACAGACTCGGGCTGTGCAAATGCTTCTGATCTTGCCCTGCCTGCTTCACTGGGTCTTGAATATTCTCACTTAGCCTTCCACACTCCCTAGGAGCCTCCATAGCCCCCAGCCACAGGGCTCACTGACGGGATTCTTAGCCAGGAGCCTCCTATATAGCTTTTGAGGCAACTGGGACACACTAGCACCTGCAACCCCTGGCTAGTGATTTTGAGTGCCACAAGGAGGGGGTGACTCATGTCCCACTGAGAACACAAAACAAAAGAAAACAAAACAGGCTGCATGCAAGGACCTCAAAGCCTGAGGATCTGGATGGTGCCTGCCCTGTCCTGTCTACTGTGTGCACCAGTCAGACAGCTCTAAGTCTTAGTCCCCTCTCCATAAAAGGGACAATAATATCTTGTCTAGTCTGGCAGCTGTGAGCAGGACATATTCTGGAAAAGCACCTGGCTCCAGGCCTGGTCCTATATAAGCCTTTGGCACAATGGCTGAGAGGACCAGCCACTTCTCAGAGCAAGAGAGTCCTCAGTGTCTACGGGTGTTTGCTTTCCTGGTCCCCAGTGCTGACTCTGACACTCACTACACTGGTGATTCTCTCCTCCGGTCTTGTCAGGAGGTGGTCTTAGGCTGTCATGATCTTTACCAGGTTGCCCTAGGGGACAAGAAAGGTAGGAAAGGGAAAGAATTGAAGAATCCGAGGCTTTGCCCCCAAATCAGAGTGCCATTACAGCTGATGGGGGAACTCCTCCACTCCCAGAACCTAAATGGGGCCTGCAAAGAGTGAGGACAGACAATGTGCACTGAAATCTGGGAAGCAAGAGACTTGGGTTTGATTCCTGGTTCCAAAGGTGTATGACCAGGGCCAGTGATGTAACCTCTCTTTGGGAAGAAAAACATCAATGTGGAAGGCTGGCTACAGCTGTCTTGATTCGGATTCTGCATGAGAGCAATGACTGGGCTGCAGAGGGTGTTCAGTGGAGAGCAGTGGACACTGCACTGAGAGTCCAGGATGTCATCGTCCTAGTCACTCTGGCTCTCCCATGGACAGCAAGGCTTGGTGAGGTTTAGCAACTTGTCCCAGATCACACAGGACACACAAACCATTGCCTTTCTGAGCCACTAGCTCCTCATAGACCCCTGAGGTTTTAATCTGCCTGAATGAACTCCCCAAGGAACCTTGAGGAGTCGGAGAAGTACCGTCCCAGACTGGGAGTCCCAAGGACCCAGTTAAAAACAATGTCTTCACTAATAGATGCAAAAGGAATGAAAGCATTTCCACAAAAATACCAACACTGATGTCTAAGCTGCTACCTGAGGGCTGTCCCAAGGTGACCCCCATTCTTGGAGAGTGCCCGAAGGAACTAAGTGGTATTGAATGGTAAGTTGGTTCCTTCTATGTGGTTTTTGTCAAGTAAATCCAACCCTGCTCTGGCCCCATCATTCCTCCTCCTTCTACAGAGTCAAGCTCAGGCTGGTGGACTTGGCCTTTGATGGCTCTGGATCAGTCATCCTCTGTGTTCTCAGCAGCCTCCTGTGCGCTCTGAATGTTCCAGAAGAGTAGATGTTAGATTTATTTTTTTATCTCGACCTCCTGGGGACCCACAAGGTAAAGGGGTCATGCTTACTGAGCAGTAACACTGGCCAGGCCCCTTAATAGGTACTTTACACACAGTATTACATGTGATCACCCCAGCAAGCCAGGGCATCAGTGACACTATTAGTCTCGCTCTGCAGAACAACAAGCAAAGGTCAGAAAGATCAAGCAAGTTTCACAAAGTCACACCATGTGACTGCAGAAGAAGGAAGGAGATGAAGGAGGGCTGAGGAGTTCCCAGCTTTTAGCCCTGAGTCTCAAGGGGTATCTGTAGTGGGTGGGCATGCTTGGCTGCCCATGTCTTCAACTCTTGGGAAGCCCTATCTGGCCCCTGAGTAAGGTGGAACCCCATGAACCAACTAACCATAACCACAGCCCAAGGTGGGGGCTGAAATGGCTGTTCCATCACTGGGCCAGGCCAGTGGTTTCTGCTTGGTTGCAGTTCTGGGAAGGGTGAGGCAGCACTGGCACTGGTCAGGTAGGAAAACCTGGGCTGCCTGCATTAGATTTATTCATGCTCTGCTCACACTACAGGGCACCTGTGAGGGATGTTTCCAGTCATGTGGCTCCTAAAGAAAGGACTTGGTAAAGGAAGTCCTTGAGATATAGCAGAAGTGTTCAACAATCACCAAAATACCACTAACATCAGTGGGCAAAGGCCCCAGCCTGGAACCCTTACATTTAGTTCTGGCACCAATCACAGGAAGTACACAACTATTCTCCCCATTTTACAAAGGGAAACCTGACCAGAAGACAGCACTAGAGTCTTAAGAAGCGTGGGATGGGTCAGCTGGAACTCTGGGAACACAGATCCATGGAGGCTGGAAGGAAGGGGAAGTTTGATATCTTTCTCAGGTCTTAGGTGCCACCTCCTTCCATCTCCTCATGGCAGCTCAATCCTTCTCCCCCAGGAAACCTTCCCTGACCCACTATCTACCTAAAGCTCTGCCAAGATTAGGCCAAAGCTAGGTCAAGGCCCACGGACCACTTGCTGTCAAGACGTGTCATCTCTGGGTTATCTTAGGGCCATTTCTACAGTGATTGTATGGGAGGAAGAAAAGACAGTGTCTAGTCTGCATCAGGGAACCCAGCTTCTACCTGGTCCACCTGGGTTTGCAACAGGCCCCGGATGCTCACTTGTCTCTTTGTAAAATGGTTCACATGGCCCCTCTCTCATTGCTGGTGATCATTGTCCAGAAGGCCTGGAGGGTCCCTGGTCCCGAAGCCCCAGAATTCTAAGTCACACCCAGCAGGGAGGAAACCAGCAATTTGGTTGGGCCTGATATCCAGAAATGGGGGGAAGTTTGGGAAGACCTGCTGCAACCCCCAAAGCAAAAGACACCTTACTTTTAGACAACTTAAAAAAGTTTGTCTATGATAGTGCCTAGATTAACCCGGGTTTAATTTTGTGGGCAGATTGAGCTCCAAGACCCCTCCTGGTTTTTGTTTTTTGTCTGTCATAGGGCTTGAACTATGGGCCAGAACACTGTCCTTGAGCTTTTTTGCTCATGGCTACATTTGAGCCACAGCTCCACTTCTGATTTTCTGGTGGTTAACTGGACATCCTCAGAGTCTCATGGGCTTTCCTGTAGGGCTTGCTTGGATCTGCGATCCTTGGGTCTCAGCTTCCTCAGGATTACAGGCATGAGCCCCCAGCACCCGGTTCAACCCCATTTGTTTGTTTGTATCAGCCATATCCCTTTGAATATACTTTTTTCTGTTTTTCTTTCTTTCTTTTTTCTTTGGCAGTTGTGGGGCCTGAACTCAGTGTCTGGGCGCTGTCCCTCAGCTCTTCAGCTCAAGGCTAGCGCTCTACCACTTGAGCCACAGTGCCACTTCCAGCCTTTTCTGCTTATGTGGTGCCGAGGAATCGAACCCAGGGCCTCAGGAGTGCAAGGCAAGCGCTCTACCACTGAGTCACCTTCCCAGCCCCTGAATATACCTTTTTAACCTTCCTAAACCTCAGGTCCCCATATAAGGGGGCGCCTGGTTAGACTAGGCCAGCTGGTTTTTACCTCTATTCCTAACCCTAGCTTCTCCATCTGATAACTGGGGTTTCAATAGCCAGGGCGAGGGGTGGTCGGGCTGCGGGGGAACTCCCCGTCTCCCCGCCCGCCCGCCCCCCGCAGCCGTCCCAGGGCCAAAGAAGGGTCATTTCCTTCCCGTCCTGCGGCCGTCAGTCACCTCCCGGGTCAGCCCCCGCCGGAGCGCGGAGTGCGGCGGCGCCAGGATTTCCTCCGCGGACCTGCGGCTTCGGGGCGCCCCCGCCTCGGGACCTCGCGGCACGTGCGGCGGTCCCAGGCCGCGCCCCGCCTCCTCGCGACCCTCTCTCGCGCGCGCGCGCGCCGTCTGGGCTCAGTCCAGGCGTCCCCAGCCGCGATTCCCGCGCCAGGAAGATGCAGCCTCCACCGCGGGCCCGCGGGGTCGCGCGGCCGTCAGCCGGGTCGGGCCCCCGGGGCAGAGGCGGGCGCTAGGACCCCGCGGCCGAGGGGGGCGTGGCCAGCGCGCGGCGGGAGAGGTATTTAAACCGCGGCGCCGCCCCCTCGCGGCCGGGGGCGGCCGGTGACCCCGGGACCAGGCGCGCGCGGGCGCGGGCGCGGGCGGACCCCGGCCAGGGCTGCGCAAAATGTACCGCGGCTGCCCCGGAGAGGAGCGGCGTGCGCGCTGAGCCAGGTAGGGGCCGTCGGCGAGGAGAGGCTGGCCGCCCGCGCCGGGGGTCCACGCTCCACGCCCCACCCCGCGATCCACGGGGGGCGCCCCACGCTCCCTCCCCACCACCCTTTCGCGCCCCCAGCGGGGCTCGACCCTCTCGGGTCCCCAGGAGTCCCCGACTCTCCGGGGTCTCCCCAGCCCCCCTCTCCCCACTCCACCCCAGAAGGGCTCAACGCGCCCATTTGACAGCTGGGAGAGCAGAGTCCGCAGGGGGCCCGGGGCCCCGGGGTGGATCGGGATTTGAACTCACGACCCGACCCGCCTTCTGTTCCAGGCCAGTAGATCTCTCATCCTCTCGCACTAGCCAGCCTGCCAGTGTTCGTCTGTGGAGGGCACGCGCGCCCACTTCCCTTCCCCCGCGCGCTTTGGGGGAGCTGGAAGCCGGCCTTCTTTATGGGTGGTGAGACGTGAGGGACCCCCACCCCCACCCCGAGCTGCCTGACATTCCGCCCTCCCAGCCACATTCCTTTGGGTTAAGGTCTAATTCCCTCGTGGGATGCACCGACGTCGGGTCTTGCCCTTAGTGATTCACTGCTCGCTGTGAAAGTCCGCGGCGCTCCCAGGACCCCACTCTGCCAGTTCTCAGAGCCAGCCTGGGAGCCGCGGGAGCGCCCTGGGCCTGGACGGTGGCCTGGGCCCTGTGTGTGGGGTCCTTGGTGGCGGAGGGCGGAGGTCTTGGCTTCGAGGCAGAGGGACTAGATTTTCTGATCTTGACTCTGCTCTTGACTGCCTGGGTGACTTTGGGTAAGTCATTTTTCTGAGTCTCATTTTCCTTGTGGGATGTCGGCCTGGGTAAGTCCCAGCTCCAAACTCCTCAGGAAGTGGCTAGCCCTGGAGTAAATCGCCACCTGACTTCTTTGAGCCTCCACTTTCTCTTCTGTAAAATGGGAATCACAGTACTTGCTTACTGGGCTGACAGAATACTCAGATGATGTAGGTCAAGTGCTTCACTGCCCAACTTCTTTATACACTAGGGGTGGCTTGTTATGATTGTTGATATTGTCCTCCCCTCCTCAAGCCCTCCCTTCTCTCCTCTTCTTCCACTCTTCCCCCTCTTTTCTCGTGTTCTTTTTCCTTTTTCTCCTTCCTCCTCTCTTTCTGTCTTGTCTCTGTCTTTCTGTCACACACACACACACACACACACACACATCATACACATTACACACATGTCCACCCACACCTTTCATCTCATTCAGAGTCCTGTTGTGTCCCCTCCCATCATTCATGGACAGGCCTGGAGCCTCCCACCTCTGCACACCCCACCTAGGACGTTCAGTCCTGTGGGTCCTTGTAGCAAGTCACAGAAGTGTCCCAGACACCTCCATGGCCACCCTCACCTGAACTATAGCTGGGGTTTCTGGTGGCAGAATAGGAACCCAGCTGCTTGCCCTGGAGGTGGGTCACTGGGGCAGAGAGGTAAGAGAGCTTGGCCTTAGAGCAGGGCTGGTGAGCAGCAGATGGGAGCAGCCTGGGCTCCATGCCTGGTGCTCCCTTGTCCTGTATGGGAGAATAGCACTGCCATGCCACACACACTGTCTTAGGCCCTGCTGAGGAGTATCACAGCTGAGAGATCCCTTCCTGTAAGAGTTCCCGTGGGCTGTGGGGACTGTCCCTTCTGGGTGTGCAGATGCTCACATCGGCTTGGGGGCAGAGGAGGGGGAAAACAAGGACTCCTTTAGGCTTCTCCGTCTTCAGCTCAGAACTGAACCGGGGCCCTTCCTTGCCCGTTCTCGGCTCTCATCATTCAGTTCACTGCGGCCGTTGTGCACAGGGTCCTTAGTAAGTACCTTCGCAGGCCCTGATTCCCACAGAAGAAGAAATCAGTGACCAGTAATGGACAGCTCCTCCTGCGAGGAGCTAGGAGAAGAGCATTCCTCATGCTCCTGTCGTCAGGAGCAAGGCCCTGGGGCAGGAATGAACTCACCAGGTTTGAGGAACCCAGGCAAGCTAGAGTTTGGTGAAGAAATGAAGGGCAGATGGAAGAGGGAGACGGAGAGAAGATTGTGTAAACCTGGCTCGTTGGGAGGTTTTCAGAGTAAACAATCTGATGGATGATTTTTAAATATTTCTATTGCTGCCCTGGGTTGGACAGGGTATCTGGGTTGGGGAAATAAGAAAACCAATAAGTGGGTTGGCTGTTGTAACAATCAAGGCCCAGGATTATGGTGCCACCTGAATGTGGAGGTGACAGTGGAGGAAGGTGAGCAGGCCTGGGGTCTCTTTTCCAGGGAGAGCAGTCATAGCTAGCTGCCGGCAAAGGGCAATGGCAGAGGAGGGTAGAAAATCAGTGTGAGGCAGAGAGGTGGGAGAGCTTGGCCCTGGAGCAGAGCTTGTGAGCAGTGGAGGCCTCCACACCCTGGGCTCCCTTGTGCCTTGTGTGGAGTCCCACAGAGCCTTCAGGTACACGTCCTCTTTGCCTGGCCTGCCTGAGGTGAGTCTCAGAGTAGAGAGGTTCCCTCCGCTCTTGGGGTACATCCCTTGTAAAGGATGTGGAGCAAAGCACAGAGTACTTAGAGCTGGGCTTTCTGAAGCTCAGAGGCTGTGGAGGACCAGAAGACAGAGCTCAGCCTTGGGGGAACCAGAGCAGGCTTCCTGAAGGAGGTGATAGCTCAGCCAAGCCCCTCATCATAAGCAGGAGTCAGAAGTAGAAGAGAGGGGGAGAAAGTGAAGGCTCAGCAGTGGAAAGATACTCAGAGAGCTTAGGAAACAGAAGTATCAGGACTCAGAGCAGGAGAGGAGACAGTAAGAAGCCAGCCTAGAGACAAGCGCCGGCTGGGGAGGGCCCAAGGCCGGACTCGGGGGGGTTTTCGCTAGAGCTCTGTATGCTAATGTTGAACTGGTGGAAGCCCATCTGCCTTTTAAACAACAGAGCCAAATTTCCTGTGAAAGCCCAGCCCACTGCAGGTGAGAGCTGAGGCCAGACCTGGGCCTGAGGGAGTGGGCAGCAGGGCTGGATGGTCCCCGCTGGTCCCTGCACATTCCAGCAAGAACGGACTTCTGAGCAGCCATCTAACTGCCTTTAAACTCCACCACCAATGCCTCTGACAACCCCAGCCCTCGAGGCCCTGCAAATGCCTTTTCTCCCAGAGCCTCCTTCAGGGTTACAACTTAGCATTTACCGAGACCCTCCACTTTGGGAGAGACCTTTAGGTTAAGACCCAGGAGCCACACTTGCTTGAATTTGCCACTTAGCTGTGTGGCTTTAAGGGTACCACTCAACCTCTCTAAGCCTTACTTTTCTTTTGTATAAAAATGAGAATGGTAATGATGAAGCTGGGTCAATGAGTTATTGTGAGGACTGAGTTAATCATTGTGAAGTACAGAGAAGAGTACTGGGGTGGAATGAGTGGTCTTTTCACCGACTCTATGTCATTCATCCTCAACAACATTTGCATGGTTATCATTAACCCCAGAAAGGGAAACACGCTTAGAGAGGAGAAATGACTTGTACAAGGTCACAAGGCAGGGAAGTAGAGATAGGAGCAGCTGTCAGATGTGTTTTTGGAGGGCCTGATCTGTCCATGCTGTGACCATTTCTGTGCGTGGCTCTGTGCCCTTAGCACCGAGATGCGTGGGGGTGTTTGGCTAAGATGGTATTTGAGTGAACAGATGAAGAAAGGTTTGTGTGTCCCCAGTGGGGAGCCCCAGGGCTCAGGCCCTCAGGGAGGATCACTGGGATCTCACCCTGCTGAGGCCTCTGGGGTCCCCTCCATCCAACCCTGTGGGGCCTATATGGAACCCCTGGGGGAGGAGGACAGCAAGCCCTCAGGGTGGAAGTGCGGGGCTGGCAGCCTGCACAAGCAGGCAGAGGAGGCCTGGCCCCAGCGGGGCTTCCTGTTGAGGCCTGTGCTGTTCTTGAACAATGGGAAGGGCTGAGAATCAGAATCCAAAGAAAAAGGTCCAAATAAAGGGGCAGAGAATGAAGAATTCTAGTTATTTCTCTCATGCTTTCTCTCACTTTCTTTTCTTTAATTTTGACAAAACTAAAATTTGAACTGCCTGGCTCTTGCTAGGCAGGTGCTCTACCACTTGAGCCAGGCCCCAGCCCTTTTTTATCTTGGTTGTTTTTCAAATGGAGTTTTGTATTTCTGTCCTGGCCAACCTGGACTGTGGTCCTCCTATTTACACTTCCCATGTAGCTGGGATGACAGATGTCCACCACCATGCTTAGCTTACTGGTTGAGATAGGATGCTTTAAACTTTGCCTTGGCTGGCAAAGTTTAGACTTGAACCACAACTCCTTTCAGTACCTACTACCTCCTCGTGGGATTACAGGAGTGAGCTACTATAGATAAAAAAATGAGGAATTCTATATGGGGCCTAAGGAACTAGAGTTGGGGGGACCTGCTTGTAGTCTTGATGGAAATGGAGTCAGAGGCATCTTTCTTTCAACCTTCAGCCCTGAGTCAGACCAGCGCAATCTGTAGAGTTCCTCTCCTCTTGCCTGAGGGTTCCTCTCCTCTTTTTTCAGGCTGTCTCCTATGGCTTTAAAACACTTGCTTCCCCTTGGCTATGGCTGGCTTCAAACATGTGAACCTCCTTCCTCAGCCTCCCAAGTGCTGGGATTGCAGGCATACACCTCCCACCTGGCTCTCTGAGGCCCTTTGTGCAGCCCTATGTGTCCTGCCTGCGTCCTTTGCAGTACCTTGATGCTAGCTCAGTTGTGGGTTTGGGTCCCTGAGGAAGTGCAGCACAGACAGGCAGGAGAGGTAGGGCTGGCAATGTGGCCTCACACTGTCCCCTCCCCTCTCCCCACTACACAGAGCCATGAGCCACCGGATCCTGCTGCTCCTGGCCGCGCTGACGCTAGGCCTGACCATCTCCCAACACCAAGACAAGGGGTCCTCCTGTAAGACGGTAAGCTGCCCTGCCCAGCCAGGGAGAAGGCCGCCCCACCCATCCTTGTCCAGCCCCAAGCCAGAGGTTAGAGTCATCAGGAGAGGGAAGGGATTGGTCTTACATTCATAAACAGCGACTAGACGATTTAAAGACCAGACCAGGTAAGCGCCAGGATTCACACGTCACTGAGGAGGAACCTTAGGCTCAGAGTGGCTGGGTGGCTTGACCAACAGCATTGTGCTATGAATATTGGCTTCTGTTTCCCTAAGCTGTCCCTAGGGGGCCCTTGGCCCAGCTGGGGGAGAATATGTATGAGTCTGTGTTGGGAGTGTGGGAAGGGCCAGCTGGGAGAGGCTCCTCTGTGCTAGTTTCTATGGGGGACCAATTTGCTTCCCTGGATGGGCTCCTTGACTCAGACCTAGAATGCCCTTCTCTCACTCCGGTCAGCTTACACGCCACTTCCTCTGGGAAGCCTTTCCTGACCTTCCTCAGCTGACCTCCAGTGGTTCCTTCCTGGGCACCCCCAGACTTTCCTCCACCTCCATACAAAATATGCTGAGCATATGGGGTGCTTGGCGATGGGTCCGCATCCATTTTAGCTGCCAGGCCAAGAAATTCTTGAGTGCAGGGGGTCAGGTCTTATTTTTTTTGCTCCTTTTTCCTGCCTGCTTCATATCAGGAAGATGAGAGGCACAGGGTAGAGATTACCTCAGTGCACTTGTAAGGCTGGGCAGTGGCTGAGGTCAAAGCCAGGGCTGGATTGGAGGAGGGACTGACCTACCAGAAGCTCCCCCACCCCCAGGTCAGAGAACAAGTAGCTGTCTCAGGAGGCCAGAAGTATGGGATGCTACTTGCCAACAACCCAGCTCAGGGCCTGCCCAGGCCTGCAGTGTCCCGCCCTGGCCATCCACTCTTCTTGCCCCTCAGAGTCCTTCTGAGATTCTGAGAGTTCAAATAATAGGCAGAGAAGGCCTCAGATACCACTGAATATCCAAGTTCCCTCGGAGGGCTGAGGTTCAGGGATGAAAGATCTTGGTCTCCAGCAGGCAGAGGAGAAGCCATTTGGACTCGGGGTGGGGAGGGGGGGGAGAACAACAGATAGGAAGCTGTTTCTGAACCAACACGGACAACAACAGCCCTCCCTTAGGTCCCCACAAGTTGAAGTAACAGAGGCAGGATTTGAACCCAGCTCCCCTATGCCATCTATTGTCGGTTCCTCTTTTCATTCTTATTCTAGCCCATGTCCAGGTTGTGAACGGAGTTGGGTGGTAAGTCCTCTCTGCTAAGAGGAAATGTGGGTGTGGCTGGCATCGCAGAGAGCAGAGGGGAGGGGCCAAGCCCTGGCCAGGTCCTGTTCCCCCACCGTCCTTCTAGCACTTCCCTGTAAAGTTTCTTGATACTGGGAGTTTGAAGCTGAGGGTTGGGGGCAGCTAGCAGTGCAGGTCTGGGAGCCACGATCATCTTCAGGCTTCTTCCTGGCCTGAGCTGGAGAAGTGGGTATCCCAAGGCACCCCCCTCCAGGCCTCTTCAACAGGTGACCTGGCACCTAGGAGGGCAGCAAGTCTCAGGCTCTGGGCTAGGCTAGCCTTGTGCCCTGGCTCCTCTTGGGCTGGTGCCCCAGAGAGCCTTTGCCCATCCAGAGAGACCTAGGTGTGAGTTGGCATGGGGGTGACAAACACAACCAGCATAACCAGCATAGAGCCCTATGCAGCAAGTGCTCAGTCAATGATACCTACCATTCTGTGGAATGAGCCTGGAGACCTGACCAGCCAAGGGCCAGGAGGTCAGGCTCAGCTTGCACCAGAAAGAGGAGCAACCTGCCATGTTGAGCTCCTGACACTGACTTTGGGCAGTACATCGTGTTCATCTTGCCATTTCTTCTGAAATCAGGACAGTCCAGGTGGCTGCAGTGCTGGAGACAGGCATGCCTGGGGCTCAGCAGGCACAGAGGTGGGGAGGACTGGCAAGGTGCCATGGCAGGCTTCCCAGGGTAGCCAGCTGCAGGGGACTCCCTGGGTCCTCTGGGGCCTCAGGGAACTGTTTTTCCAGAGGTGCGGGCCAGCACTGCTACTGCCAGGTTTACTGGTCACACAAATGCCTGAAACCGAACAGTTAGACTCCTTACTAATGGCTCATCTTGGGGTGCTGGGGAGGAATGACAGCATGACCTAGTTGGACACCCCAAGGTAGTATGCCCTCCTGCTGGCTCAGCCACAGGCTCCCTACACCCATGTAAGCAATAGCTGGCCTCAGCTGGTCCTGTCTCCCCATCTGGGACATGGTTAGTTCACTTTCTGTTGCTCTAAAGGGCTCTGACTTCAATCGGAATATACCAAGAGTTCCTCTTCTCTCTCCTTAGTGGCGATTGTCTTCAAGTTTTAGCCCTTTACTAAACACTTTCATTCACTACTTTCCGTGGGCCAGGTCCAAGGTATCCACATCAATCGACCCAGTCTTTTCTTGCTCTTAGCTTGCCCTTCCTTCTTTCCTTCCTTCTTTCCTTCCCTTCCTTCCTTCCTTCCTTCCTTCCTTCCTTCCTTCCTTCCTTCCTTCCCTCCTTCCTTCCTCCCTCCTTCCCTTCTTCCCTTCCTTTCTCTCTCCCTCCCTCCCTCCTTCCTTCCCTTCCCTTTCTTTTCCTTCCTTTCCCTTCCCTTCCTTTTCCTTCCTTTCTTTCTTCTTCTTTCTTTCTTTCTTTCTTTCTTTCTTTCTTTCTTTCTTTCTTTCTTTCTTTCTTTCTTTCTTTCTTTCTTTCTTTCTTTCTTTCTTTCTTTCTTTCTTTCTTTTCTTCCTTTGCTTAAACTCAGGGCCCCACACTCTTGCTTAGGTTTTTTACTCAAGGCTGGTGTTCTACCATTTGAGCCACAACTCCACCTATGGCTTTTAACTGGTTTGGAGATAAGAGTCACACAAACTTTGTGCTCTGGCTAGCTTCTGTGTTCGTCAGATCTCAGGCTTCTAAGTAGCTAAGATCACAGGTGTGAGACACAGCATCCATCTCTGAGCTCACTCTAGCAGGTCCATACAGACAGTCATAATTCATGGGCACAAAACTTGTAGTAGTCAGGGAAGGCTCCCTGATAGAGGCGATATTGGAGCTCAGGAGTGGCATAACCAGACCAAGGAGGAGAGCCAGAGGTAGATGTGGGGGGTGTAGTGTCCATTTGGTGTTATTATATGTGGGCCTGAGTAGAGTTGGGTAGGAGGCAAGGAGACAGGTGTCAGGAGGCTTGAAGGCTTTGTTCAGGGTCCTGGACTCCACCCTGGGTCTAAGCAGGGCAGCCTGGGAGAGCAGAGTTTGGAACAGTCCCCAGGAAGTTACTGAGTGGATGGGTGAGTAGTATTCAATGGGGACAGAGGCTGGGAATAGGAGTGGCCCTGGGCCAGGTACTCGGTTAAGTCTGACCCTTGGTGGAAAAGACTGGGGTCCTGAGAACTTGGAGACCAAAGACTTGGATTGAGAGTGGAGTCTTTGGTTGTTCGAAGACCTGGCTTTAAATTTCAGCTGGGTGATCTGAAGTCTCCCTTATATATTATCTGAGCCAACCTTATATACAGAACTAAAAGAGCTAAGAAAATATAAAATACCAAGTGGGAGCTACAGAATGATGAGTTCATGTTTGCATAAACACCCAGAGTGGTAATGAAACTTGACAGAAGTCACACAGCAAAATCACAGTCTTGTCACCAAAGACTGTTGCTGGTGGGGACCTTGGCTGTCTTTTGCCGTGTTTTCTTACCTGTCCCTACTCCCAGAGTCCAATGCTGGACCAGGCCATGGGAAAGGAGGCCACTGATGTTAGTGGGGATGGGTCAGTAGCCATTGCAGAAAGAAGGTCACATCTAGGAACTCGCACCGGAGCCCACCCCATTGTCCTGATCCCCTGAGCAAGACCCGAGAGTGGGAAACCAAAATAAAGGTGGTAACAGGAGGACAAAATGCCCATTTCCTCTGTGGGGACATCTTCCTCCTGTGTGGCTCCTGGCCAGTGCCAGAAATTTAACTCTGCAGGCCCTAGAACGGACCCACCATATTAGATTATTCTGAGGAGAACGTGGCATAGTTTCCTATAAAATGGAAATCCGTACAGGGATTTTCTGACTTCTTTTATCCTTCTGTCTGTCTACCCCTCGACTTCCTGCCCACGACTCTACTTACTAGCTGCTAGACACAGGGAGCAGCATGGGGGTCATCAGACAGTTGACTGGGTGGGGAAAAGTCAAATATTCTGGAATGCCATGGAAGAGTCTGCCTAAGCCTGGCAGCAGGTTAGGAGTCTTTTCTTAGGAAACATTACCCTCATTCATGTTGGCTGTTCTCTTGCCCCTACCCCCACCAGGTGGACAAGGAGGCCTTGTGCCAGGGCCTTGGTCTGCTCCAGGTCCCCTCAACACTCCCCTTGGACATCAAGACCCTCGACCTATCGGGAAACCAGTTGCAGAGTGTCCTGACTTCCCCTCTGGGTGTCTATGTCGCTCTGCGTCACCTGGATCTAAGTAGCAACGAGATCAGCGTCCTCCAGCCCCAAGTCCTGCAGGCCCTGCCTCACCTCGAGCACCTCAACCTGGCTCACAACCGCCTGGCGGTAGGCACCGCACTCAGTGCTGGTGGCCTGGGCTACCTGCCACACGTAATCTCCCTGGACTTATCTGGCAACAGTCTATACAGCGGCCTGGTGGAGAGGCTGCTGGGGGAGGCCCCCAGCCTGCGCACGCTGTCCCTGGCCGAAAACAGCCTGACCCGCCTCACCCGCCACACCTTCCGGGGCATGCCTGACCTGGAGCGGCTGGACCTCCACAGCAATGTGCTGATGGATATCGAGGATGGCACCTTTGAGACCCTACCCCGCCTGGCCCACCTCAATCTCTCCAGGAACTCCCTCACCTGTATCTCAGACTTCAGCCTCCAGCAGCTGCGGGTGCTGGACCTGAGCCGAAACAGCATCGAGGCCTTCCAGACAGCCTCCGAGCCCCCGGCTGAGCTCCAGCTCACCTGGCTGGACTTGCGAGAGAACAAATTGCTCCACTTCCCTGACCTGACCTCACTCCCTAAACTCATCTACCTGAACGTGTCCAACAACCTCATCCGGCTCCCAGCGGGGCAGCCCCAGGGCAAGGAGGACCTCCAGGCACCATCTGAGGGCTGGTCAGCAGTGCCCCTCTCCAATCCCAGCTGGAACGCCAGTACTCATTCCCTCTCCCAACTCTTAAACCTGGATTTGAGCTACAATGAGATCGAGCTCATCCCTGACAGCTTTCTGGAGCATCTGACCTCCTTACGATTCCTAAACCTTAGTCGAAACTGCCTGCGGGCTTTTGCGGCCCGGCATGCTGGCACACTGCCTTGCCTGCTACTCTTGGACTTAAGCCACAATGCCCTGGTGGCACTAGAGATGGGCACCAGAGTCCTGGGGTCCTTGCGGACCCTGCTCCTACAGGGCAATGCTTTGCAGGACCTGCTGCCACACACCTTCACCAGCCTGGCCAGCCTGCAGAGGCTCAACCTGCAGGGAAACCGGATCACCCCCTGTGGGGGCCCCACTGAGCCCCACTCCCCCCACAGCTGTGTGACCTTCTCTGGCATCCCTACCCTCTGCGTTCTGAACATGGTGGGCAATGAGATAGAGACTCTCCCCCCAGGTGCCTTCCTCCACACCCCACTTACAGAGCTGGACCTCTCTGCCAACCCTGGTCTGGATGTGTCGGCTGGTGCCTTGGCAGGCCTGGAGGCCTCTTTGGAGGTGCTGGCCCTTCAGGGCAACGGGCTGACCGTCCTGCAGGTGGACCTGCCCTGCTTCCGCTGCCTCAAGCGGCTCAATTTGGCTGAGAACCACCTCAGCCAACTGCCTGCCTGGACGCAGGCTGTGTCCCTAGAGGTGCTGGACCTGCGGAACAACAGTTTCAGCCTCCTGCCAGGCAGTGCCATGGGCGGCCTAGAGACCAGCCTTCGCCGCCTTTACCTGCAGGGAAACCCACTCAGTTGCTGTGGCAATGGCTGGCTGGCGGCTCAACTGCACCAGGGCCGCGTGGACGTGGATGCCACCCAGGACCTGACCTGCCGTTTTGGCTCCCAGGCCCAGGTGGCTCTGAGCCACGTGCGTCCTGAAGACTGTGACCAGGGGGGACTCAAGAATGTCAACCTCATCATCATCCTCACCTTCACGCTGGTCGCTGCCATCCTCCTCACCACACTTGCTACCTGTTGCTGTATCCGCCGGCAGAAGTTTAACCAACAATACAAAGCCTAATGGAGCCAGAAGCACAGAGATGGCGGTGGTTGAGAGAACCCTGCTCTCTTAACCCCCCAGCCAAGAGTTCCTTTCTCTGTACCTTCCTGCATTCTCAGGGGACCCCCTCCCAGGCTGCACATGGGGTCAGCTATGGCAACCAGAAGTTGCACAGGTGGTAGAGAATCATCTTGACTCATCAGTTCAACAAATCTTTACCAAGCATCCACAGGCCACCCTCTGGTGGATGGTGGACAGGTGGCTATCTGTGGAGCAGGCAGTGACCACACAGTGCGCTGAGGCCAGAGGTGGGGGAAGCTCCAGGCTCTAAGGCTCTGCAGCCCCAGCCTGTTCAATATGGAGAGCTCTGCCCTGGCCATGGCACAGAAAGGGAGGGCCAAGCCCAAGGGGATTTGTCTGAGACATTTCCACACAGCCTGTTTGTCATATTTTCTGATAATGACTTTCAGCCTTTCTGGAAAAAAAGAAAAAAACCGAAGAGCTCGTGACCGGAAGAGAGACACCAGAGCCTCATGAGTTGTCTTGGATTCAGTACTTCTGGGAAGGCTGGTTAAGAGGTGGTCATCCTGAGCTCTGGCCATATTGGGCTATTCCATTTCCTGTTTTGTAGGCAGGCCTTAACCTCCCTGGCACTCTCCTGTTGCACACCATTCCCCCCGCCATTCCTGCCTGGAATCTCCACCCCTCGCCAAAACCCTTTCTCCAGGCCAGCCCCGCCCTGGCTGCTGAGCCAAGAGAGCTGTAGATCTCTGGCTCTGATTTGCAGCTGGAAACACACAGCCAAGCCTTGTGTCTGCTTCTGTGTGACCACTCTCAAAAGTTGGTGGGGTTTGCCCCCCCCCCAATTGTATAAAAGAAGAAAACAAGTTTTTCAGAAGTCTCTCTAGAGAGTTTCCTAGCTACGATCTGTCACATTGAGAGTCACACATCCTTCTGTCTCCAGAGCCTAAGCATTGCTACTGCAGGGGTGCAGTGACCTTCTCTGGCATTCCCACCCTCCACACTGTTTGGAGGACAGGAAGTGGCCCTATTTCCAGGGGCCTGACCAGGGTCTAAGCAGAGAAGACAGCTCTGCACACATTATGCTCCTTCTTTCTTGCCTTATGTTTCCTTCTTTCCATCCTTTGCAGACTGGTGTGGGTCCTGCCTTTACATTCTCTTTCCCTCTCCTTCCATTGAGCCTAGCTTGGAGTTTGTGTCCATGGAGTGCAGAGAAGGAAATAAGGCTTAGAAAGAGAATGGTACTTGCACAGAGCTACACATGTCAATGGCAGAACCTATAGAGAATGAAACAGCTGGGGATGTGGTTGAGTATTTGCCAAGGTCCTGGGTTCAAGGCCAGAAGTAGATACCTGTGCTTTCCTTTGATCTCAGCTGTTACATCACAAAATAATACCAGCTCCAAACATTCTTTTCATTTCTCATCTTGCAGGGGTTTTCCCCTCTAGGAAAATGATTAGAAAGACCTACTCATAAAATCCCTGTCACTCACACCCTGCAGTTACAAAAAAGGGAAGCAGTAGGAACCAGTCTGTGTCCCTGTGTCATTGTCTTCATTATTTTGGTTGTGCCTAGTCTAGGTCTACACATGTACTTGGTAACAAGTGAGAAACAGAGATGCTATTCATTCCCGTTTCACAGATGAGAAAACTGAGGAGAGAAAGGATGATAGGATCAGAGAGTGGATGGGCAGAGCCAGAGCTAGGCTCTGGCTGGGGAAATCAGGTGGATTTAGTCCAGGCTGGGGTCAGGTGCTACCACACACAGCACTCTCCGCAGGCCTAGAGGTCAACACACTGGGCCCTGTGCCTGACTTTTGAAAACACTACACTATGCTGCTGTCACCTCCCAGGAGCCCTGGGACCAGCTCTTTGTATACCACATGAATGTATTAAAGTATAATTTTGGAGAAACAGTGCCTTGCCAGCCTTGTTCTTGCTGTGGATAAAGCATGTCATGGTGTCCACTTGAACTCTGACCTCCTTACTTCACTCAGGATCTTTTGATCTTTGTGGTGAGTCTCTGGGAGATACTGGGGCTTTGGACCATCACCACCCAGGACCTCAACTTCCATCAGGGTCCTGTTGCACCCCTGTTCTTTCGCCTCCAACACCTGACCCTCCTCACTGCAACACTGAGGGACTGGCAACTTCCATTTATAGCGATGTCACTCCCTGCCCCACCTCAGGGAGACTCGGGCCTTGTCCATCTTACACATAGTAAGAAGACCCTTGATATCACATTCCTCTCCTGTGGCTCACAGCCCACAGCCAGACTTTCAGCCCTTGGCAGCAGACCCTCCTGGGCCTCCATGACCCTGTACATCAAATTGTCTCTTCCACCATTTCCATATAAGGTGAGACCCCCCCCTCCCGCCCATTGGCTGGGAGTTGGGGGGGGGGGAGGCGGTACTGGGAGGGTGAGTTTGGAGCCGGGGCTGGTGGGGGAGGGGAGGTGGGAGCTGCCTCACCTGGGGTAGGGCAGGGCCAGGGGCAAAGTGAGTACTGGGGGGCAGAATCAAGGCGCTGCAGCAGAGTCTGGAGTGAGCCCCTGGCCTTTCATGTCATTGAATTGCATTTTGAGCCCCAGGATGTGTCCTCTAGTGGTCACCCTCCCTGCCTCTGACACTTTCTTAGTAAGAGCTGGACACATTCACACACTCTGTCTCTATAGATGCCAAGCTTCCCTGACCTGGGATTCCCAGCAGCCCAACTCACTGATGCCTCCACTCCTGCTCCCCCTGTCCCCCAAGGCTTAGCTGCCACTGGGTCCTGGGGCCGCTCTGCCTCCAGGGTATTTATTACTCCAGCCAGCCTCCCTGGCCTGTGACTTTTCACCCCCAGTCCTGTTCCTGCTCCTGGTTCCTATGTTCCAGAGGAAAAATGTAAACACTTGCCTCTTTGAGGAAGCGCTGGGAAGCAGGGGGCACTCACGAGATGCCAGGTGAAAAGCAAGCTCCCGTGCCAGGGGGCTCCCAGCAGTGGGAGCACGTGGACCCCTTTTCCTGGCAAACAGGGGAGTTTGTTCACCTGGCCAAGGCCCCCCAGGGAGACCGAAATTCCTGTTTACAGCCCAAAGTGGACATAACTGCCAACTGGGTCATCGGAGCATCCGGCTTACTTCAGATTCCAGCAAGTTCCAGGGAGATTGCTCTCACAACCCATGTCACAGGCCTGAAGTACCATCACGGGCTGACTAGCTCTTTCAATTCGGTGAGCTGTCCTGGCACTCCACTAGACACAGGTTCTGACCCACCCTGTCACCCCTATTCTGGCCACATCCCCATGGCCCCTGGACAAGCTGTCTTCTTCCCGCACCCCTGCCCTTCAGGCAGCTCCCCAGCTCTCTCTGCCATTTCCCAGCTTGGTCTCAGAGCTGTTGGCTCCATGCGAAGCATTTGGTGGATGTTGTTGTCTTTAATTCCAACCACCCTTGAAGTGATTTCTACGGTTAGCATCCTCATTTTAGAGAAAATGAAACTCCAGTGCTGAGACTTGAACCCAGATTTGTCCCACCCCCGGGGCTAGTGATCTTAACCATTAGGTGGCACTGTGGCCTGAGCCTCCCCAACCCCCAGCTTTTCCCTCTTCCACTGGGACTGTCTCACCCACCCTGATCTCCAAATGCCTTCTGCTAACCTTCAGAAGTCTGCCTGGATTTCTTCTTCCAGCTGCCCAAAGGCCAGAGCATCAAGGGTCCTCCCAATCTGTCTCTAGGACCAAAATTCTGGTCTCCTATTCCAAGTCCTCTGTGTGTCCCCAGGGCCTGTGAGCTAACCCAGAAAATGAGCTCAGAAAACATTTCCTGAATGAATGACCTCTGCCCTCTAGGACTTACATCCCTCCGACAGAACCCAGGGGACCCAGTGAAGACACAGGGGGTGTGCGGTGTCCAGGAGCAGCAGGAGCCAATGAGGAAGCAAAAATAAGTATGTTCTCTGGCCCTCTGCACTTCCCTTGAGGACCCCATCTTATCATTGTCCTTCCCTTCTGTCCCCATCATCTCCTCTCCTGTTTCTTGACCATTCCCCTACCCCTATCTCACTGCAAACAGTGCTGAGAACCAGGAGGGGAGAAGGGAGGGAGGGAGGCCCAGCTGTTTATAGGAACTGGAGCGGCTCCATCCATCAGCTTTGTTTGGAGTTGCAGACCAAGCATAATAAATACCTTGGCTCCTCCCCAGCTGTGTTTTCCCTGAACTTGGCCATCTGAACTCCAAATCTCTCTGGCCTGCTGGTTCTCAGGACCCAGCTCCCACCCCACCCAGCCTCTACCTCCTACCAGGCTGCCTTCCTTCTGGAACCAGAAAATCCAAGCTGGGATTGGGCTTTGTTACTCCTTTACTCTGGGAGCAAGGTCAAATCATGCCACTTGATTGTGCCTCCACTTTCCCATCAGTAGAATGGGCTCATAATTGCTGTTGTGTCCCAACTCCCAACCCCCCCAGCACTGCTCACTGGTCAGGCCAGACCAGCTGGAGCATCTCTCCAGAGCTGGATTTTGGCTCAAGGATTACACAGGGACAACTAGGTAAACCCTGTGGGGTGGAGAGAGGAGGAGGAGCTACATTACTGCACAAGCCAGGAAGTGGTCACTGCTGAGGGAGGCCTGGATTTCATGCTCTGAGAGTTTGCTAGCCGCCAGGAGGGGCCTTTGCAGCTGGAGGAATGAGGATGACTTGGAGAACATGAGTTGCCACAAGAAGGGAGGATCTCAACACAGAGAGAATGAAGAGATTCCGGCAGAACCGCACTGAAGCAGAGTCTGGGAGTGGAGTGGAAGAGCCACCTGAGAGGGAGAATAGAGAGGAATCTGTCTTCACCCTCCTCAGTCCATCACTTTCACCTTCTTTCTAGAATCTACCCTCCTTGACTAAAGGACTTTCAACATGCCCAGCTCTACGCTTTCAAGTCCTAGATGCCTTCCCAGAGTTCTGCCGTCATGGGTCCACTCACCCCTTCTCCCAAATGCCCGCCCTCCTGGCCTCCCTGGCCCCGCCCCCCCACAGCCTGGGAAGATGGGGAAAAGCTCTTGGCTTCTGGAATGGATAAGGGAATCAATGATTAAAGAAGTGAGCAAGAGTGAGAGTCAAGAACAAAGAGAACAAGCAAGAGAGTAAATTGTTGAAAGCCACCAAGCTCTCTTGAGTCCTGCCCTACTGCCATTCACACTGAGTGCTTCACACACAAGCTCCCTCCCTCTGAGACACTTCTAGCTTAGTGAAGAAATAGGCATTAATCACACACACACACACACACACACACACACACACACACAGAAAGTGTACGACAGAAAGCATAAGGGAGACAACTGAGATGGGCAGGGCTCTCTGAGCCCTCATTGAGGGTACAGGGGGCACTGGGCTGAGATGCAGGAGGGTCCAGTCTGAGAGATCAGGTAGATCAGGTCATCCAGGGACCCTGAGGTTAGGGCCTTGCACTGAAGGTACACACACACACACACACACACACACACACACACATACACACTGGAGCTCTCTGCCTTGCCTTGTCTCTTGATTTCAATTCTGGAATCATAGAGAAAACCATGGAGGACCACATACAGAGGTGGTGGGAGAGATGGCCAATGGGTAGGGCAGGGGTCCTAGGAGACACATGCATGAGGGGACAGGAAGCTAGCTAGGCTGCGAGGTGGGAGAGCCCAAATCCAAAGACCCCTGCTTTTTAGTATTATTACTACTGCTATTATTGTTAGTATTAATCAATACTAACCAATATAATAATATTATATATTGTTAATATTATTGTCACTAATAATATTAATATTAATATTTTACAGGAGATTGGACTGCCCTTTTCTTCCATCACACTGCCAGTGTTAGCTTGTGCCATAGTTCCTTCCCCACACCCAGGAGACTTCATCACATTCTCATGTTAAACCCTCTGTATGCCTGCTCCAGGATCAAGTGATTGTTGACAGACATGATGCACTGCACGCAAAATCACACATGTATGTAATGTAGATTCTTAGTAGTACTGAGGGTCTGAACTTAGGACTTTATGCTTGCTAGACAGGCCTTCTTCTGCTGAGCCATGCCTCCAGCCCAGTCTTTCATTGGTTATTTTTAGCATAGGCCCTTGCTTCCAACCACTTTTAGACTTCCTGTTGTCATGGGACTACGTGTGCATGTCGCCGAGTTCAGTTTTTCTTCCATGATGAGTTTTGAGGACTTTTGTGCCTGACCTAGTGCCACAATCTTCCCAGTCTTATCTATCTCAGCCTCCTATGTTGCTTGGGATGACAGATGTGTACCACTGTGCCCAGCTATGAATTATGGGGGGGTAGAGGGATGTCTTGAACTTTTCTGCTTAGGCTGACCTCAAACCATGATCACCTTGTTCCAAGAATTGTCCATTTTTTTTTTTTGTTGTTTGCCCATTTTTCTGTTGAGTTAACTTTTCCTTGTCAATCTGTAAAACCTCTTTTTATATTGTAGATATCAAACTTTGTCTAGCATTTTATAACAAATTTCTTGAGCATTTCTCTCTTGCTTTCTTCTTATCAGTTCTGGGGCTTGAACTCAGGACCTGGGTGATGTCCCTAAGCTCTTTCGATCAAGGCTAGAGCCTCTACCACTTTAAGCCACAGCACCACTTCCAGTTTTTGAGTGGTTAATTGGAGATAAGAGTCTCACAGGGACTTTTTTGCCCTGTCTAGCTTTGAACCTTAATTCTCAAGTCTCAGCCTCCTGAGTAGCTAGGATTTCAGGCATGTGTCACTTCTGCCCCACTGAACATTTCTTTCTTTATGGGAGGGGGAAGCACTGGAGTTTGAACTCAATGCCTCATGCTTGCTTGGCTGGCACTCTAGCCCTTGAACCATACTTCCAGTCCTAATAAATGATTTCTAATCTCTCATTTGCTGCTGACTTTTTAGATACTTTTTGCAGTATTTTTCAGGTTCTCACATTTCTGTTAAAACTTCTTGATTTGATTCAATTTCATTCCGAATACACTTATAATCTAAGTTTTCTTGTAAGATTTTTGTGTTTCTTTAATCTTTAACTCTTTAATCTTGAAAAAACTATGGTTGTAAAGTTGGATAATTATCAATTTTTACTTGCTTAGGGATGAATAGCAGTTGTATCAGAATCATTTATGAGGTAATTAAAATGGAGGCCCCGAGTTAAATCCCCATTATCACTAAAAGTAAAAAAAAAAAAAAATTAAAAGGCTACTGTTAGATCCTGGCACTAGTGGCCTATACCTATAATTTTGGCTACTCAGGAAACTGAAATCTGAAGATTGAAGTTCAAAACCAGACCATGCAGAAAAGTCTGTGAGACACTTATCTCTAACTAACCAGCAAAATGTTGAACTGGAGATGTAGTTCAAATGTAGAGTGCACGTCGTGAGTGAAAAAGCCAAGTAAAAGTATGAAGTCCTGAGTTTAAGCTCTGATACTGAAAAAAGAACACATTGTCTTTTATTTGAAATTAATTTGAGGAAGTTTACGATTTCGCTGACATAGTCTTCCCATCCAAGAGCATGATGTGTCTTTCCATTTGTTCCACTCTTGTGTTCTATCCTTCCCCAATATCATATAACTTTTTCCATAGGGGCTTTAGGTTTTTTTTTTTTTGTTAAAGTTATTTCTCCACATTTTACTTTATTTTCAATATTATAAATGGATTCATGAATGTACAGAGATGATAAATTTCCACTTATATGTGTCTAGGGTCAAAAATGGCAAAGACAATGGATCATTGTGTACTTATTTTGTATCCAAGAATCTTCTCAATTTATTTCTGTTGTTTTGGTGTTACTGGTACTTGAACGGAGGGCCTTATGCTTGTCATGTTGGTGTGATACCACTGAATTATGCTTCCAGTGCTGTTTTCCACTGGTTCTTTTTAGAATAGAGTCTCACTTTTCAGCTATGTGTGAATTTGAGGCACTATCTGCTTACTTCAGGCTTCCTATGGGGGCTGGATAACCGTGCACATCACCATATCCGTTTCCTCCATGGAACAGGGATCTCATTAACTTTTCTGCTTAGGGTTGGCTTGGAACCTCAATCCTCCCAGTCCTTCCATGTAGCTAGGATTACTGGACTGAACCCTGGCCCCTCCTTCAATTTTTTCTCTCTTTTGTTTTGCATTTGCTTTTGTCTTTGAGTTTTGTAGATGTGAGATTATTTCATTGCTTTGCTGACATCTCATGTCTCTACTGACACTCACATAACAGGGACACCTGCCTCCAGCCTCACCTCTCTAGCTTGCAGCCAGGTTCCAGGGACCCCCTTCTCACCCCCCGGCCACCCATCTACCTTAGATCTACTTCCCCCATCCCATCTCTTTCGTGTCTCCATCCTTTGCTGGTGTTCAGGAGCAAGTGGCAACCTCAGAATCCTTACTGCTCTGTCCCGTAGAGTGAACTTGTTCCACCCTGACTGGAATTCTCTTCTCCTCTTAGACCAAAGGTTGAAAGCGGGTGGCCTATGGGCCATATTTAGCCTTCAGACATGCTTTTTTTGGCCCACACAGCAGTTTATTAAAGTTTTGATTTGTTTCCAACATTTAAACATTGGAAGAGTTGTTTTATATGGGAACACATAATGTTTCTTAAAACCTCGGGAAATCTGAGAAGCTGGGCCCTCAGCCCACAGGACAGTGAGAGGCAGGAGCTGTGAAATTATCTCCCATCTAGATTGCGAGGTCCACAGGGCAGGGGTCAGTCTGTCCCTTCTCAACCCCAGCACCTGACTTGGGGCCTGCCTCAGGCAGGAGTGCAGGAAAGTTTAGCTCTATTCCCTCAGGGTCATTAAAGTTTTAGCGGTGTGAGTGAACCGGCACAATCAGGGTTTGAAATTTGACTGTACTGTGGACCTGTTGGAAATCTGGGGAAGCCTATGAATAGCCGTCTTCTGAGAATAACCCCTTTAAACTCATTTAAAAACATGCAAGATTACAAAGGAATCAGTTCTACTGAATGTAGTTATTGAAATATTAAAAGCATATTGTGATTTCATAATGTGTGTGTGTTTGGTTTGTGTGTGCTGCTACTAAGGCTTGAACTCATTCAGGGCCTTGTGCTCACACTTGGGTTTTTGCTCAAGGCTGGTACTCTACCACTTGAACCAACCTCCACTTCCATCTAGCTTCAATTTGTAATCCTCAGATCTCAGCCTCCTGAGTAGCTCAAATTACAGACATGAGCCACTAGCATCCAGCATTATAATTTATCATATGTGATCCAGCATCAGGCCTAATAACTCCTGTGCTTTTGAAGCACTAGTAAAAATGAATGACAAATATCAGGTGCAAGTGGCTCATGCCTGTAATCCTAGCTATTCAGGAGGCTGAGATCTGAAGGTCATGGTTTGAAGCTAGCCTGGGCAGGAAAGTCTGTGAGACTCTTAGTTCTAATTAACTGCCAAAAAGCTGAAAGTGGAGTTGTGGTTCACATGGTAGAGTGCTAGCCTTGAGAAAAAAAAAAAAGCTCAGGGACAGTTTCCAGGCCCTGAGTTCAAGCACCAGGACTAGCATGCACGCTTACATACACACACATGTGCACGTACACACACACACACACATACTAATGAATGACAAGATAGCTACAGCAACTGTAAGACAACCTTTAAAGACCTGTGATTGTTGTTGGTGACCTACTCTTAAAGTCATGGTTACCACCAATACCACAAGGATTTGCAACCTACATCCAAGAGGGAAAGAATATTTCACTGTGAGGCTTCTGATAAAGTAGCCTGCGTAGCTTTCTTCAAGCCCAGTTCATATATCACAGAAATCTCCTTGGGTCCTGGAACCTCAGAACACAACCTGCACTTCAGGATGCTTGGCAGCTACCACCAACAGACAGAAACATAGCCACCGTCCATACCCAGTGTTCTTGGGGTATAAATTAGATCACTGTTTCTGGAAGGCTCTTTGACAGTATTTTCTAAGAATCTTAAAAATGTGCATTGTTTTAGCCCAGCAATTCTGTTTCTAGGAATTTATCCTAAGGAAATAAAGATACAGCCAAAAAGGGGGGAAAAAAGTGTAAGAACATTTATTACAGCCAAACAACACATCCAGTTTTTGTAGAGCTTGAAATTTATACAATTTCAAGGGAACCTTTATCCCAAAGAATACAATTACAAATATAAAGTTTCTGGGTCCTTCTCTGGCATTTGACAAGGTCCTGTGAAAACAAGAGGCCTTTCACCAGCTCCACATAAACTCACCTTAAACATCTAAATTTAAAAATGACCGAAAACTGCCAAGAGTTATGAGTTTCAGAATATCTATACAGAGAAAGCTTAATCAGTCACTCACAACAATGTGAACACAGAATCTGTTTGGTGGCTCCAAGAAAGGCTCAAAGCAGAGTATGATGTGAACAATGATGTGTACAGTATGACCTCCATTTTGTCCAACTGACCATTGGTTGAGAGTCATGCAATGACAAATGGGACTTCTGGTGTCAGAATTTTCTGAGCTTCAGAAGTGGTGCCAGACACAGTTGGGCAGGACCCAGGTAGTGTGAGCCCTCTCCTTCCATTGCTGGAGAAGTGGGGAGGGCTTGAAAAGGGAGACTGGGGAGGGCCTAGGAGGTGGGAGTGGGAGATAGGAAGTGGGGAAGGCAAGTGACTTTCCTGGAAAAGTCTGGGATTGCTGCTCCTGGTGTTTTAAGAGCTGTGTGGGCTGAAATGAGAGCTGTCTATGCATCCAGAGCTCACAGCAAAAAGACAAGGGGGAAAATGTGTGTTTTGGATGCAGGACCTGAAACACAGCAAGTGAACTATCATTACCCTCTTGATCTGCTCTGCCCTGCTATTTTGCTAGTGAGTCTGACCCAAGTGGCGGGGCACTCCTACAGAAGCAGAGCCTGGGGTACAGGTGGTCAGCCTACTGTCCAAACTCATGCATTCCCAAAGTGTGGGGTTTTGTGTGTGTGTGTGTGTGCCCATCCTGGGGCTTGAACTCAGGGACTAGGTGCTGTCCCTGAGCTTTTATGCTCAAAGCTAGTGCTCTACTGCTTGAGCCACAGCTCTACTTCTGACTTTTTTTGGTAGCTAGTTGGAGATAAGAGTCTCACAGACCTTCCTACCCAGGCTGGCCTTGAACCATGCTTTTCTGATTTTGGTCTCCTCTTTGTAGCTAGGATTACATGGTGAGCCACTGATGCCTGGCTAAAATTGTTTGACCTTTGAGACCAGGGCCAGCGTTTTAGCATCTACCATCATTGTCATTTTCTATTTGCAGTGCTTCCATTCATGGGCTGGAATGATGTCTGTACTACCCTGGTGGGGGTGCTGATGGAAGACTATGCTTATGTAAGAGTGGGAAGGGGGTGAGATTGGGGAGCAGTACAGGGAAGATATATAACTTTCTGCTGTCTGTTCAATTTCGCTGTGACTCTAAAGCTGCTCTTTATAGATAGATAGATGATAGATAGATAGATATAGATACACACACACACACACACATATACATATGTATAGTCTATTTTAAAAAGTTAAAAAAACAAAATTTTGTTTCCAAGACCTATTCAAAGATGTGGAGCAGAAAAAGGAAGAAAAGGAGCAAACCTGAGCCTATTCCTCCTCTCCCCTTAGGTCTCTAATCCTGGGTCAGGCTGAGAGCTTCAGGAAGAAGAGGAGTTTGTTTAGATAAGGCATATACTCTAAAATTCACCTTTAATACTGTTTAATTCTATGGGGTTTTGTTGTGTCATTTGTGTTTTCGAAAACATCTTGTTATGTAGTCCAGGCTGGCCTGAGATTTGTGTTTCTCTTCACTCTACTTCCTGAGGGATGGGATTCTAGGTACAATGCTATCATATTCAGCCACACCGCATGCAGGGATTGTTTTTGTTTTTGTTTTGGGGGTTTTAATTTTGTTTTGGAATTGGGACTTGAACTCGGGGCCTCTCATTCGTTCTCTGCTTTCTCATTCTAGGTTGACACACTACCCCTTGAGCTATACCTCCACCTTCAGCTTTTTGTGGTTAATTGAAGATAAGACTCTCATGGACTTCCCTACCTGGGCTAAGCTTTGAACCATGATCCTTAGCTCTCAAGCTCCTGAGTAGCTAGGTTTACAGGCATGAACTATCAACACCCAATTCCATTGCATATGTTTCAGAAACACAATTATAGATACCACCATAGTCAAGATTTTGAAATAGTCCATCACCTGAGAGAGGTCCCAGGTGTACCTTCATGGTCTCCTTTCTCCAGCCTCAGCCCCTGGCAGTCATGGATTTCTTTTCTCTTACAGTTTTGTCTTTTCTAGATGTTGTGCATAATAGGCAGCCTTTGGGGCCTGAGTACTTCCTCTTAATGCAACGACCTTGAGATTTATCCATGTTTTGAAAAAAAATTCTTATGTCTGAGCAACATTTCATTAAATGGATGTGTCACAGTTTGTTCATTCACCTACTGAAGAATATTTGGGTTGTTTCCAAGTTTGGACATTGATAAATAAAGCAGCTATGAACATTCACACTCGGGTTTTTGTCTGAACACAAGTTTTTGCTTCTCTCAAGCAAATTTCTAGTGGCAGGATGATGTTGAACTTTTCAAGCCTGCCTGGCTGTGTTCCAAAGTAATTGTTCAATCTTTAGCCCATCAGCAAGACTTGAGTCCCAGTTGCTCCACATTCTAAGCCAGCAATTAGGATTATCAGGTTTTACTTTAACCCATTTAATGGCAGTGCGTAGGAGACCAAAGGATCATTTTTTTTTTTTTTTTTTAGTAAGAAAAAGTTATACTTTATTTCCGTGTCAACACTAAGTTAAAATGTGTTTCAAAATATGTAGCCGGGTCACCAATTCCAATCACTACCTTAGCTCAAAGGTTCACCAATAAAACAGTCAAACAACAGAAATGCATCTTGAAACATCTTCTAGAGAGAACAGCTCCGTGGCTATCAATAATTTATTAACTTCATAGTTTAGTCTCAGTATTTGACAAGTTTGTTAGAAATTTATTCCCATTGGTTTAGAATGACATTAATATGAGCTCATAATTTCAAAGTCAACATTGCTTTCACCATGAACACAAACCTGCTAAAATGTGGGTTGTGGTACAGTAATAATGGTAGCTGATGGTGGCTTTTTTTGTCCAAAGCCAAAAAAGATAGGCAGTCTTGGAGAGCCATAAACTATCCATACACCCTTTCAGCATGCTGTCATTTCCCATATTTTTCTTTGTTTTTAATACAGAAGAAAATGGTTTCTTCAAATTTGAAAAACAAGATAAATACATTTGCATCTTCTTTTCAACAAAAAGAAATTCCCCATGTTTATCAAATCTGTCCAAGTGATGCTTTAAATATTGTCTATACTATATGTGCATATATTTTTCATCCTATTTTAGTGTCTAATGTTACAATTGGCTTAGTAATAAGGCTTCCAATGCTTTATGGAAAACATTACCCAATAGATCATAATATAAACCTGCAGTGAAACTTTTCTGATGACACAAAACTATGACCAAGTCCACAAAATATGCAACCTTTCATCAACGCCATTGGAACCCATGAGTTATTGCAAATGACCTCACAGGTGCATAGATTGCAAACAGAAACTTTTGAGGAGAGGACATAAAATAAATATTACAGTGTTTTTTTCCATCTCCATTAAAGCTGCCTATTGTTAGATGAAAAGATTAACATTACTAACAGGAAGAGTCAAACTATATTAAGGATTATTTTCTAAGTAGTTAGAACAAACAAAGATAAGCAAGAGTTTATGCCAACACAATTTTCCTGTAGTGTAATATAATTCGCAGTATAAGGGACAGTCTGTAAGTAATTAATACAAATATAAATTGGTATATGCCACCGCTAAATCATAGACTGGCAAAAAACTCAACTAAAGAAGTCAGGGCATGGGGGCATCTACTGGTGGCTCATGCATGGAATCCTAGCTACCCAGGAGGCTGAGATTTAAGGATCAAAGTTCAAAACCAGACTGGGCAGGAAAGTTTGTGAAACTCTTATCTCCAATTAACCAGCAAAAAACCAGAATTGAAGGTATGGTTCAAGTGGTAGAGTGAAAAAAATGCAAGTAACAGCTCAAGGTCTTGAGTTCAGGACAGATTCTAATGAGAACATCATATACCAATCTTATCAACATCAGCATACATTTTACCCACAGCTGCAAAATGATGAATCCTTTCTAAGCATGAGGGCCTGCAATATACTTTATGTAGTAGCATAGCAGGGCTATCTAAATATCACTGATTCCTTTTGGCATTTATATTTACATAATCATAATATGCATATAAAAACTACAAACAAAAATTTAAAAACTTTTATCTCATTTTGGAAAAGTTTACAGTTAAGATGTGGTTACAGAATTTTCTAAGCTATCAGACTTGACTGATACTAGCCTTTTCCTGAACCATCTGAATGTGAGTCACATGCTTCATTGCCCCAAATACTCCAACATATACTTCCTAAGCAAAAAAAAAAAAGACATTATTGTACATAATCATAGTATAGTTGTCAAATTCAGGTCATGTAACTTTGATATAGTACTATTGCCTAATCCTTAGGCAGAATCTAAATTTCTCTAACCACTCTGATAATGTTCTTTATGGCATTTCCTACGTTGGGTCAGGACCTAGTCTAAGGTCCATATTTGGTTCCTTCTTTTTACTCCAGAACAGTTTGTCAGTCTTTCACTGTCTTTTATGAAATGGAGGTTTTTGATGAGTCTGAACCAATTAATTTGTAGACAGGTACCTCAATGTGCATTGATGTGATATTTCCTCTGTCGGGCCTTTTCTTTTTGGTAGGAAAAGCACTTTGTAAGAGATAGGAAAAAAAATCAAAGTGTTTTTCTGGCTCTCACACTCACCATGCTAAATACTAAGTATTTCTGCTCTGATCACCAGAACATGTGGGAAAGTTGCCCTAGCACTGAGCAGTTCCCCAGAAGACATCAGGTGGTTTATTTTCTAATTCACTTCCATTCTGACACTGTCTACTTAGAAATAGCGTCAGTCCCCACAGGTGAGAATCTGGGACTCAACCCTCTTACTGTAACGCCGGTCACAAGCCTCAAGGTATCACCTATGCTTCTGATGTGCCATATACTAGATTCCCATGACCCTAATTTACTAGATTAATTTGCTAGAGCAGCTCTCAGAGCTCATAGAAACCACATCCTAACTGATTACAAAGGATATCACACCCATGCAAACAGGTAAAGCATGTAAAAGGGTGCAGGGAACTCTTCTTTGCTTTCTGGACATATTTCCAGCATGTACTCATGTCTCCAGGCTAGTATTTTGCTAATTATTTTGGAGATGGTATCTAGCAGATTTTTCAATCAAGGCTGGCTTTCAATCACAATCCTCCAGATCTCAACATCCTGGGTTTTTATGAAAACTTGATTATGTAGGCCTGATGGAGTCTCTCATTAGTTGGTTGTGATCAGCTCAACCTTTAGCCTATCTCTCCTCCCTGGAACTCAAAAAAAGAATCGATGCCAAAAAAGTTCCAAGCCTCTAATCGTGCCTTGGCCTTTCCAGTGACCAGCCTACATTCTGAGGCCCCCAGTAGACTCCCCAAACCCTATTATTAGCACCCAAAAGATACCCTTATCACTCTGAATTTAGGAGCTCTGTGCCAGGAACTAGGGGAAGAGGCCAAATATGTATTTCTTATTATTTCTCAGCATCGTACCACAGAAGTGTTGTGGTGTCTTTCTCAGGAGGCATTTCATGCTGGTCCCTTTGTTTTATAGATTAAAAAAACAAATAACTGAGAATGAGACTCTTCATTGGTATCTTAATATGCCCTCTCCAAAAAGCCATGAAAGGGGGCTGGGAAGGTGGCTCAGTGGTAGAGTGCTTGCCTTGCATGCCTGAGGCCCTGGGTTTGATTCCTCAGCACCACATAAGCAAAAAGAAAAAAGCTGGAAGTGGCGCTGTGGCTCAAGTGGTAGAGTGCTAGCCTTGAGCTGAAGAGCTGAGGGACAGCGCCCAGGCCCAGAATTCAGGCCCCACGACCAGACTCAAAAAAAAACAAAAACAAAAAAACAACAAAAAGCCATGAAAGCCACGCAAGATGCCATTATGGGTTTGAAGAAACCCATTCTACTATACATGACAGAGAGAGTAAAATGAGGATATTCACCAAAAAAAGTAAGGAGTAGGATTTCAAATGGTTTATTTTTGTGCCAGTCCTGGGCTTGAACTCATGGCCTGGATGCTGCCCCTCAGCTTTTATGCTCAAGGCTAGCATTCTATCACTCGAGCCACATCTCCACTTCTGGCTTTTTAAGTGCTTAATTGGAGATAAAAGTCTCATGAAGGAGTTTCTTACCTGAGCTGGCTTCAAACCACGATCCTCAGATCTCAGCCTCTTGAGTAGCTAGGATTACAGACGTGAGCCACCAGTATTTGGCTTTTAAATCATTTTTTTCCTTTTACTTATCGTTATAGTGGACTCCATCTGCACATCCTGATATCACCCCACCTTGAACTAGACCTTGGCCTTGGTAAAGCAGGAAATTGAGGTCACAATCAAAAGGTAAAGAACATTATAAATGCAATCTTTTTCTTTGGAATGTCTAACATGCCAAGTTATTCCACTTATGGGACCATACATGCCCATGTTTTGTTGTATGTAATTTTTCACTGTAAACCGATCAGATCTGACGTCATTGTATTTTTCAGATATATTTTATATAGTTAACTTTTTTTATTAGTTTACATTAGTTATCCTTAGTTAACTTATATAACTCTTGGTCATAAAAAAGTTGGTATTACGCAAAATGAAGCCTTATCTGCTTCTATGAATTGACATTTTGCATTGTGGACTAGAAACCTTAGCAACCTGGGATTTGGGGAAGGGGGTAGCAAATTTCTCTGTTCTCTCTTACCTTTGCCCTTTGTCAGCTGTCAGAGGGAGGATGGGCTGGGATGGTTTATATGTCACTGGCAACATCATGGAAAGTCTCAGTGTGGCATCTTCACTCAGGGTCAGGCACCTCTGCGGGGAAAATACCTTTAAGTCAGCTACAGACCAGCATTTCTTCCTCTAAGATGTCACTCATGTCTTCTCTTTCCTCACACCCATGAGGGCTCAAGCCTGTGGCCTCTCTCCCCTGGACTCTAGGCCCAGTCCGAGACCTCTCTGGTCTCTCTGTGTTTGGTCTTGATGATGATGATGATGATGATAGTGCTAGGGTTTGAACTCAGAGCCTTGTGCTTGCTAAACTCTACTTCATAAGCCATATCCCCAGCTGTCTACTTGACCAATTAAATGCATTATAAACCCTAAGAGCCCTGTTATGGTTTTCCCACCTCTGGTTCTACTCCATCTTGTAGGACACAGAACCCATATCACAACCTACCCTTCCCAATGAATTCTCTTGACGGTACTCCCTGTGCAAATGTAGATGACCCAGAGAGGCCCAAATCAAGGCTGCCTCTATTAAGAGCTCTTTTTTTATTTTGTGGTCGTGGGGTCTGAACTCTGGGCCTGGGCGCTGCCCCTCAGCTCTTCAGCTCAAGGCTAGCACTCTACCACTTGAGCCACCGTGCCACTTCTGGCTTTTTCTGCTTATGTGGTGCTGAGGAATCAAACTCAAGGCCTCATGCATGCAAGGCAAGCACTCTACCACTGAGCCACCTTCCCAGCCCCTATTAAGAGCTCTTTAGCAAATCTTTCCTGAATGCCTGAACACCTACTATAGCCAGCCTCGGTTCCAGTGGCAGTGGATTATTGTCCAGGCTCACTTCCAGAAATGTAGTCTATCAGAGAGTTAAAATATGTAAACCCATGAACCAAGAGACAAAGTTTGGACTCAAGAGGAGGATAAAAATGTTTATTTGCAACAGAAGAATGAATTATCTTTCTAGATGGCATGTTAGTTTATGAATTGCTATAACAAAATACCATTAACCTGGTAGCTTAAAGAACTGTCTCACAGTTCTTGAGGCTAGAAGTTCAAGATTGTAGGCACTAAAGCATTACTCCAGGCCTTTCTTCTAGTGTCATCTTGTACTTGGGCTTGTGATAGTAGAAGCTCGGTGATCATGTGGTCTGCTTCTGGTATATGTGTCTCTGTATCCACTCTCCTTTTTTTTTTTTTTGGCAGGTCTGGGGCTTGAACTCAAGGCCTGGGCACTGTCCCTTAACTTTTTTGCTCAAGGTTAGTTCTCTATCATTTGAGCCACAGCACCACTTCTGTTTTTTGCTGGTTTATTGGAAATAAGAATCTTACAAACTTTCCTGCCTGGGCTGGTTTTGAATCTTGATTCTCCTGAGTAGCTAGAATTATAGGCATGAGCCACAAGTGTCTGGTACATTCCTCCTTTTTATAAGGACTCAAGTCATTGAATTAGCAGCCTGTCCTGCTAAGCTACGGTCTCACTGGAACTAACTCATTCTGCAGTGATCCTGTTTCTACGCGAGGTCTTAAGGTCTTTGGTAGGTACTTCCACATGAGGCCTTTCAGGATTACAACTTCAACATATAAAAAAAAGGGAAGTCGGCTCAAGCCCTAACATGAACTCAAAGGCAAGAGGAGTGCGAGGGATGGCATTAGAGGTTCTGGGCTTGGGCCTAGGTAAGAATGGGTACCTGGATCAGAAGAGGGACTTGGGGGAAGGACAGTAATAGCTAAGGGGAATTTCAAAACAGAAATGACTGCTCTGTAGCATGTGGTCAGCTCTTCCTTCTGGATTTCCACAAAATCTATTTCTGTAGCAGAGCTGGGGAGTAGATTGCTGATGTACCAGCCCAAACTGGTATCTAGTGAAACCAACGTGGGTACATAGATCGTAGAACTTCTGGGTAACAGATGACTCAGGTCCCTAGTCTGGAGGAGTTGGGGGCTGAACCTGGCAGAGGCAGCAACTTGAAGGAGAGTCGGAGCAGCTAGCTTCATGTGGGAAGAAAGAAATGACATCCCAAATCAGATTCTGTGTATGCCAAGGTCATATGCTCTAGGATAAAATGACCCATTTAAGGTCCTACATCTGGTATCAGATGAAGCAACATTTGAACTCAGAGTCTGACAGCAAAGCCCATGTTCATTCCACAGCTCCTCAGATGCCCAGTTAGCATGGCCTCTCTCTTTCAGTATTCTGGGTATCTCCTTGAAGCTGAGCTCCAATAATTTGTGTATATTGACTGATCAAGGATACTCCTATACCACCACATTGACCTGCATCTGGTTTGAGCCACAGATGGATGGACAATTCCTTGCCAGCTCAGGCTCAGCTCACACTGCAGGCATCCTGCCCTAAGTTGAGCTGCAAGTTTTCAAAGCAGCTGCAGGCTCTTTGTACTATGGCAGTGCATGTGGGCAAGTGACACAGTCCAGAAGTCTAAGGGCTCTCACTCAACAGGGACTGGAGCCAGGGGATCAATTCCCAACTTCTAGTCTGCAGATAAATGGTTTTGTAGGTATTCAGGGTCCTGGAAGAATATAGCCTCATTTCCCATTGTAGAGACAGATAAAACACTCTGGTATTGTCATTTCTTTCTTCCTGTCCCCCTCTCCTCATTCTTTTCCATCTGTGTTCTGAACTCACCATCCTAGTACTGATTTGCATCAAGTTCTTCTCTCACACTGTGCTTTTGGAGGAAGCCAAACTAGATAGATAGATCTGGTCTCCAGTACCATCCTCATCCCCAACTTGGGGGTGGCAGACATGCAATCCTGGAGCCAGATCACTGTTTCCCAAAACCTTCCAGCAGAACACTGTGATTCTCCAATCTCCTGGCCCTGGAGGAACAGCATGTTCCAGGAGAGGGGACGTGGCAGGAACCAGAGCCAGCCCTTGGGAACTTCACTGCCATTATCTCCACAGCAACGCCAGCCCCCAAACATTTCTAAAGGCCCAAGGGAAAGTGGATCTTACCAATCACCTTGTCTTAGGGGTGACGCTGGAGCCAGTGGACATGGCAGAGAGACAAGGAAAGTTGTGGATCATAGTCCCAGCTATGGCACTTCAGGTGGGACTCCACCAGGACACTGGGCTCCCTTGGAGGACTGGCTGAAGAGGTGAATGAAGGTATAGATGGGGCAAAGTGAATCAGGGGTGAAGGAGCTCCAGGAGCTTTGAAGCAGCTAGGAGCTGCTACCACAGGCTTGCAGGGCAAGGAGCAGGCACATGGCAGCCAGACTGTTACTTGGGCTACCCCAATAGCAGTGGTGAGCTCAGTCAGCAGTTGCCAGACTGCAGACAGGCAGACCAAAGGCTGTTACTTCTCTCTGTTGTTTATTGACCAGGTCTATTGACAATTGGCACCAAAAGCCATGAGCAGAACTAGTCTGGGAGCAAAAGAAGAACCTGTGTGAAGACCACTGTTCAACAATACTCTTGTTGGTTCCCTTGTTCACTAGGTCTGCCTGTGTATTTCATCCGGTAGCAATAGACCCTAACCACAACCACCAACATGCATGCAGATACTTGCACACACACACACACTCACACACACACACACACAGCATCTCCAATCTTGTGTAACTTCCAGCTGGACTTGCTGCTTTATTTATTTGTTTGTTTGTTTGCTTATTTATTTATTATGCCAGTCAGTCCTGGGGCTTAAATTCTGGAACCTGTGTGCTATCCCTGAGCTTTTGAGCTGGAGGCTAGTACCCTACCATTTTAACCACAGCTCCACTTCCAGCTTTTTAGTGGTAAATTGGAGGTGGGAGTCTTGTGGACTTTCCTGCCCCAACTGGTTTTGAACTGCAATTCTCAGATCTCAGTCCTCTGAGTAACTAATTACAGGCCTGAGCCGCTGGTGTCTGGCTTGGATTGGCTGCTTTTTCAAAGCATCCTGGAAATACAAGTCTTAGAGTCTGAGGACTAAGATTAAGTCACAGATCTACCCCTTATCTTTAGTTTCTTAACCTATTTAAAAAGTCATAAAAAAATGTCATTTTTATTATTTCACCCCTAGCCTTGAAATCCTTTCCTCATATGTCCTGAGGCTTTAGAACAGAGTTGCTTGTACTAAATGACTGGGGACTGACTAAGCTTTTACAAGGTAATGGGAGGATGAACAGAGGAACCACCCAGTTAGTTTAGGGTTGTATCTCCTACATTTCTGTATCCCTAGTACTTTGTACCATGCCCTGTTCCTTGTGAGTACAGAATAAATGACTCTGAGTATCCAACTGGGGTTAGATGGTTGTGTAGGACATGAGGAATGACAGAATTCAGTGGGACCCCAAATTCCTATCTGAGTATGAGGCCTACAATGTCGAGAGGCCAGCCCACATCCCTGGGGGCCAGGACCTCTCTTCTCCTACATGCAAAAAGTGAAGGCCTTGGCAACAGCTGCCGCCAGCTGGCACCAGGTCCCAGCAATAGTCATTGTTTAGCCAAAACAGGAAGCCACTTGAGGGGAAGTGTGGCCTCGCCTCAGTGAACCCCTGAAGAATGGCCCCCAAGAAACTTGGGGACGTGCTGGCAGGCATGGCCTCTGAGGCAGCTAGGCCTCTCCCCAAGCCCCAGGATGGGAGATGTGGTTTCACTCAACCTTAGGACCCTGGCACAGGAGGCGGGGCTGGGAACCAAGGCCTGGGTTCTAGTTCCATGTGACCTTGGGCAGGCCACCCTTCTTATCTGGATTTATCACTTCATTTGTTCCTGGGTGGGTTCAGAGAGTGCATTTGCATTGTTTCATATTTGCATATTAATGAATTCAAGTCGAGCTCTCTCCTGCACCCTTCACCCTGCTCCCCCCTCTGAGTCCTGGGTGGCCTATACCTTGTCATCTTTCAGTGCTGGGTATAATGAAGCCCATGGATAAGTTCCTTCCCATCAGAAGTAGGAAAATATGATCAATTCCTCAACACTTCACAATGAGCAAAACTCCAGCGCCTCATTTTGTTAGAATCCTCCATAATTATGCCAAGAGATACGGGAAGTAGCTTTTATGTCCCATCTGACAGAGAGGGACACACAAACTCAAAGCCAAGATTCAACTCCAAGCCCTTGGCCTTGGACCCTTCAACCTAACTGGCAGCTCTCTTATCAAGCCTTGTAAGGAGTACACGTCTGCTTGCTCAGGCTGGTGGCAGAAAAGACCATAGTGGTAGGGCTGTGGGAGCACAGAGGATACAACAGTCCACCAAAAGAAGCTCCTTGGAAGCTGGAGGAAAGCTTGAGCTTGCGTGATTTATTTTCCATGTACTTAATTTTCCCCATTTAAACTCTGTCATGTACCCTCTATGTGGCCCAAGCACCCCTCTTCTCTGGGCCTCACTGGTGATCCTGGTGATCCACATGTAATGCCTGCCAAGCTGATCCCTGGCTATGTGGATGGGTAAACTGATGGAGCACCAGTGGACAGATGTGCTGGGTTGCTGACCCAGCATCAATCTGTCTCTGCTTTCCTCTAAAACCCATATTCTGATTGGATATTCTCCCCATTCCAGGGTTAGGGCCATCTCCCAGGTAAACTAAGCCAAGGTATTAATTGGGAGAATGTGATACGTTGGAAACAACCTGACTTGTCTCATTCAGATCAAAGAAAAAGATTATAGTCCAGGCCTGAAGAAATGTGCTCTGTGTCTCACTCTCTCTATTTCTTTCCCTCTGCCTCTCTGTCTCTGTCTCTGTCTCTACCTCTATCCCTGTCTCTTGTCTCTCTGTCTCTCTGTCTCTCTGTCTCTGTCTCTCTCTCAGCAAAAGTGAGACTTTAATGGTGGTCTTGCAAGATTGGTGTCTGATAGGCAGGCACTAAAATGTTCTTTCTTTCTATCTCCTGCTGGACATTCAGAGGGCAAGCCTGGGGTTACAATGTCACTGGAGTTGTCTCAACCTTAGAAAAGTGACAGCCATCATGAGCCTCACAGAGGATCCCACTGAGGTGGAGAGCTCATCGGAAAGTCTGTGTATTCATAGAACTAAGAGCTGCTCTGTCACAGAGGGAGGAGACGGTGCTCTTCCTTGCTTCATGCAGTCCGTGAGAGGTAGCATTTGCTATTACTTGCAGCCAAAGCCATCTTGGTGCTCCCCTCCCCAATTATCTTGCAGTCCCTAATTCACAGAAAGGGATTGGGGTCCTCCCTCTCTCCCTGTGTTAACTCACTGGAAGGTAGTTGCGAAACTCCTGGGCAGCCAGCCAGAGCCCACAACTTGTTCACGGCTTTTTGGAATCTCGGCATTCTTTCCTCTCTGTTTCCTCAGCCAGAGACAATTCCTCCCCAGCTGGCCCCTGGCCCAGGCCCAGGCCACCCTACTAACATTAATGCTGGAAGATTGATGTGACAGGGAGACAGAGAGCTGGGACCCTGAGCCCCGGCTGGGGCTGCTTCCTCTGCACAGACTCTGTTTTTTTTTTCTTCTCTCTCTTCTTTCCTACTGGAACCTTGGCCTTTTTAAAGACTTAGGATTACAGAGTTTTTATAACGTAAGGGCCACTGAGCAGGAACTAAAATCTGGGTATCTTGAGTCCTGGTCCAGGACTTGAACCACATACTGCAGACGATACAACCTTTTTCTGTATAGCTGAAGTTACTTGCTTCCATCCTCCTTTTCTATCTCTGTTGTCACTGTTCTAATTCAGATGTCATGGTCTCTGCACTGGGTGATGGCTTCTTCTGAAGTCTGCCCAGTTACCATCAGCAATCTTGTCCCTGACCCCAGCAGCCAGAGGATCGCAGACCCGCCTTAAACTCTGCTTCACTGCCTATAAGACAAGATGCAGGATCCCTACTTTAGTTTGGAGGGCCCCTGGTCACAGGGCCCCCTGCCCTACTTCATCCATCAAGAAAGATGTATGTTTTTACTATACATTTAGTTGTTACTTCCTCCTCTTCCTCCAGTTAGTCTTTCTTACTTAAACAAATCACAAACTATGCTTGCTCAGCTTCCCTGCCTGCCCCATCCTCCATCGGGTTTTCCCTTGCCTGGGCGTGGATTTATCTTATGGGTACCAGGCCACCTGTCCATAGCCCTGGAAGTACCACTCATAGGGATAGGGGATTCTCATTCTCGGGGTTGAGTGAGCTGCCAGCCCTTTTCTGATTTGACTTGGGTGTGAGTTTTGCTACTAAAGATCACAGACACTGAGAAACTAACTGGCTAAGGGCAGGGGCTCTGCAAAATCTGGGAGAGGGGGCAGGGTTTAACAAACACTCCCTTCTGAGTACAGCCAAGACAAACCCTGAACTGGGTGTGCAGTGCTGAGATTTCAGGAGCCCCATTTCCAGAAATTAAATGCAAGGAGGGAAGAAAGATTCAGAATGTGAACGAAGATGAACTTGGTAGAATTTATTTATAACAGCACAACTCTGGAAATAATCTCCAAGTCTAATAGGAACAGAAAAGATAAATATACTAGCTTGTATTGACACAGTGAGGTAGTGTATGCCATGACAATTATGTTTGCAAAGAGTTGTCATTATTGAGGTATTATGGTTTGGAGGTTACTTGTCTCCCCCGAAAAGTTCATATGTTGGCAGCCTGGTCTATAGGGAGGCGATGTGGGGACAGATGGGACCTTTAAAAGAAGGGGTCTAGTGGAAGGTCTTTCAGTCAGCTCGGGACAAGACAAGGAGTTAAAACATACTTTCTTGTGACCTTCTTATAAATTGGTTATGAAGGCCTGAGTTGGCACCCCCACCCCCACCCCTCCCTGTTATCTGATTTCCTGTTCAAATGTATATCTGTGCATCACCTTCCACCATGAGACCCTTACCAGAACTGATGTTCAGCCTCTGAAACTGAGGGCTAGCAAACCTGTTTTTCTTTAAAAAAATCTACCTCCAGTATTTGGTTATAATCACAAAAGGCTGATGAGCACATTGGAAGATGTTACACAAGAAATAAGAGAATACAAACCCACAAATGTACTATATTCCAGTCAGAAAAAAAAAGAAATGTGTGAACATTAGTAGGAAACACTAAAACTCTGAAAATGGTTTCTGTCATCATCTAAAGATTAAATTTTTTCTGCTGTACTTTGTGCTATAAACTTCATTTTGTAGTCTAAATTAATTACACAAGGAAAAACAAATGAGAGCAATCCTAGTCCCAATTCTGTTGGTAATTGGACACATGAGCTTGGACAAGCCAGCCAGCCTCATTTCTTATATGTTTTTTCATCTGTTCTTGCATTCCTTCATTCTAAAAATCTCTCGTGTCAGGCCTTGTGCTGAGTACTGGGGACCACAAAACAAACTGTATGAAAAATATACAAAAAGCTGTTAAGCCTTGCTCACAATCAGAAATATGTTGATTAAAACCAAGCCAAGATATTCTTTTTCATCTGTAGTACTGGCAAAAGCTCAAAAGCTTGAGAATATACTGTTGGCAAAACTGTGAGAAAATAAGCTTCTCCTGTGTTGTTTTATGAGATATGCCAACAAAATGGTCTAAGCCCTATAAGGAGGGGAATTGGGCAATTTCTTGCTAAATTACATATGTTTACCCTTTGACCTAACAATCTCCCTTTTGGAGTTTCTTCCAAAGATGCACTGAAAAAAATAAGATGTATGCATAAAGCTATTCCTGGAAGCATCTTCTGTAACAGTCAGAACTAGAAACTACTCACAGGTCCATTGGTAGGACCTGTGGGCACACAGTAGATGGCTCTGGCTAATAGAGGAAAGGAGGAAGGTTTCTATCTGCTATGATGGTGTAATCTCCAAGAATAAAATAGCTATGGTAATTATCATTCATCAAAGAAAGGGAAGGGCATATATAAATATGCACACATTTTCTTTAATTAACAAATTGATTAAAATATAATTGCTAGCTGTAGGAGAGTCAAGGGATATAGAATTTTGACTTCTTAAAACATCTCATTTTTGTAGAATAATTTTAGAGCCAATTAAATACTTTCATAAAAAGCAAACCAAATGAAATCAAAAGTAAAAGCAAAGTCAATCTCTCCAAATCAAAAGCAAAATAAAACAAATGAATCTATGTGTTGAGTTGGGTTGGCAACATCACCATATAGGGTTCAATTAGTTCAAGTCATTTGAAAATCTGATAACTGTACTTGACTAGTAAGATAAATAGTTGATAGATAGGTAGATAGACAGATAGTGGGCTAACTACTTAGGAGGCTGAGAGTTGAGGATTATGGTTCAAAGCCAGACAGGGCAAAAAAGTCCACGAGTCTCTTTTCTCCTGTTAACCACCAAAAAGCTGGAAGTGGAACAGTGTCTCAAGTGATAGCATGGCAATCTTGAGCAAAAACGCCAAATAAAAGTGCACAGCCCTAAATTCAAGCCTAGTAGCAGTGTATGTACTCTCTCTCTTTTTTTCTCTCTCTCACACACTCCCAAAAACAAAACTCAGATTGGAGAATGCTATTCTGATCATGCTTTTGCCTTTTAGAAATACAGACTGCGATATTTATGGGTGAAGTAGCTTCGTGTTTAGAATTTGTACCAAATAATCCATCAGAGAGTGAGTCAGGAGATAGAAATGGGTACAAACTGAAGCTGGGTAAGGAATACATGGGATCCTTTGCACTAGTCTATTTTTGTTGAATGACTGAAGTTTTCCACAATAAAACATCTTCACAGCTGGGCACAGTGGTCCAGGACTGCAATTCCAACACTCAGGAGGCTGAGGCAGGAAGATTGTGAGTTAAGTTCAGCCTAGTCCACATAAAAAGACACTGTCTCTAAAAACAGAAGCCAGACAAGTGCTGGTGGCTCATGTCTATAATTCTGGCTACTCAGGAGGCTGAGATCTGAGGATTGTGGTTTGGAGCCAGCACTAGCAGGAAAGTTTGTGAGACTCTTATCTCCAATGAACTTTCAAAACGTTGAAAAGTCAAGGTATAGCTCAGCTGGTAGAGCACTAGCCTTAAGAGAAAAAAAAAGCTCAGGAACAGTACCTTGTCCCTGAGTTTATGCCCTAGAACCGGCACATATACACACACAAAAACAGCCATTGCTATCTCCCAATGTAGTGGGAGATGTACAAGGCAAAGAGATGAATTTCCTAAAAGGCAGGAGTTAAAGATGGCAGGAATTGAGGGCCTGAAGTGCCGGGTTTCTCCAGATGTGGCTAGAAGCTGGGATGTACATGCTAAGGGCAGAGTTCCCAGCACAGGAAACAGCTGGAGCAAATGCAAAACGGGTGTGAAATCAAGCATGGCAGAGGTCTCTGCAGTGAGTGAGTAAAGGAGCATATCTGGGGCAGAAGCTGAGAGGAAAGTGGGGCCTTAGATGCTGGGCCAAGGACCCCTGCAAGCATTGCGGCTGGAGGGCGACACATGGTGGACTCTTAACAATGTGACTCAGGCTGCTGGATGGAGGCTGGACTGGTAGAGAAGGCCCAGTGTGTGTGTGGGGGGGGGGGGGGGGAGCTGGCAGGCCATTCCCTGGAAAAGGACAAGGAGTCCCATGCTGGAAAGTAGCTCTGAGAAGAGAAAACTGGGGAGAAGGAGGAGGCCAGGGAGAGGCCAGTTAGTGGTTTGGACAACTTGGTGCATGTTGGTGCTAAGATTAAGATGAGTAGAGGGAGAAGGCTGAGATCTGAGGATAGAGTGTGAAGGCCAGCAAGGACAGGAGGACAGGAAAGTTTAGGACAACACTTTGGCCCTGAGTTCAAGCCCCAATACCAGCACACACACACACACACACACACACACACACACACACACACACACACGCAAAACCTGATGGACAGAGTGGTCAGGTTAAAGACCCCCTTTATCCAAAGGCCTAGGCTCTAGAGACAAGGCCTGATTCTGGTCCTGGCCATGTCCCTGGCCCTCTCTAAATGAGGGGGCTATATCTCTAAAGCAAGGGGTGGGAGCCTCAGCTCAGGATTCTGTAAATCTATCCTGGGATGGTGTGGCTCGAGCCGTGTGTGCAGCCGTATCTGTGAGAGGATCATCTGGCCTCACTGCACATCCAGCTGTGTGATGTCAATGGCATTTCCCTTCAGACAAAGGAAACAGCGTTAGCTTGCTTATTACCAGGAAAGGAAAGTTCGCTGAGCCCCACCCTCGTGGCCTGTGTTCCCCCTCACACAGTATGTTAGGCCTCCCTGCCTGGGGCCAGGGCAGGACTTTGAAATATCACTGCGGAGAGAGGCAACAATCCAACAGCTTTGACTCCTCAGCATGGCTGGGCCATCCCTAACAGAGTCAGCACCTTCTCCATGGCTATGGAACAGACCCCAGCCACACGGAAGGACTGGGGTCACAGGAAGCTCCAGGATTTCACTAAAGGTCAGTACGACCCTAAAGTGAGTCCTTTGTACTTGAAAAGATCCAGATCCATAGAGGAAGAAGTCTTAGCCAAGGTCATAGGGCAAGCAGAGGGGAGCCCAGGTACAGATTTCATGGCACCTGGGGTCAGGTGGTCCAAGAAAGCCTGGCATGCTTTTCTGTTAATGCTACATTTCTGGTAGATGTCTCCAGAAAGGAGAAGCATTAAGTGCCCTTATTAAACCCTGCCTCTTTGCTTTTAACCATCTGAACATTCCTTAAAGTATTATTTTGCACCTAAAATGAGAAGAAATACCAGTGTGTTCAATATAATTGACATATGCTTTTGAGCTGGAAAACGCAATGGTAAATGTAATATTTGGTGTCTTCATCAAGTGATCACTTAAAGATTGATCTGGTGCCAGGTGTGGGTGGCTCACACTTATAATCCTAGCTACTCAGGAGGCTGAGAACTGAGAATTGCGGTTGGAAGCCAGCCTAGGCAGGAATGTCTTCGAGACTTCAATTAACCACCAAAAAGCCAAAAGTAGAGCTGTGGCTCAAGTGGTAGAGTGCTAGCCTTCAGCACAAAAGCTCAGAGATAGCACTCAGACCTGGAGTTTAAGTCCCAGGACAGGTACGTGTGCACACGTGTGCAGACATACGTGTGTGTGCATGGGTGCACATGTATGTGCGTGCACACACACACAATCAGTTGACAAGTTAGTAGTCAAGTACATCAATATAGCTTTAAAGACTTGACCTTGGTCTTATAGCTTCTATCTACCATCCTCTCAAGAGAGAACCCCAATGGCCTGGCTTAGAATCCATTCCTTTCTCCTAATTCTCAGCCTGGGGCCTGAGGAAGAGGACCAGGTTTTGGTCTATTCACTATTGAGTGAACTAAGGACATGCAATTCTCATGAACTGTCCTGAGGGTTGAAGAGGCCATGGTTGTGATGGTGAGAGTAGCAATGGTGGCCTGGACAGCCCAACCCTGTGACGTCACAGGTGGAAAAGCCCTCACCTTTGCTTTTCTTACAAAAGTCAGCACAGATCATACTTTCCACCATGCCCCTTGCAGGGAGGCTGGCTGGCTCACCCTCCTACGCACTCAGGAGCTGGTGGTTTTCAGGTGAAGCCGACCTAGGTGTTTGTGTCTCTGCAGCTCAGAAGAAGGCAATGTATGCCCAAGGCAAGCAGTAGTGGTGAGTTTGTAGCTGTGGAAGTAAGGCGGGCCTGTGTGCATACAAGCATGGGTATATGGCTTTACACATGCATATGCAAATTCCTGGATATGTGGTGGCTTTAGGCACATACAGATGCTTATCTGTGTTCATTGTCATTGGGTACACACATGTGTAAGCAAAGTGCCAATGTACACTCATGTTGGAGTAGTCACTGAATGTTTGAAATGGGCATCTATTTGTACACAGCTTTTACAACGTGAATACACTGACTATATGTGGATGTTTATCCACAAAGTATATGATGACTATGCAAATATGCATATACTTATGCATCTTTAAACTTGGTGCACAGTTGTGTATCATATACATTTAAGCACATAAGGTTCATGTGTAAGGTGTATAAGGTGTACATGTATTCAGGTGGTGCATACCAAGGAAGAGGGATAGGCTTGAGGAATTTTGAGTGTGTACCTGTGTGAGATCCAAGAGTCGGTATGGGTGCATTGGTATGGGGAACCTGTATGTACATGCTTGTGTGGCATGTGTAGTGTGAGTGTGGAGTTGTCTGTGTGTACACACAGATGTACCCCAGTTGCCTTATTCTTTCTTTTCCTCATGGGGAATTACAGAGCTTCTGAGTCGGAGCCCTGGGCCAGGGTTGGTGGCTCTTCCAGGAACATGATTTCCTGGACCCAAAAGTAAGAAGACTAGGGCCCATGTGAGGGGGGAGGGGCTGGACTTGGGCTCTTCTTTTGAGAACTAGGCAGAGGTCCCCAGGTTACTGCTATGGACCAGACTGTGACAGGGGTTAGACATCTAGAGCTTTGGTCCCCACCAATGGTGACCCTACTACGTGTCCTGAGGGAAAGGAGGACATTGACCTTTAGTACACCCTCCGGTGGCTTTCAAAAATGAATTCTTACCTGGCCATCACCTCTAATCCTAGTTACTTAGGAGGCCAAGATCTTAGGATCATGGTTCAAAGCCAGCCCAGGAAGGAAGGTCTATGAGGCTCTTATCTCCAACTAATCACCCAAAATGCCAAGAGTAGAGCTGTGGCTCAAGTGGCAGAATGCTAGCCTTGAACACAAAAGCTCAGGGACATCACCCAGGCCTTGAGTCCAAGTCTCAGGACCAGTTCACACACACACACACACACACACACACACACACACACACACACACACACACACACACACACTTTACCAGGACTGCCTACAAGGAAAGTAGGCAAATGAATGGGAAATGCCTGGCTGCAGACTGGGCTTGGAGAAGTCTGGGAACAAGTGTCCAAGGGCATAGTTCTAAGCCATTGGCCTTGAGTCTCCCTGGCTTATTCAGTTTACATTCTAGTTTATAGCTTATAAAACACATCCACATTCATAATCTTAGCTAATCCTTGTGAACTTCCTTCCAATCAGCTTGGAGTGGTAGGAACAGAGTAGTGGTCTCTCTTTGGTGGTCTCACTTCCCTGACCTTGCAAGACACTTCTAGGAGCTCCACACCCTCCCCCCAATTTCAATGAATGGCAGTGTGTGAACACTAAGGGTATCCCAGAGATTCCTGGATGTACAATTACTCTCTGACAAAAGGTAAGAAGCCTACAGGGGTGCTACTACTGTGCTTACTATAATCTCCATCTTACAAATAAGGAATGTGAGGACCTCTAACTTGGTCCAAATTCAACTTGGAGAAGCTAGGAAGGCAGTGAGCTCTATCCTGACCTCAGTTGTTCACCCTCTATCATCAGAAGTGTTTTCTGGATCTTTTGGCCTTGGCCAGACCATGATAAGCCCCATACATGGTTTTGTGGTTGCCCACACAGGCCTATTAATACTCAGCAGGAAGCAGAGACTCCCACTTAGTGAGTAGCAGAGGGCCTGTTCCCCAAGCATCTGATGTCATGGGTTCTCCTACTGATGGCTGGGTGGTCTCAGCCCTGTGTTTGATGCACCAGAAATTATTTTATCTCACTGTTTATGTCTACAATATGTATAAGCTCTGATGACTCCATTGAACACATGAGGAAACTGAGGCTCAGAGAGATAAAGTGACCTCCCCAAGATTCAGGCACTTCAATGCCTTACTCTATTGTGGCTTTCTTATGTTGATCTGGTACACCTGGACAAAACAGCAGGATTCAAAGCCACATACATGTGGCTTAAACCCCAGCCTTCCTCATGACCCCTGGTGGCCCTGGTGGGCAGTTCACCTCTCTCAGCCTCAATATCCTTATCTATAAAATAGGGGCTGCTCACAAAGTAGGATGACAACGGGGATCCAGTGTAGGATCTGGTAAGTACGTAGTGTTCATAGATGGATATTCACTGTCCCTCTCCCACCACCAGGGGTCATATTTCCCAAGTTGGGCCGAAGGGGTAGTATTGATGGAGTCCCCAGAAGTGTCTTGCGGATGAGGGAAGAGAGGCTACCAATGAGAGGCCAAGAGAGGAGATCCCTGTTGTGTACACTGGGACTTTGTGATCCTCCCTGAAGAGATGGAATCCACTGCCCTTCTCCTTGAAACTGAGCACACCCTGTGACTGCTTCAGTGAATAGGATGTGACATTGCGTAACTTTATAAGCCAGATCTTAAATAGTAGAGGTGATTTCCACCTAACTGCAGACACCATATTGTAAGGAAGCCCAAGTCACATGAAGAGGTCACCATGGAAGTTCTAGTCAACAGCTCAGCCAGGCCAACAGCCAGGTTTGGCTGCTGGAAATACAAATGAACATCTCTTTAAGTGACCCCAGCTCCCAGACTTCAGCTTTCTGTCCCAGGTGACCATCAAATGGGCTGAGACCACCTACACACGCACACACACACACACACACACACACACACACACACACACACACACACACACACACACACACCAGCTCTGCCAAATTCAAGCTTGACAACAAAGGGTCATTGTTAAAAAGCACTAAGTTCCACACGGCCCATTACACAGCACCAGGTAACGGGGACGCTCCTCTTTTTCCTCTGCAGCCCTCTGAATTACCCCTAGCTAGGCCACCACCAGCCAGGTGTCCACCAGCTAGAGCACCACAAGCCAGATCACCTCCAACTAGGTACAAGCCAACTGCTCCTCTGTGTCCCACCTCAGGTTACTGGCATAACCTCTATTGGGTCTTCCTTCCCACTTCCCTGCCTTCCAAACTTAGCCAGTTCTGGGGTCCCTTAGTTTGTGACTTTGGGCAAGTCACCAACCCTTGGTACTAAATCCTCCTATGCCAAACAGGAGTCCTAACAGTGCTGGTCAGGGGTTTGGTGTTTTAGGAAAGTTCCCAGCACATGGTAAGTGCTCATTAAGAAAGGAATGTGAGACATGGGACAGAAGAAGAGGTCAGCGACCTTTAGGGGTGGAGAAGAAAGTGTGGTTTTGGGTTGGGGGTGGGCAGCTAAGAAGAAGAAACTCTGCCTGGGTCTGAAATGTGAAAGTCCTACCTCTGTGCACCCCAGGAGGACCTGCCCAAGGACTGCTCACATACTGACCAAGATGTGGGAACTAGACGGGGAGGAGGGGTGGGAAGCACACGAAAAGCGAGGTGGACACCTGAAGTCTGGTTCTGGGACTTCTCAGAAACCAAGAGGCTCCCTTCTTTCAGCTGGGGATTCAGACCCTATCTAGAGAGATTAAGTCATTGGAGACTCCCAGACCAGAGACATCCTTATCAGCTATGTCTGGGGTAGTTGGGAATGTAAACTCTCCCTCGGCGCAGCCCTGGGAAGACACAAAGCAGATGTGGGGGACAGGCCTCCTCCCTCGTTCTCCTGCAGCCCTATGAGCCAGATCCAGAGAAAAGGAGGCCAGACACCCTTCACTCACACTGCAATGTGTGTCCCTCTTCAAGTCTCATTTGGGTTTGAAGCCTTTCAGTCAAACATCATGTTGGCCAAGATTCCCAGAGAAAGAAATGTAGCATGCAGGCTGATGTGTCTGGGTGATCCATGGCAAGGTCCTTGCACCACTGAGCAGCTTCCATGTGCCAGGTGATCTCAGTGAGGTGATCTCAGTGGAGGACTCATTTCATCCACAGCAGCACCACAGAGCAACTCAGTTGCTATCTCCATCTTGCAGAAGAGGAAGTCGGGGCACAAGGAATCCAGGGGACAAGTGTTTGTGCTGGTGTGGGGCAGAGCTGCCACCAGCACCTAGCTGATGCACCAACTGCAGGCTGATCTCTGCCAGTTGAGCTTTGGTGCGCTTTAAAAGCAAACAGGAAGCATTGGGGACACAGCAGATGCTCCATAAAGGCCCAGGGCCTACTGCCCAACTCACCCACAGTCCCCTAGGGCTTCACATTGCCTTGTCCCCAACTTCAGCTCCACCCCACCCCACTGCCTTTGGTCCTGGAACTTGAATTCCCTTCTTCCAGGTGAGATTCCACCTGGCTCTGCTGATCCCGTGGAGCTCTTATTCCACGACATTTTCCCAGGATTCAGAGGTTCCATGGTGGCATCAAAGCAGTCTCTCCCACTGCTAGGGACAACGCAGGGGAAAGAGTGTGGGCTTTGGAGTGGGAGTTTCAGTCCTGGCTCTTCCTAGTTTTCAGAGTGACTCTTAGCAGAGACTTTTCCCTTTGGCTACAGTTTCTCCATCTGTGAAACAAAGTATGGCCCCAAGGGCCTTCTGCTCTGGCATTCTAGATCCTTCATGGACACTGAAGACTAATGTGAGTAGTTTGCTGATGTATCACACAAAAATGAAAACTTAGGGCCTGAGGGACTGTGACAGATTTGTCTGGGGGCCCTCCTGGGGAAGGAGATGCTTGATAAACACCCAAAATAAATATCTTCCTCTCTTTCCCTCCCTTTCCTGTCTCCCTCCCTCTTCCCTTCCTTCCCTCCCTCCCTTTTCCTTCCTTACTATTTGTGAAGCCCAATAAGCTCTGATCCTGGATTGAGGTGCCCTGAGCTGGGGTGGGAGGGGGGTGCTGTATGTTAATGTCACAGGCACTCAGAAAATGTCTACACACATGGAGTTTGGAGGCATAGGATGAGACTCAGTGATCCCATTTTGGGGAACATTTTGGAGGACATAATCCTTGAGGAATGAGGAGCATGTACCAAGAAGATGAGAGGGGGGGAGGGGGAAGAGAGGGAGAGAGTGAGAGAGAGACATAGAGAGAGAGGGGGTAGGGGGAGGAGAGCCTTGGGCAGAGGAAGCTGGAGGGTATAGAATGGTTCCCTGTGGGAATGGTTGGGAAAAGCCCACAGAAGAGAGCAACAGGAGCCAACAAAATATAACAAAGGACTTTCAACACCAGGTGGAAGAGATTGGAGCTATAGAAGGAATCTGAGTAGAGGAGGGTTGTGATTAGAACCCTAGGTCCAAAAGAGACCTGTGAGGAGATGACGACAACGATGGGGGAGATGGATGGATGGATGGATGGATGGATGGATGGATGGATGGATGGATGGATGGATGGATGGATGGATGGGAGAGTGGAAAAAGGCAGATCTGAAGTTGCAGGCATGATATGAACCTCATCAAAAGAGGGGGAGCTGGGCAGGGCCATCCTAGAGATGAAGGAATGCCATTGGAAAGGGAGCGGCTGTCAGGAGAAGGCGGAGGCAGGTGAGTCTTAGGTGTCTGGCTGGCTTGGGCACAGAGGAAGTGATGGTTCCTGTCCCTGTTGGACACCAGAGGATGGGCAGGCTCCAGCAGCAAGCTCTGTTTGGGACACATCAAGCACAGTTTTATGGTGGCTGGGCTCTAAGCTCCACCCTGACCCTGTGAGTCCAGGCCTAGGTCAGGAATCAGGCTGAGGGAACTAAGATAAGAGAGACAGTGACAGGGGCTATTAAAGGGGAGTGCTGGCTGGGGTGACTGCAACAAGGAATGGGATGGATGCCCAAGGTGTCTGAAAAAGAGGCCTCAGTAGTCCTTATAGACTACCTGGCCTAATGTCAACTTCCTCCCATCACTGAGTCTCAGATGCCTCTTCTGGATCCAGAGCTGAGGCATAGCTTAGAGGCCTCACTTGTTCAAAGAACAGATGTACAGACTATAGTGGCCAAGACCCCATTCTGTCCTAAGTGTCCATACGCAGCTCTGCCTCCCCATTCAATTTGTCAGCGTGGAGTCAATCTCCAATTCCAGCTCCCCCACTCCCTAACCCTTAGCATCTGGGCACTGGGAGGAGTGGTCCCTAGGCCTGAGAGTCTCCCCTCTGTCTCACAATGTGAGCCAGTCCTGTGGCAGCAAAGCTCATAGGTCCAGAGATGGGATGCACAGCCTGCCCTCTGCAGGCTTGGAATGCAGAAAGAAAGCAGCTGCTACCAGAGAGAGCACAACATTTCAGTCAGTCTCCTTCCCTCCTTCCCTCTCTTCCTTCTTTCCTTCCTTCCTTCTTTCCTTCCTTCCTTCTTTCTTTCCTCTGTCCCTCCTTCCCTTTTTTCCCTCCCTCCTTTTCTCTCTCTCTCCTCTCTCTTCCTGCTCTCCCCCTCTCCCCCCCCCCCCCACCCTCTGGTAGTACTGGGGTTTGAACTTAGGGCTTCACATTTGCTGGGCAGGTACTCTACCACTTGAGCCACACAATAGCCCTTTTTTGCTTTAGTTACTTTGGGGATAGAGTACGAACATTTTGCCTAGATGCGCCTGCTGAGACCCTTTTGTTTACACTTCTCTCACAGCTGGGATAACAGATGGGCACCACTGCACTGAACTTTTATTAATTGACATAGGTCTCAATGACTTGCCTTGGCTAGCCTTGAGCGTTGATTCCCCTGATTGCTGCCTCCTGAGTAACTAAAATTATAGGTGTACACCATCATACCCTTTTAACCTTTCTTCGCAAAGTACTGGACAAAATCACATGGCCACTCTCATCCCCAGGGCCCTCTGTGAGACAGGAAGAGCAGGAAAAACTGTCTCACAGATGCAGAGCTTGGAGAGAGAACTCACCTACCTAACTTACATTAAGAAGTGGCAGAGCCAGTAGCTGAAACTCCACAGGGACTTCTGACCAGAGACCCTGTACTTGCTTTAGAGCTGACATCCTGTCCTAGGGTCCCCAGGCAGATGGATAAAGCCAGGAAGAGGAGACATTCAGGAGTACTGAGTGAGCATGGAGAACCACCTGCCATTGCCAGCCCTGCTGTGAAGTTCTCACCTTCTTGGCCCAACTACAAGTGCTCTGCTACCTTCCAGGGCTCTTAAAGCCCCAGTGGCCAGCTTTTAGGTCACCTCTTTCCACTCTTTTCTTTTGGCCTAAGAGCTCTTGCTACATGTTCTCCTCTGTATTCTTCAATCTATCAGGCTCCTAGCAGCAGGGCTTTTCTTACGTGCAAAGGCCCTTAGTTTAGAAGGCACTTCTCAAATCGTAATCTTTTCCAGGTCAATAATTTTGGTATAGTTACCCATCTGGGTAACCATCACTAAGAGCAATTTTAGAATATTTATATCACCACAGGCACCCTCTCCACTTACACAACTGATCTGTCTCTATTGATTTGTGTATTCTTGATTTTTCAAATAAATGGAGTCATGCTCATATGCTCTTTTGTGGCTGGCTTTTTTTCAAGTACAATAATATTTTCAAGATTCAACGATACTATAGCATGGATCAGGATTTTATTAGTTGAGTTTCCAAATAATCTTCTTCGGCATGGATGATACACTTCCCCATTTTAGTTGCTATAAATGGTATAAATAGTCATGTGCCATGACCATGGATGTGTACAAGGTTTTGTGGGGGCATATGTTTTCATTTCTCTTTGGAAAGTTCCTGGGAGTGAAACTGCTGGATCATATGTAGCTGTGTTTAACCTTTTGAGGGGCTGACAGCTGTTTTCCACAGGGGCTTTGCCATGTTCATTTTCATTGTATCATATTAGGATTCCAACTTTTGCACATCCTCATCAATGCTTTTTATTATACTCATTGGAGTGGGTGTGAAATCATGTCTCATTGTGGTTGAAGTCTGGCATTTGTCTGGTGGTAATGATGTTAGTATCTTCCCTTGTGCTTTGTGGCCATTCATAAGAAGTTCTTTGGAAAAATATCTTTCTAGATCTCTTGCTCATTTTCAGTTATTTATCCTTTTATTGTTTTAAGTAATCCTTATTCTAGACACCAATTTCATCAGATACATGATATATATTTTTTCCTATTCTGTGGGCTTTTTACACCAAAGTTTTCATTTTTATAATATCCAATGCATGCTTTTGGTAACAGATCCAATGAACCATTACAACTATATTTTCCCCTAAACATATCCTTGTTTTCTTTCCTACACTTAGGTTTTCCACACAATTTGAGTTCATTTTTGTATATGGTGTGAGGTAAGGGATTGATCTCATTCATTTGCATGTGTTTATCCAGTTGGGTCAGCATCATTAATTGAAAAGCATACTGAACGTGGCGATTAGCAACGTTGTTGAAAATTAGCTGCAAATGACATCCTTCTACTTGAATTCAAGCGTGACTTCTCTAAGGAAGCCTTAGCTGACACCTCACTCTCCTGACCCCATTATACCAGTTTTCATTTTATGCATATAAACACATAGGAACTACCATGGGATATATGCTATATTTATCTAGGTAGTGGAGCACCACAAGCTATAAAATATATTTCTAGTGTATAAGTGACTCATACACAGCTCCATGAGTTATCAACTATATTTATATGCATGTAGTCTGGAGGATATGGCCAAGGTTCAAACCTCAGCTCTGCCTCTTACTAACTGCTTGGTCCTGTGTATACACTTTACCTCTCCATTTCCTCATGTGTAAATTAAGGACTACTGACAACAGAGAGCTGCCATAAGAGTATGTAAGTAAGTACTTACTATATAGTAAGTACTAATGTGGGACCTGCTGTTCATGTCACTCCTTAGACTTTAAATTCTGAGGACAGGGACTCAGCTTCACTGAGTGCTCCTGGTCCCCACTGTGCCTGGCTCAGAGAGGGAGGGCACTGAGTGCATAATTGTTGGATTAGTTAGTGAATGAAGGCATGCATGTGAGTATGCAGGAGTCCTGCAGAGAGGGGCAAACCCCACCCTCCCATTGTCTGCCTTGTGGTGTCTCTGGAACGTCTATGAAATAAGAGTTTTGGAGTCACAAGTAGATTTTTCTCTTTTTCTCTGTTTGGATGCAGACTCCTCTCTCTTGAACGATGTTTATACAAGAGATAAAGGTTGCTTCTGTGAGAAAAGCCAGGGTGAGACCCAGAATCTACTTATTCTGAGAACTCTCAAAGTTCCCTAGAGGCTACTGAACACCATATGAAAACTGCCATCAAGCTGTGATCTGTGTGCTGGGGCTGGGAGATGCTGTGATTCACAGGCAGCTGACGTCTAAGACTCTTAATTCAGCCCAAATGCTGAAGGTCTGTGTCCTGAGACATGGAGGCGGCAGAGAACACATTCCAAAGGGAAAACTCTCTTCCTCTTGCCCACTGGAGAGAAGCAAGAGTGAGCATCCCTTGCTCTCTTGTCCTCCTCCCTTAGCCTCCTAACTTACACTTGGATTGCTCCCTTTCCTCCTGCTCACCCTCTCCACCCTATCTCTGACCCAGCTCAGACCCAATCATGTCTCCTCCCTGTCCTTGTTCCTCTAGGAGACAATCCCCTATTCGCTAACCCAAAGTCACGGTGAATGGAAGACTTGAACCATAGTCTCTTGAGCTCATGCCCAGACTCTGCCCAACAGCTGTCTCCAGAAAACTGACCAAGAAGCACAGTGACCAGGGGCAGGACCAGATCAGGTCAGCTTGCCCTGTAACCCATGGAAGATTGAAAGCCGGGACAAGTCTCCTGGCAAGAGAACCATTGCTTTCTCAAGGCCAGGAACCTTATTGCCTTGGGGAAGGAAGGGCAGTCTGGTTAATTGGTTAAGAACATCAACTTTAGGGTTAGACAGGTCTGTTCAAGTGTCTGTCAACGTCTTTCAAGACCTCTATGTGCCTTAGTTCCCTTCCTCCCCCACCATAAGACCACAGCACCTATGTTGCTGAGGTCTATATAGATGAAATGAGGCAATACCCTTAAGCCCTAACAGGCATGCAGCTGCTAGCCAGTTATTACTGTTCTTGACTCTGGGGAAACTGTTGGCTCAGCTGGCAGGAAGCTCCAAGAGGACCTGGAGATCCTGAAAGGACATCATTGCTTTCTATATTCCTCCCAGGCCTTTGCCTTCACTGAGAGTGGTCTGATTAGGAAATGTCTTTCTTTTCTCTTTATTTGTGCCAGTTCTAGGGATTGACCTCAGGGCCTGAGCACTGTCTCTGAACTTTTTTGTGTGTGTCAAGGCTAGCATTCTATTACTGAGCTATAGCTCCACTTTCAGCATTTTTTGTTGATTTATTGGAGATAGGAGTCTGATGGACTTCCCTGCTCAGGCTGGCTTGGAACCTCGATCCTCAGATCTCAGCCTCTTGAGTAGCTAGGATTAAAGCCATGAGCCACTGATACACAGTCTTCTTTTCTTTTCTCTTCCTTTTTTTTCCTTTTTCTTTTTTTTTCTGTTTATGTGGTGCTGAGGAATCGAACCCAGGGCCTCATGCTTGCAAGGCATGCACTCTACCGCTGAGCCACCTTCCCAGCCCTCCTTTTTCTTTTTTCTTTCTTTCTTTTTTTTTTTTTTTTGGTGCTGGTACTGGGGCTTGAACTCAGGGCCTTGTGCTCTTACTTAGCTTTTTTCTCTTAAGCCTGGCACTCAACCTCTTGAGCCACACCTCTGCTTCTGGGTTTTTGCTTATTTGGAGATTAGAGTCTCACAGACTCGCCTGTCCCAGCTGTAATCTCAGATCTCCAGCTTCCTGAGTAGCTAGGATTACTGATGAGAACCACCAGCGCCAGTCATTGAAAACCGATTTCTGTGCTTTACTTCTCTCTTTCTTTCTTTCTTTCTTTTTTCTTTTTCTTTTTTTTTTTTGGGGGGGGGGTGGGGTCCGGTCGTGGGGCCTGAACTCTGGGCCTGGGCGCTGTCCCTCAGCTCTTCAGCTCAAGGCTAGCGCTCTACCACTTGAGCCACAGCGCCACTTCCGGCTTTTTTCTTTTTGCTTATGTGGTGCTGGGGAATCGAACCCAGGGCCTCAGGCATGCAAGGCAAGCGCTCTACCACTGAGCCACCTTCCCAGCCCCATCTTTTTCCTTTTTCTTTTGCGGCACTTGTGATTGAATCCAGGGCCTCACACATGCTTAGGCAAGTCTAGAGCCCTTTGGTTTGTATTTTTTTTAATATGAATTCTAACTTTGAATTCTAAGCCATCTATGAACTTGAGGTTCTATACTTCCTGAGTAGCTGGGGTTTCAGGAGTACACCACTATACCAATCTTAAGAAATATATTTCTACCAGAAAAAATAGGTTTATAATGCTGACAGTTTTTGAGTTTGAGTTTAGTTTATATCAGCCTCTTACAAACTTGCCTATCCTTCAGGACAGGAGCCACATTGCCTTAACTCAAGGGCAGCATGGAGATGAAATACACTTGAGACTGAGGAGAGCATGGACTTGCCTGTCTCATTGAGTTCAAGCTCAGCCTGAAGATTATCGAGGCAACTAGAAAAACATGAGCTGATGGGTGTGGTAGGCTCCATCCTTGGTCCAGCAGCCCATCCTGTAGAAAGAGGTCTGCAAGGTGCTGAGGAAAGCCCCCCTTCCACATTCCATGGGAATGGTTCCTGGATGCGGGACTAGGCAGCCCTGGTAGGGGGAACAGCATGAGCAAGTATGGCCATACAGAACCACAGGGTCAAGGGAGATGTTGCGATCAGGGACAGGAACATTCTTCGAGGGAGGACCAGGGAGGCATTAAGGATGAGGATATGGCTCAGGGAAGCTCAGATGACTTATTCCGAGTCACCAAAGAGGCCAGGATGGAATCAGGCACCAGCTGCTGATTGGAAACACTGGGGGTCTATTCTCCATGCTCCTGAGGGATGGGGCAATCTGGGTGATGCAGGTCTGCCCTGCTGCTGCTGCTGTTGATGGGTTTCCTGACATTCATGGGCAGAGGCAGGTTCCTGAAGGCCTCCCACCTCCACCCACAGGAGGGAGGGGTAGGAGGGAAGTGGGTGTGACCCACGCCTAGGATTATTCATCAAATAGCCCAAAAAAAGCCACAAAAGACACGTCGATGATAAAAATAACAATTCCTGACATGTGATCCAAAGCATGGGAGCCAAGCCAGCTCCCCTATGAGGTCACTGTCTCTGTGTGAGGTCACTTGTCACCCTTCCTCTACAGAAAAGAAAACCGAGATTCGGGGAGGGAAGTGGCTCCCTGAGGCCCTGTGGGAGTCATTCTGAGATCAGTGGGAAGTTCCCTGGAGCAGCAGTTGAGGGTGCTTTGGAGTGGGCTGGGCACAATAGGAAAGGACCATTGCCTGAGGACATTAATCTATGGGTTTTCTAATGGTAGAGTGGGGGGGGGGCTTCTCCTAGGGGCTGGGTCAGGGCCTCTTACTGCCTCCAGGCGAGGTTCTAAAGGAGACCTTATACCAGGCCAGGAAGTATGAGCTGAATGAGACAAGCAAGCCACCAGGAGAGAGTGTGCAGGCCAGGACAACATACTCAAAGATGAGGCAGAGAGCTTGGTGCAGGTGGCTCATGCCTGTAATCCTAGCTACTCCGGAGGCAATCTGAGGATCATGGTTCTAAGCCAGCCTGAAATGAAAAGTCCATGAGACTCATTTCCAATTACACACACACACACACACACAGAGGCACAAAAATGCCAGAAGCGGAGCTGTGGTTCCATGGTAGGACACTAGCCTTGAGCATAAAAGCTCAGGGACAGTGCCTAGCCTCTGAGTTCAAGCTCCAGGACCAGCACTAAAAATATATAAATAAATAAAAGATGAGGCAGAGAGATGCCTGGCATGATCAAGGCTCAGTGTAATTGAGTGGGGGTCCCCATGTTGGTGGAAGGGGAACTTTGAGGAATAGGGGCTAGTCTCCTAGGCAACCTGCTGACCTATAGTGGTCAGCTAGGAGAAGGGGGAGTTATTGTTGTTCCAGGACAGAGACAAGGGAGCAACCTTCCCTCTGGGACTCTGAGGTGCCCTGGAAGGTGGCACTCCAGCTGGTTCATTTGTATAAGTGACGCCAGTCCCAGGAGCTAGATGCAGAGCAGTAGGCATAAGCTCAGCTGGGTCCTGGCTGTGTGGTGCCACCCCTGACATCCTGTCTCACATGACAGGTAGGGACCTTCCTCCTCCTTGGAAAGTGGGGTCTCATTTGCCCATTGTTCCCAGCATGGTTGTTACTGAGTTTCAGAGTGAGGTTTGAACCCCCATCCCTGCGGGGAGTCTGGGTTAAACAACTCTTTTCCCTTTGTCAGCTCTTCCTTGGCCTGGAAGCCAAGCCCTGGCAGACAATGACCTGTCCTTGGACCACTCCCAGGCGTGTCCACATTTGGCCAGCCAGGCCTTCCAGGGCCAGGGGGGACATGATGACCCCTTCCTGCTTACCTCTGACTAACAGACCCCTGGCTCCCGGGAGCATCACAACAGAGACGGTTTCCAGGGCAACCTGCAGACGCAGAGCCTGGGACTTGCAGCCTCAACCACCTCACACACAGCTGCTGGCACTGACTGGAGCAGCCCTCTGCTGCTCCACTGCGCTCTGAGGGGACAATTAGCAGGAGGCCAAATCTGGGCCTTTGGGAACATTTTAATCCTATCAGAGGAAGTTGAGTCATTGACTATTCTCTCTCTGTCTCCCTCTCCCTGGGGTCTGATCCTCTGGTATCTCCAGCAGGGACCTCCATGTGATGCAAACACACCTAAACCTAAAGATCCTAAACTTCCTCCTCCACTGCATCCCCTGCCTCAGTGAGGATACCATCATCATTCCAGAAACATCAGTGTCTAGACTAGCATCTAGCCTCCCTCTAAGCCCCCTCCGTTACCTCATCCCATCTGTCATCAAAGCCATACTTCTACCTTCTCCAGGGAAGCTCTGGAGTTCCCCCTCTACTCCTCCTCTCCTCAGCCCCTGTCTAGTGCAAGCTCCCTCCCAAGCCAGGGAGAGGCGCCCAGCCATCCCTCCAGAAGCTGAAAACGGCCTCAAATGGATGCTGTTCTTCCTCCTCAATCACCCTAACTTCCTCAGGACTCACAGTCACAGGTAAGACTCATCCTCCTGCCAGAAAAGAAGAAAGAATATGCAGTCACCCCTGTTAGGTTCCATCACGACCATTCCAGGGGACCACTCGGAGGCAGGCACACAGGAGAATATCATAAGGCTTATTAAAGGGGACACATATCCCCCTGGAGAGGGGACAATATTGCATCGGCCCCCATCCGGTTGGGTACTGGGGCAAGTGTCATGTGCAGGTAAGTCTGGAGAGGAAAGAGGGAGTGGCCAGCTATCTGGGGGGAATTCTAGATAGGAAGGAGTTCAGGATTGGGTGGAGCTAAGGATCAGAGGTGGGAATAATGCTAACAAGCCCAGCCCCTGCATTATTTATATAGAAAGTGTACATATACCAAGATATAAGCATGCTAGATAACTTACAAAATACCTGGACATACCAAATATAGACACTAAAAAGAACAAAAGGTCAATGACATGGTTTTAAGAGTTTTGTTTTCCTTTTATTGAATATGGAAAAGCTTCTAGCTGTGTCTAAATATGTTATTATTAAAGGTATGATTAAACACTTGGCAAATAATGTTGTAGTACACCCATTTGAGAATCTAGTGGTAAATTCTGTTGATTTTTAAAAACTTGGTTTAATGCTCTTATAGTGGGAAAATAAGTCGGACATGGTAATTTATGTAAGGTCCTCCCAGAAAAAAAATGACCCCCTTCTCTTGTTTTGTGTCCATGTGAAACCACACGTAGACCCCTCCTGTTTGTTCTCCAAACATGTGGCTCTCCCTAGAAGTCCCCACCCAGAACCTGTGACCCAGGTAAATGATACATCTGGCAGCAGTGGGAAGTTCCTCAGGCTCGGAGGTCACTTCTGCATCTTCTGCAGCCATACCTCCTCCCTGTCCTCCCTTATTTAATCTCTCCCCCCCACACACACCTAAGTTCTCTTTCTGTATATGGTGCCTGAACAACCATATGGAGGTATAGAGGAGCACGGACATTCTCTGGCTACTTCCTGCTGACAAGGGGTGTTGGCATTAGGGGTGGCAGGTGGAGATGCTGTCTGGTCTGGGCCAGACAGCAGTAACAGTTCCTTGGTGGTGAATAGGTGTATGTATCCTTGGATTAAGTCTGAAAGAAGTCTTATGAGGCAGGTACTGAACAATAGGAAAGAACATTATTAGAGTAGCTATCCGTTCAGGGCAGACAAAAAATTGGATGACTTGTCTAGTTCCTGTCTCCTGCATTCTGGGCAGTCTTGGAGTTGGTGGATCATGTCCCTAACTACTCCTGACTGATTAACATTGGGTAACTACGTAGAAGAGATTAGGTGGACTAGTTAAGAATAACCAGTCAGAGTTCAACAAAAAATGTACTTATTACCTTACTTATGTAGCATACATCACCCTTACAATAAAATAAAATTTAAAAAAAAGAATAATCAGTCAGAAGCTGGGGTTGGGTTGGAGTACTTAAGAGACTGGGAGGAAGCCTTGATTATTTCCTGTAACTGGACTATAAATGCTTGGATTATAGATGTCTGGACTGTAGGGTGTGATTGAGAGACCCACTATACATAGAAATAGCAGGTAACAAGGGCAAGAATGTAAGTTCCTGTCCAGTTAGAAGAAATACAGATATGGGCATTAGATAGAAAAACTTATGAATTATTTTCTTTTGACCTTCTGGCTCTGATCAATTTTGAAAGGACAAGCACAAAGTGACTCCATTTACCTCTTACTGCTCAGTTTATCCCAACTGCCCCTGGGTGGACTCTCATCACCAGACTAGGTCTGTCCTGGTGGGTCTACAAAGTCTCTTCTTACAGAGATGAGGTCCCATTTGGTGTTTTTGCTCATTGCTGGGCTGGCATGTCCCAGTTGACTAATGGTATGCCCCATGCTGTAGGGGAAGTGATTGACAGATTAAGTGAGAATTGATGCCAAAAGACCCTTTTTATTTCCAACTGAAGCAACAAGGAGATCAATAGAAAGTTTGGTTGTTGTTGTTTTGTTGGTTGTGGGGCTTGAACTGAGGGCCTGGATGCTGTCCCTGAGTTTCTTTTGCTCAAGGCTAGCACTCTACTTGAACCACAATGCAATTTCTGGCTTTTCTCTGCTTATGTGGTACTGAGGAGTCCAACCCAGGGCTTCATGCATGCTAGGCAAGCACACTACCACTAAGCCACATTCCCAGCTCATGGTTTGAGTTTAAACTGCCTGTTTTTTCTTTTGGACTGTGGAGCCAGTAAAGTAGTTACAATTGAAGCCAAAAACCAAGTAATTTCAGGAAATATCAGTACCAAAAAATACCAGTATTCAAAATATATTCACTTTAGTTTGGTTAAACATGTTCACACACACACACACACACACACACACACACACACACACGTGCATAAAAGTTTTAAAGCACACAGGTTTTAAAAATGAATATCAGCAGGGCACTGTTGGCTCATGAACTTTTTTGCCCAGATAGTCTTTTATTTTTTTGGGTCCAGTTGTGGGGCCTGAACTCTGGGCCTGGGCGCTGTCCCTCAGCGCTTCAGCCCAAGGCGAGCGCTCTACCACTTGAGCTACAGCGCCACTTCCTGGAGAGAGATTCTATAAGGGAGAATGAGGAGAAATGACTGGAGTGGATGAGAAGGTGACCATGGAGCCTGGGGACCTCCCACTGCCCCATGTGTGCCAGTTACCTGGATAACAGGTACTGAGAGGGGACTGCTAGGAAGGATCACATGCACAGGAGATAAAGAGAAGGAGACATTTTTCCTAGGTAGAGCTAAGAGTTTACAACTGTAATCCCAGGTACAAGAGATGGAGGTCAGGTTCAAGACTATCTGGGCATGGGGCTGGGAAGGTAGCTCAGTGGAAGAGTGCTTGCCTTGCATGCATGAGGCCCTGGGTTTGATTCCTCAGCACCACATAAGCAAAAAGAAAAAAATCCGGAAGTGGCGCTGTGGCTCAAGTGGTAGAGCGCTAGCCTTGAGCTGAAGAGCTGAGGGACAGCGCCCAGGCCCAGAGTTCAGGCCCCACAACTGGACCCAAAAAAATAAAAGACTATCTGGGCAAAAAAGTTCATGAAGTTCCATCTCAATAGACTCTATCCTAAAGCTGGCAGAGTGGTATATGCCTGTCAACCCAGCTATTGTAGGAAGTATAAATAGGATGGTCAGGGTAGAAAACTATCTCACAAGTAACCAAAGCAGCAGATCCTGAGTTCAAACCTTGAAACTAGATTGGGGGGGGTAGGTTAACTAGAGCAAAAAGGACGGGGGGTGTCAGTCCGTATAGAGTACCTGCCTAACAAGCATGAGGCCCTGGGTTCAAACCTCAGCTACTACCAATATAAACCAAAAGAGAAAAAGAAAATCTTCCAAGGATGCTACAGCACCACCAGCTGTGTTAACTAAATCACAAAGACCATTTTCAATTCTTCCTATAACTTTGTGGCTGAAGTTTTATCTAACTAATGTCAATCAGTTGTTACTGGAAACTTATGAAAAAGTGTTACTTTTAAAAAGATTTTTGATAAGTTTGTACAAAACACACTGAAACTCTTCATCTCAAAATATTTAAAATAAGTTTTAAATTATGTTCTGTTTTCCAAAATTCTGATATGCCAGAGAGATGATACAAACAGTAACAAATTTATCCCAAAATATCAGTCTGCATACTTCTCCCTTTACAGCATAGATTTTGTTCTAAAAGTAGGACTTTTCTTTTAAAACAATGCCTGTACTGGGAACTGGTGGTTCTTGTCTATAATCCTAGCTACCTGTGATTCTGAGAGCTGGGTGAATCAAGGTTCCAAGCCAGCCCAAGCAGAAAAGTCTGCAAGATTCTACCTCCAATTAACCAGCAAAACAGAGAAGGACTTTTGATTCTATCTCCAATTAGTCATAAAAAAGCTGGACTAGAGGCATGGTTCAAGTGGTAGAGTGCTGGCTATGAGCAAGAAAGCACAAGGCTTAAGTTTAAGACATAATATTTCTGGCACACATACATACACACACACACACACACACACACACACACACACACAAACAATGCTTATGGTTAGGGTTGCTACGTATTTATTTGTCTTGGTATCTGCTAGATAGCATCCCCTGTCATCAGCAAAAGAGCCAGTAAAATGGTGTCTTTTTCTAGGAGCTGGTGGCTCATACCTGTAATCTTAGCTACTCGGGAAGTTGAGATCTGAGGATCATAATTCGAAGCCAGCCTGGGCAAGAAAGTCCCATGAGAAGCTTATCTCCAATTAACTATCAAAAAGTTGGAGGTGGAGCTGTGACTCACAGGGTAGAGTACTATCTTTGTGCTAGGGAACGGTGCCCAGGCCCTGAGTTCAAGCCCCAGGACCAACACACACACACACACACACACACACACACACACACACACACACACACACACACCTTTGTAAATTGTCTTTTCGAAATAGAAAAAGGTGTAATTCACCTTTAAGGTGATTATCTGAAGAATTTTGCTGTAAAATAACCATAAATAGGAGAAGTTCTAGAAATCCCCCCCCCTTTCTAAATAATACTGGGGTTTGAACTCAGGGCCTTGTGCTTGCTCTAACTCTGAGCCAGACGTCTAGCCCTAGAAATATCTACAACAAATCACCATCTTCACTCTGTTTTGGACACCTCCAGGCTACACACAGGGTCCTTGGCTGTGCCCATAGCCCGTTGGGATCTACCCCATTCTCTCTCCCTCTTGGCTCCCATATCAGTTAGGTCCCGCAGTGCTGAACATACCACATATTGATGTATATTTGCAGCATAATGGTTGATGCCTGGTAAGTCCATCTCTGATGGACAGACTCAGAGTTCAATCCTTTCTTCCAAGACTAATCTCAGGCCATTGCTGAAAGCCAGGCTGGCTTCTCAGCAGCCATTCCTTCAGCTGTTCAATACATATGTGTGGAGCACCTGTGATGGGCCAGGCAGTGATCTAAGGGCAGTGGAGCATGTGGAGAGAACCAACTGAATAAAACACTGCTCCAAGCCCTTGCATTCCAGTGGGGAAGACCTTACTCCATTCACCTACAGGTAGCCTGCCTTTGGCAAGTTCATCTCCCAGAGAAAGCATGTCTAGCACAAGTCTTATCCTAGAGGAGGGCAAAATAGATAATGATTAAAAAAATCAAGAACAACCTAAAACAATGCCCAAGCTATTGCGCCAGCCATAGACAAAGACCTGGCATCAGTTCTAGACTGAAGTTTTCTAATCATCTGGTCCAGATCATGGCTGGGCCTGACTCTTATATAACAAACACTTAGAAGCTGCTTTTGCTAAATAGCCTTTTCCACACTTGGGCTTGCAAATGTCCAAAACACCCACTGAGAGCAGGAGAAAAGCCCGTGTCCTTTGCACAGAGTCCTGCTCTCCTGCCATGACCTTGCAGCTACCTTGATATCCAGGAAGGACAGGATTGATAGATAAACATCCTGTGACAGAAATCAAAGCTACTCCCCTGCCAAGCAACAAGGGCTTTCTTAGTCTAACAAGGCCTCACCTGACATGCTGAGAAAATGAGTATCCATATCACAGCTCTGACACTGTACCCCCAGACCATACCTGTGGTAGGAACTGTATAAGAATTATGCGCACCTCCTTTCCCCTACCCTAATTCACCTTAAAGATGAGCTGAAGTGCTCACTCTCTCTTCTTGACTTCTGCCTGGGCTGAATAATAAAGCTTTCTCTGCCTTCCTTCTACTTGTCTTTTCATTTTCATATTGAGGCAAGTGGCTGGACTTGATGTAAGGAATCCCAAAGTTGGGCCTCTGGCCTTGACCTCTGGTTACTCTCAGAGCTCCATCTCACAGGCACAGAGGTTCTGAGGAGCCTCATCCCGCCCCCATGAGAAGGAACAGGATGCCCCCCCCTCCATGGCCAGCAGGAACCACTTCCACTCTAAGAGTCCCTATATTTAGCCATTTCTAGTGACCCTGCAGCCTTCTCCTCTCTTCTCCATGGTGGGAGGAATTGCCCAGGCCATGCCCTGCTTTGATGGCCTATTTTCCCAGGCCTGTGCCTCCTACCCAACCCCCAGCATTCCTGCAAGAGGCCTCTCAGCTGGGAGATTCTGCATCCCCTGCCCCCAGTAGCATCCACACTTGGCAAAGAGAAGAGGCCACCTGTGTATAGGGAACAGTCCAGCCTGGGACCAGGAGGGTGGAGGAGGGGTATGAGTGTGGCCTGGGCAGAATTTTCCCAGAAAATCTAGGCTGCTAGAGGGTAGTCTTGGTCTTCCTCCCCTCATCCCCAGCACTGCCCTCGTTCCTTCCATCCACACTGTCTGGACACCAGCCTCATAGTTACCTCATGTCCCCTTCAGAAACAGCAGAAGGCTGGCCCATCCCTACTTGATGGATCTGTTGAGACCCCACTGGGCAGTATTTACTGCCACATAGTTCCTGGACCACAGTCCAGCTCTCTGGCCAGGGCTTGGGCTTGCCCATCCAGCCTTATCTGAGTTTCAGACACTGCAGATCTAGCCCTGGAGGGTGTGGGTTATAGATTCAGCTTGAAGGATGGTTTTTTGGTTTGTTTTTGTTTTGTTTTTGTGTTTTGGTCTTGACTTCCTGTTCATGACTTTCATGCATCCTTCCAGTGGTTTGAGCTTGGGATTTGCCACTGAGCCTTGACTCAGAGCATATGAACTGGGTCTTCTCCTCCCGTCCCCTCCATGCTTGGCAACTGAGCCACTGTTGAGGCTGGCCTGGGCTCCTTAGGGGCGCTCTGATTGGATGGTGAGATGGGGTGATGCAGCAAGGTGGTTCCTGCAACAGGGACAGTGTCCCAAGGGCATAGACCTCTCTCCTCCATGATAGGCCTCTAGCCTCTGGGTCAGGAGTCTCCATTTCTTTAGGCTGGATGGAGCACAGGTCCACATGCCACCAATCAGAGTGAGCCACCCCTGGCCCAGGGCTCCTGGTTATAAATGTGGCAGGCCCAGGAACAGTGGTCTGGGATGGCCACCAGGATGGGAACTCCCAGCATGGGAACTCCCAGGAGAGGGGCTCTGGAGAGCTGAGAGGTCATCTCAGAGTGAGATTCCAGGGAGCAGCAGAGACTTGGGGAGGGGGAAACGAAGAACCTTTCAGGAGGGGTGGAGAACAGTCTATGACTCTGCCATTTAAATGGAAGTCCAAGAGGTCTGCTAAACCAGACTGTACTTTCTGTCGGGGCAAGGAGGGTGTACATTTAGTATCTGTTCCCCATGAGCCAAGCTCTATTCCAGGCACTGGGGCCCAACAGGGTATGACACCATGCCGGCATTCCAGTGGAGAAATAAACAAAGGCACAATAATCCAAGGACTCTTAAGTACTGCAAAGAAAAACAAAGTAAGGCAAAGCGACTGTAGGCAAGCCAGGAGTAGGGCTATTTTAAGCATGCCAGTCTGGAAGGCCTCTCCCTAGGAGCTGACATTCAAGCCAAAATGCTAAGGAAGTGAGAGAGAGCCATGCAGATATCTGAGAGACAGATGTTTCAGGCAGCAGAATTAGCTGGTGCAAAGGCCCTGAGACAAGTAGTAACAGCAAGCACTTGAGGGGAGTGAGGCTGTAGCAGGGTGAGGGGAGAGACAAAGTAAGAGGGCCCAGGGGTAGGTCAGCCCGGCCGCAGCAGCTTTTAATTTTTATTTATTCCAACACAGTGAAAGAAATGTTTCATATTGCAATCCAGTGCAAACATACAAATAAAAAAGAAAGTAGAAGTAAACTATATACATGTGTATAATATACATATATACGCACACACACACACATATATGTATTTGGGGGGTCTGGGGAGAGATCAGTCATGGGGGCTTAAACTCTCAGCCTGGATGCTGTCCCTGAGCTCTTCAGCTCAAGGCTAGTGCTCTACCACCTGAACCACAGTGCCACTTCTGGTTTTCTGGTGGTTCACTGGAGATAAGAGTCTCACGAACTTTCCTGCCCAGGCTGGCTTTGAACAGCAATCTTCAGATCTCAGCCTCCTGAGTAGATAGGATTATAGGTGTGAGCCATTGGTGCCTAGCTTATATTTTATTCTATAAAATTTTATTCTATATTTTATTCTATGCTGGTAAGGACCTCAAATAGATTTCTTTTCTTTCTTCTTTCTTCTTTTTTTTTTTTTGGGTCTGGTCATGGGGCCTGAACTCTGGGCCTGGGCACTGTCCCTCAGCTCTTCAGCTCAAGGCTATCATTCTACCACTTGAGCCATAGCGCCACTTCCAGCTTTTTTCTTTTTGCTTATGTGGTGCTGAGGAATCGAACCCAGGGCCTCATGCATGCAAGGCAAGCGCTCTACCACTGAGCCACCTTCTCAGCCCAGATTTCTTGACCTACTAAATAAATAATCATGACTCACAGTTCTGAGAGCTATATGAACCATTGTGAAGAGTGAGCTGGAAGCCAATAGGCAGGTCAGAAGGAGGAGTGATGTGATTGGTCCCATTTTCTTTTTGTTCCATGAAAGCAAGCAAGCAAGCAAACAAGCAAGGAAGGAAGGAAGGAAGGGAGAGAGAGAGAGAGAGAGAGAGAAAGAAAGAGAGAGAGAGAGGGAGAGAGAGAGAGAAAAAAAAAGATAGAGCTGGGTGCCAGTGGCTCATGCCGGTAATCCTAACCATTCAGGAGGCTGAAATCTGAGGATCACAGTTTGAAGCCAGCCCAGGCAGGAAAGTCCATGAATCTCTCATCTCCAATGAACCATTAAAAAAAGCCAGAAGTGGAGCTATGGTTCAAATTATAGAGCATTAGCCTTTAGTAAAAACAAGTCCAGGACTAGCACACACACATACATACACACACACAGACACACACACAAAATTGACATGTAATTTACACACAATAAAATACACCTTTTCTAGTAGATTTTAATTAATATATTTTTAATGAATGCATTTTGCTTTTGAAAGAAGTCATGCAGGAGCTAGGAGCGGGGAGAGTGGCAGTGGAGAAGCAGCGAGGGCTATTGCTAGTCAGTGAGAGGTGGTGGTAGCCATAAAAGGCTTCTGGGTATAGTTCTCAAGGCTGAGCCATCAAGACTTGCTGACGTTTGAATATGCTGTGTGAGAGTAAGAGATGACTGCAGAATGACTGCCAAAATCTTGGCTTGAGCAATGGGAAAGAGAAGAGACAGGGAGGAGAAGGTTTTAGGGAGAAAACTACAAATTCTAGTTTGGATGAGTTAAATATGGCAGTCAAGGGAACCAGTTGGACACAATGAGTAGTACAGAAAGTGGCCAAGCTAGAGAGCTGAATGTAGGAGTCTTCAGTCTCCTCTCAATGCTGAAAGCCCTGGGCCTGTCTGAGGAGGTGAGGAGCTATGGCTGAGGAATGAGTCCTGGGTATATCCACTTGAAAGGCAGATGATGGAGTTCCAGCCTAGAGAGGGAGAAGAGGCCTGCTGGTGGCAGCCCAGAGACCAGGGAGCCAAGTGCAGGTGGACAAACATCTAGCCACTACAGCTCACCTGGGCCATGCTCAGTTGGCAATGAACAGCCATGGCAGTCTTCTGAGCAAAAGTGGCTTGAGCAGGGCTATGCTTAAGAAAGCATAATAATTACTGTTTTATTTTTATTATTTATTGCCAGTCTTGGGGCTTGAACTCAGGGTTGAACTCCATCCCTGAGCCTCTCTGTACTCAAAGCTAACACTCTACTATTTGAGCCACAGCACCACTTCTGGATTTTTTTTTTCTGAGTAGTTTATTAGAGATAAGAGTCTCATGAACTTTCCTGCCTGGGCTGGCTCCGAACTGTGATCCTCAGATCTCAGCCTCCTGAGCAGCTAGGATTACAGGCGTGAGCCACCAGCACCCAGCTTATTTTTTATTTTTGTTTGTCTATTTACTATTGTTTGTTGATTTATTACTTGTAAGTCATTTGTTGATTTACTCTTTATGTATTATTGATTGACTTTTTCTCCTGCTTCATGTACATATGAACTCTTGAGTTCTCCTATCCAACCTGAGGGAAATAGGACTTCTCTTTTGTTTTCTTCTTTTTCTTTTTTTTAATCAGCTTATATCATTTATACAGGGAAGGATTTCATTGTTACATCTCTACACACATTTGTACTGTAAACTAAACAATTTCATTCCCTCTATCAGATTCCTTGTCCCCTCCCCGTAAATGACTTCTTTCTCTTTTGTGTGTTTGCATGCCAATAGTGAGTCTTGAACTCAAGACCTGTGCTTTCCCTTGACTTTTTCTTTCAACACTCACATTCTACCACCTGGGCCATACCTTCATTTTTGGATCTTTGTTGATTAATTGGATATAAGAGTCTCACATTTTCCTGATGGCTTCAAACTGAAATCCTCAGATCTCAGCCTCCTGAGTATCTAGGATTACAGGTGTGAGCCAGTGGCTCCCAGCTAAATGACTTATTTCTGATGGACAAGTAAAGCTATTGAGAAGTTCGGTGACTTGTCCAAGGTTACACAGCCAGGAAGGAAGTGGTGGGATTGGGTCTAGAACCCAGGCCATCTGGTTCCCACCCATGAGAGCACAGCCCAGACTCAGACTCAGGCCTTTGGCCTATTTCTGACACTAGTGACCTTGAGAAGGTCACAGCAGAGGATGGAAATTTCCAGCCTGTGAATCGAGCCAGGAGGACTTGATTTATGGGCCTATATCTTCCTCCCTGGGAGTCTGGCCCCAGTCCTGGGCTTCTGGGCTCAGGGGCAGAGCAGCAGATGGGTTTGGCTCCAGAGCCTGGAAGCAGCAGCAGGATGTGGGTCTTTGCTCTTGGGCTTGCCGAGTCCTCTCCAGAGCTCCCCCACCCTCTCGCCCAAAGTGTTTAGTTTCTTGAGGCATCTGTTGCCATCTGGTCTCCATGTGCTGCTTATGGATCTGGTCTGGTCCCGGAAGACTCTATCCTAGACCGGCATAATTGCTACCAGAGGTGGGCAGGAGGGCAAGGAGGGGGAATTGTAGCCCAGCGCTGCAGCTGGGCTTCAGAGAGAAAAGGGTAAGACAGGCGGAGAGAACACTGAAGCCAAAGGTGACAAATGTCCACACAAAGCAGAGCGGCCAGGTATGAGAAGAGCAAGACCAGGATGAAAGCTGAAGTCACTGCAGGAAGCTGAGTCAGAGTTGCATCCACTGAAAGCCAGAAGGGACAAAAAGGACCCTTGGGAAGAGACAGAGGCAGCCAGAGAGAACCAGGTCTACAAAGACACTCATCAGAGGGTAGAGACACAGCAATGGAGAAAAAGGGAAGGAGCAGAGTGGTGGAGAGAATGAGAGAGAGAAAAGGGAGGAAGGGGAGAGAGAGAGGAGAGAGAGAGCACAAAGGAACAGAGAATTGAGAGTCTCAGAACGATACTGAGAATGAGAAGAGTCTCAGAGCCATCAGAGCTCCTGGGGTACAGCAGGTTCCCACCACAGCAATAGCCCTGGGCAGCCATGGTCATGCAGAAGAGGTGGGCTCTTGCCCCCTGGTCTGGTCCAGGCTCAGCTGTCTCCTCTCACAGCATAGTCCCTGTCCTAATACCCAGCCTTCAAGCTTCCCTCAAGGGCTGAGGGCCACTGGAGGCCCTAGCACATCTTCCAGTCACCTTCCCATCTGGCCTAGGAAACCAGGTCTCCAAATGGGGCTTGGAGGGTGAGAAGGGGCCCTGGCCATGAGCCTTGCGATGTTCTGCCTCTGGTTTTTTTTGTGCAACCCAGTGTCCCTCTTTGCCAGGTTCAGCTGGATTATTCTTCCATCTGTAAAGAGGCTGAGCTGTGTGCCTTGAGCCAGCAGTAGAACCAGCTGCATGGGGACAGGCTGCCTGCAACCCTTATTCAGTCATCTTGCCGGTCACCTAACCAGCCCGCACTCACTTTCTTCTCTTTTCTCCTTCCTTCCTTCCTTTCCTTCCTCCCTCTCTCCCTCTCCCTCCCTCCCTCTCTTCCTTTCTCCCTTATTCCTTTCCTCCCTCCCTTCCTTACTTCCTCATTCTCTTCCACCTCCCTCCCTCCACCCCTTTGTCCCTTTCCATTCAAAGTGCTTCCTATATGCTAGATACTCCAGAGGTGGATCTTACAGGGTCTCTCAGTTGGCAGGCTTTGCCCCTGACTGGGACACAAAGCCCAGGGCCAGTAGTGGAAGATCTGGTGCCAGCATAGTCCCACTCCCCACCCCCCAACACCAGCTTTCCCAGCTCCTGTCCTGTGTTCTGCACAACCCTGCTTTGGATAATTCATTGTTCATTAACTTGACACACAGAGCCAACCTTGGAGCTATGGGGTATGTTGGACTCTCTCCAGTTTCTTGTACTGAAATCTTAGCCCCCAGGTGATAGGTGATATTGGAGGATGTAAGTAGATTAGATCAGTACCCTTACAAAGGAACTAGCAGGGTGGTAGAGCATCTGTCTAGCCAGCATGAGGCAATGAGTTCAAATCCCAGTAAAGAAAGAGAGAGAGAAGGAAGAAAGAAGAAAGAAGAAAGGAAGGGAAGAAGGAAGGAAGGAAGGAAGGAAGGGAGAAAGAAAGAAAGAAAAGAAAGAAAGAAAGAAAGAAAGAAAGAAAGAAAGAAAGAAAGAAAGAAAGGAAGGAAGGAAGGAAGGAAGGAAGGAAGGAAGGAAGGAAGGAAGGAAGGAAGGAGAATTAGGAAGAGGAAGAGGAGAAGTTACAGAGATACAGAGAGTAACCAGCTCTTCCATTGTGTAAGGACATGGTGAGAGGGTTCCATCTAGGAGAAAGAGACCCTCTCTAGACACCAAATCTGCCAGGACCTTGACCTTGGACTGACAGTCTCCACACTTGAGATAAAAATTTATGTGGCCTATTAGCCACCCAGATAGACTAAGAGTACTAGAATAATCAAACATTGCCTACACCAGAGTTCACAGAGGCCAGAGAGCGCAGAGGGGACGGGGACTTGCCAGAGGCAGTTCAGCTAATCATAGCCTGACTCCCTTTCTACTTTGCCTCAGCCCATCCTGGGGAAGGGCTGGAGGCTGTAGCAAGCCCACATCCACAGTAAGATAGATGTTCCTGCCAGACCAGGGAAAGTCTGCTGATAGCTAGTCAGAGTGAGGTCACTGATGGATGCACGTGGCAGGCCCTGTCCCCAGGAGGCCTGGGAGGGGAGGAGGGAGGAACTGGTGTGTCAGACCAGGCGCTGTGCCCAGCAGTGAGGAGCTCTGGGGCTGAGGCTGCAGGAGAGTAAATGGGCCCTTCCTGGGGTACCTTATACCTTTTGGCAGAAGGCCTGGAAAGAAGGACAAGCCTCAGGTTGGTGTGGTACTGCCTTGGTGTGGCTGGACGCGAGTCATTGTGGCCTTGGACAAGCCTGCACCCTGTTCTCGTGAGTACCCAGTCAGATCCCAAGCTGAGCCTTGTCACTAGTATCCTGACAGCATCTTCAGGACCTCCCATGACAGTCAGTTCTGTACAGGTCTTCTGAGTTGGCCTCACGTGTCAGCTGTCAATCAGATACGGGTCAAGGGCTGTGGGATGGTATCTTGCAGTGAGAGAATCAAAATCTGTGGGCAAAATAAGGTGATTACTCTAGATCTTCCAGGTAGGCCTGATTGGTAATGGCCAAGAATAGGCCATAATGACTTCCTTCCTGGGCCTGAGGTCCTTCTTGCTACCCGAGGGTCCCGCCAGAGCCCACTGCAGAGCAAGCTAGACCTAGCAGCATGACGGCATAGATCTCCTGGCTTAGTTTCTCTGGAGGAGCTCTGTGTGTCATCCCTTCTACCCTGGAGCTCACCCTCAACCTTCCTGTCCCAATGCTCTTCGATGATGGATCAGTTTTCATTTCTGGCTGCATTCCTGTGGGACAACCATGATTTGTGAAGCCAGTCCACCTTTGCTGGATATGTAGGTTATTTCTACTACATTTTCACCATCAGATACATATGTATAAAACCAGCCAGGCGTATTGTTGTGCAGTTTGGGTTTCTCAAGAAGAAGCTCCAGGAGAGGTGGAGACTGACCCCAGGGATGTCCAGCCTGTACCAACCCAGATGCCCACTGAGGTGCCCACCTCTCTACCCACGGGCTCCCCAACCTCCATGGGACCAGGCTCGGCCTGTGCAAGGAAAGATCAGAAGCTCCACATCCAGGCACATCCCCCACTCATGATGGATGACAGCTGGACAAATTCCTGGCAGTCATTCCATGTCATGTAGTAGTGACATGTGACAGCCAGCTCAGAGGGCACCCACACTTGGGACCTGCTCCCCTACCTCCCTGGTCCATTCCTCACTTTCCCTTGGCTGGGGAGGGTGGGGGGTTCTTTTTGAAAGCTCTGGCAGGATAGAAGCATGGACACTTTCTTTCAAAGGTTCAAACTACCTTCTTTCCTGTCTCATTGTCCTGGGTGCATTTCTTCTGAAGCCGTTTCAGGAGTCACAGTGTGGTGAACCTCCAGAACTGGCCTGGGACAAATCATTTTACCTGAAAGAGCCTCAGTCCCCCTCACTCAAAAAGAGACAGCCAGGCTTCATATCTCCCATGCTGAGATCAGGGCCTGAAAGGTGTCTGAAGCACCTCCCCCACCTCCTTCATCCCAGGCTTGCCTCTGGGTACCCACCTGTCATCTAGTTACCTTCTAACTCTTCTGGGCCCTTCCACAACTCCAATCTACTTTAAACCAAGTTCTGTGCTGAAGGCCATTTTTCACCGTGTAGGATCCAGGTACAATGCTTGTACCCATTTCGCAGGACGAGGAAGGGTGAACATGGGGCTGAGCCTGGTTCTATACCTGGGTCTCCAGCTCTCAGAACCGTGCTCCTGGGCTCCTGAGGAGACTTTCTATGAGGCAAGGGAATTCCTTGCAACTGACTCAGTCCCCTCTCCCTCCACTCCCCCTCACCCCCCCCCCCCCTCCGCCCAAGTTGGTCACACCGTTGGGGTTTGCGGGAAGGAGAAAGGGATACTGGGGAAATTCCCACACAGCTTTGAGGTCACCAACTGGCTGCAATCATCTCGGGGTGCCAATGAGGGTCCCTTGGCTAGGTCAGCTTCCCTGGGAGGCTGCGGGGGGGGGGGGGGGGGGAGGGAGAAAGGCATGAGTGAGGCCACATGTGGTGGCTTTGACAGTCCAGAGTTCTAGCTACCCAGTATCATATGGCATTTAAATCTCCCAACAACCCCAAAGGCGTTTGTACTGTGATCTCCATTAAGTAGATGAAGCTAGCTCAGAGAAGCCAAGCGACTCACACGAGGTCACACAGCAGCAGGAAGGGAGCTTAATCTCCCCACTGTAACACTGAGAGGATGCCCACCCCACTCCTTGGAACTTCCTGATCTTACTGCCCCTCCCTGCTTGCCAAATGAGTCAGGGTACTTCCAGGGAAGGGCTTTCAGCCACCTCTCCTCTGAAGCGGAGGGGGAAAGCAGAAGGTAGGTAGAAAAGTGGAGCCTTTTCCTTTAACTTGCTCTGTCAAAAGCTGAGGTAGGAGGTGCTCAGTGCTCACCTAAGATGTGAGGTGCTCTCTCTCTCTCTCTCTCACACACACACACACACATACAAACACAAACACACACACACAAAGTGGACGGACGCTGGGGTGCCACTTAACCTAATTAGAGAGGAAGGAAACTGATGTTCGCCAGGCCTCTACTTCAAGCCCTGCGCAGGCACACAGGGCAGTCATCTGGCCAGGTGCTGCCCTCCCTGCCCGCCCTCTCCTATCTCTGCCCCACCCCACAGGGATCCTATGGTGCTCTCGCCTGGAGTAGCTCCCAGGCTAAACATAGTGGATCCTGAGAATGAGCCAGTGTAGACACTCCACCAGCCACCCTCCTCCCCCACACCAAACCTTCTAGCACCCTGTAGTCCCCATGAGGGACCCAGAAAGTCTTCAAAAAGTCATTGGCCCACCCCTCTGTGGTTCTAGGGGACCCTCCATGGTGCTGTATGACCTTCTTAAAGACAGGGGACATCTGTCCCAAACCTCCCTGAAATGGCAGCATCCGCAGAGCAGCCAGAGGGGATGGGGGTGGAGAAGATCTGTAGCACCTGGCTGCCTCTCTTGTCTTCGGGGGCTGCAGACACTGCCTCTGTGGGTCCACCAATGCACACAGCGCCTCACTCCACCCCATGTACTTGGACCCTCTGCTTGGAAGCTCACTATCCATGGAGAGGTTAGCCCAGCAGGGACTGGTGCCATTGTTGAGATGGGGCGGGGGGGGGGGGGGGTGTCCCGCAGGGGAATAGGGACTTTGTTCTCTACTCACTGCCATGGCCTTGGACTTGGGAATCTGTCCACAGCCTCCCTCTGGTTGTAATCACCCAAGTCAAGGAAAGGCCGCAGTGAAGGTCATAACACTGAGAGAGCATAGAAGAGAAGGCAGATTCACAGAGCTTGGGGTCCATCCGTGTGCTCTCAAGTTGGCACCACTGGCATCAGAGGATGGGAGTCTATGCTACTGATTACAAGTGCCAATAAAACCAGATACCCATGGCTCACACCTGTAATGCTAGCTACTCAGGAAGCTGGGATCTAAGGTTCAGAGCCAGCCCTGGAAGAAAAGTTCGAGAGACCCTATCTGCAATGAGCTAGCAAAAAAGCTGGAACTGGAGGCATGACTCAAGAAGGAGAGCATAGTTGTGAGCTAGAAAGCCAAATGAATCCAGGTGCCAATGACTTGAGCCTGTAATCCAAATGTGAAATCCAATGTGAAATCCTAATCAGAATATGACCCTATTTGGAGACAGATCCTTCCAGAGACAAATTAAAATGAAGTCATTAGGATGAGTCCTATGGTGGAGACAGACACGGAACTACCCGAAAACAGGAAGGTAAAGAGCAGGGTCATATATCCCTAGCCTGGAGCCAGTGAACCCCCAGGGGCTGGAGCCTCAGGAAGCACCAGTTTGTGCTATCTGGCTAGGCCTTGTGCCTGGCTGGCCTCCAGGACAGAGAGACATGATTGTAGCTTGCGTCACCCCACTATGGCACTTTATTACAATGGAATTTAGAAGTGCAATTCGTGGCATTTCTATAGATGAAGAGTCAATGTTGTGAGGTAGTGTGTGTGTGTGTGTGTGTGTGTGTGTGTATACATGCCAGCAAGCATGTAATCACTGGTACTGGGGCTTGAACTCAGGGTCTTGCCCTCTCACTTGGCTTTTTTTTTTTTTGCTCAAGGCAAGTGCTTTATCACTTGAGCAACACTCATTTCTAGACTTTTGCTGGTTAACAGAGATAAAGAGATTCATGGATTCTCCCCCTCCCCCCAGGGCTGACCTCAGACCTCAATCCTCAGATTTCAGCTTCCTGAGTAGTTGGGAATAAACCACCAGCACCTGACCCCATAAGAAACTTGAGAAAACACTGATGCCTATGCTCTAACCCAGCGATTCTAGTTCATGTGGGTCTAGATCATAGGATATTTTGTAAACTCCCTGGCAAATGTACATTGCAGGCAGGGCCAGAATCCCAGTAGGAAGTCCGGAATTGTAGGTTTTTGCTACCTTATCAGCCTCAAGCTTGGTTGGAAAAGATGATAGCCCCAAATCCAGGCAGATAATGGAACACTGCTGCTTTGCTCCAAGATCCCAATATATCTGGGCTGGAACTGGGCAGGTGGCCCCTCCTAGGCAGTTGAGATGTGGAAATTTCCCAGTGACCTTTCCTGGGAATTAAATCCAGGAAGTCCCAACTTTATAGCTTGTCACAGACAAAGGATGGAAATTTCTAGCCCTGTGGTTCTAAGATAAAATCTGGAAGTGGCAACCAGGGCATAGGTGACTCACACCTATAAACCTTACTGCTCAAGAGGCTGAGACTTAAAGATCACAGTTGGAAGCCAGCCTAGACACACAAATCCTGAGAGACTCTTATCTCCAATTAACCAGCAAAAGAAGGCTCATGGATAGATAAAAAAAAGTTAAGGGAAAATGTGAGGTTGATTTCAAGCCCTAGTACACACACACATACACACACACACACACACACACACACACACACACACATTTGGAAGTGGTCAAAAAACAAGACGGAAAGTTTTTGTTCTTTGGGAAAGAGCGGCAATAGCATGTGGTGGTGGTCCCTGGCCCCTATCACACAAATAGCCAAATTCCAGCCCTGTGGCCTACTGGCAGTGTGATTGTGAGGATATTAACTGCTTCCTCCTCCCCCTCCCCCCCCCCCCTCCTCCTTCTTCTTCTTCTTCCTCCTTTTTCCTTTTTTTTTTTGGTGGGTTGTGGGGCTTGAACTCAAAGCCTGGGCACCATCCCTGAGCTCTTTTGCTCAAGGCTAATGCTCTACCACTTTGAGCCACAGCTCCATTCCTGGAACTTAGCTTCTCTAAGTCTCAGCTTCCACATCTGGAAAATGAGAATTACAGATCTAACACAATGGTGATATGTGAACGTGTGTGTGTGTGTGTGTGTGTGTGTGTGTGTACATGCATGCTTGTGCTGTGTGTACATGTGTGCATGCATGTGGGTACGTGTGTGTGTACATGCATGCTTGTGCTGTGTGTACATGTGTGCGTGCATGTGGGTACGTGTATGTGTGTGTGTGTGTGTGTGTGTGTGTGTGTGTGTGTGTGTATCTGTGTTGAGAAGAGACAACAAAGCAGGACAACACGGCCATAGTCCTTTACTTCATTTTTTCACCCTGCCTTCCACAAGATGAACTTGATCCTTCTGCCTAACACTTCCCACAGCCCCATGGCCATAAGTGGCCGCTGCCCAGGCAGGCTGCTTTCAGCTTCTCTCTGTCTCCTGCTCCTAGGCACAGGCTCTAGAGGGAGGGGCTCAGGCCTGAGCTCTGTGCCAGGACCTACATTCATGCTCAGCAAGCAGGCAGTGCTTTCTGAGAAGCACACCTGGGTGGAGATAAGCATCTCCAAAGGTTTTCAAGAAGTCCTGCACCAAGCTGAGCTGAGCTGAGCTGTCCAGAACATGCTTTGTTCAACAGATGCTAGGAAATGTGTGGCTGAGGGAGGGATGAACACACAGATGCATTTCTCAGTGGGCTCCACATATACCGGCCCCGTGGACTGTTCACAATCAGCATGAGCTTGTCCTGAGCAACAGAACTCAGGTAATGCCTGCCAGCCTCATTTGCTTCTTGGAACAAGCTTGGGTGAAGGAGCTAGGAGAAGAGGCCGGCTCAGCACATCTACACCCCACCCCCCTTCCACAGAGTGGAGGGTACTGAGGTGTCATCTCATCCCTACAGGCCTCAGGCTGGACATCATATCTGTGCCTGGCTTTGACCTCTTAGCAGAGGCCTACCCCTGGGAGACAGGCATTGAGTGCCATGATCTATGTGGTTCCTACACTGGGCACAGCTGAATACCTGGCAGAGGCATGGTTCATTAAATGTGTGAATGGGTGAATGAATGAAGAGTGAATGAATGAGTGTATGCAGGAGAGCAAGCCAGGACCCCTGTCCTCAAGACCTTACACTTAGTAGATAAAAGTATGATTATATTCACTGAGCAGAGGGCCCTAGAAGTATCCAGCATCCACCTGCATACTCATAGAAACTGAGCATCACCCAGGCTCTGCACACAGGTGAAATGGTTGACGATGGAGGAGAAGCAGTTGGGATGCTGTGAGAGTGAGTTCCCCACTGGACAACTCCTCTATGTACCAGGAAGAAGCAGAGGCCCTGGAGGAGGTGAAAAGGGATTGGCCAAGACTCCATAAGCTACTGAGTGGCAGAGTGGGATCTGGGCCCGTGTTTCCTGGTTCTCTGGCCAGCTGGGGTCCTCTCCTCAAGGCCTCATCATTATGATCATGTCAGAGTTATACTCATCATCTTCCCCAGGCTTGTCTGTTGAACATGTCCTTGACAGACTGACCTATACCAACCTGGGAACCACAGAGCCACTCCAGCCTATACCTCCTCCCTCTAGCCCACAACTGGCCCATGGCCACTCTTCAGTCTCACAGCACCTGGGGAAAGAGCATGCTCCCTAGGGTGGAAAGAAGATGCTGAGGCTCAGAGCAAGGGTGTTCCCTCACCTGAGGGCACTTGGCCAGAGAATATGGCTGAGAATATGAGCTGAGATGAGTATATAAGGTTATAGTAGCAAATGGTATGTTATGTATAGAACATACACACACATACGCACACACACATGCACACTGTTGGACGTTCTTGTCACTCTGTCATATTGTGCCCCTTCTTTGCTCAGCAAGCTTTTCCCTGGCTGCTGTCCCTGCTGGGCCCTGGCTGGGTGGTGGGGCATGGGAGGAGGTAGCTAGCCTATCCTGCTGCTCAGCACATAGCCATGGCAGCCCATTTGAACTGCTACTATAAGAAGAGCAGGAGCAGCAGGTTCTGGAAACCACAGGCAGGGAGGATGGGGTGGGGGGTGTCATGCTGGATGCTGGGTATTTTCCTGGAGAAAACTCCAGAGAGCCAAGGATTTATTCATTCACTGCAAATTGATTTGTTTGTTCAACAACTCTCCTGAGCAGGCCTTCCAGACCACATGCAGAGCTGGGTATAATGGCAGGAGCATGGTAATGAATCTGAGCAACACTTGTCGTGGAGAAGGTTCCAGAATGGGAAGCAGAGCTGTGGCGAGCCAAGAGAGCTCTCCTCAACTGCTGTGCTGGAGCCAGAGGCCTGGAACATGGACTCTGAGCATGATGGCGGGGACCAGGTAGGGAGCACGGTGACATGGGGACCCTAAGAACACAAGGAGGAGCGTGAGGCAAGCATAGATGATCGTTTGGGGACTTGGGGGATTTCAAGTACTAATCAGACATCCAGGAGACTTCTCGGCCAGACACAGGGCCCTGGCAAGGGTCAGAGTGGAAATAGTTCCTATAGGGAGAACCACTGTCAAGGTGTCCTGGGGTGCAGGACTGTCAGTCCTGACAGGAAGCTCTGCTCCAGAGGAGCCTAGGCCACTTCCGTCCTCCATTTGGAGCTGGGTGACGGTTAACAGCTGGCCTCAGGCCTTCAGGCAGCGGGGCCTTCCTGCTGAGCCCCACAGCACACGAAGGAAGTAACTTTATTAGTTAGTAGAGGAAAAACAGGAAATGTATTCTGTGACCTGGGCACCGGCCGAGTTTCACTCCTATCTAGTTTCTAGGAAACAGATATGTGGCCTCAGACTAAGTTGGGGTTTTCTCAACTAAGTGTTCATGGAAATGCCATGCTTTTCTCAGGAACCATGTCCTGTAGGGTAGAAGAGTCTCAGAGCCACACATCTCCACTCTGAGAAAAGGCCTCACTTTCTGTTCAACATCCCTCTAATCCTTTCCTAGCAGACCTCCATGAAACTTCAGGGCTGATGATGGCTCACTTCCTGAGCCTTACTATGTGCTTTATGGTAGAAAAATTGGATAATTTGTTCATCACAGTAAAAAGATGACAATTGTCAAAACAAGAAAAGAATTCAACTTAAGAATGTAAGAAATACTCAAAATCAAAAGATAAAATACACTGGGTAAATATTAACTAGACGAAATCTGACATAGTTAACACCAGACAAAGTAGACTTGAAAATGGAAATGTTAAAAGGGTTTTGTAAAGTGGGTCACAAAAAAATCTAATTAAACTGGACACAGAGGCTCATACCTGTAATCCTAGCTATTCTAGAGTCAGATGTCCAAGGATTATGGTTTAAGGTCAGCCCTGGCAAAAAGTTCATGTGTCCCATCTCAACTAATTTTTTTTCAGTCATGGGGCTTGAACTCTGGGCCTGGGTGCTGTCCTTGAGCTCTTCAGTTCAAGCAAGTGCTCTACCACTTGAGCCACAGCACCACTTCTGGTTTTCTGGTGGTTTATTGGAGATAAGAGTCTCATGGACTTTCTTGCCCAGGCTGGCTTTGAACCATAATCCTGAGATCTCAGCCTCCTGAGTAGATAGGATTATAGGCATGAGCCACCAGTGCCTGGCCTCAACGAATCTTTTTAAAAAGTTGAACATAGTGATTTATACCTGTCATCCCAGTTATATAGGAAGCATAAATAGGAGGCTCATGATCCAGCCTAGCCCAGGCATAAATGTAAAACCCTATTCAAATAATAACAAAAGCAATAAGAGTGGGAGAATGGATCATGTAGGAGAGCACGTGTCTGACTAGTACAAAGCCCTGAGCTAAACCCCAGTACTACCTTAAAAAATTCAGTTAACCAGGAAGAAATAAAACTGTTTAATTGGTATCAGACAAATAATGAACACATAGTATTTGATAAATCAAGTAAACAAAAAAAGCATCCCTTAGACTTTAGTAACCCCAATAAGGAGTGACTTAGTGAATAGGTACATCTTGGAGAGCATAGCCAATGTTAAAACACATATAAACCTCCTTTGCACACTGACAATGAACTAAGCTATAGAACAAATCTTAAAACTCTAAAAACTCAGTTTCATATACAGTTTGGTTCTCTAACAAAAGATCTGTAAATAAATTGTTTTTTATTATCACAGTAAGAGGAGAGACCCATGGACTTATTTCAAAAACGTATTCTAAAAATTGATAAATTTCGGTACTTATCTATGATTAAAAGTAAAATTCTTAGCAAGTAATATAAAGTAACCATCTAAATTTAATACTTAATCCCTTTCTATCCCCCTCCAAAAAGCCTGTAGCAAGCATCTGATTAAAATCTGAAATTTGAAAATATTCTTTCTCCCTCCCTCTTGAGACAAAATTTTGTTATATAAATCAGGCTGGTCTTGAATTTGTGATCCTCCTGCCTTAGTTTCCCTGTAATTCTGGAACTACAGAAATACCATATCAGGTTGAAAACAATCTTTTCAAAACTAAGATTAAGGCAAGTATGACTGCTATTGCCATTTCTACCCAACATCATATTAAAAGCTCCAGGAAAAAATAAGAGAAGTAGCACTTTGTGAATTGGAAAAAAATCAGTTTTTCACAGACGATTTTTTACATAGAAAAGCAAAATATTCTGTAGTCAAATTATTAGAACTAATAAAAGAATTTAAGATTTTTCTAGAATGAAATCAATATATGAAAATAATGATAGGGGACTAGAGGAATTGATCAATGGCAGAGCACCTGTCTAGTCAGTACAAGGTTCTGAGTTCAATCTCCAGTACTGGCAAAAACCACAACCACCACATCACCAACAACAACAAAAAAAAACCGCACTGAAAAGTGGTAACACTATCACCTTTTCAGTTAAAAAATAATGCTCTATCAATAAAAATACCTTGGAATAAATGTAACTAAAGATATATAAGATCATAAGCAAAACTTCACTGAAAGATACTAAAGAAAACCCAGATAAACAGGAATACATACCATGTTCATGAATAGGAAAGCTCTTGAACTCAAAGATGTTTTTTCTCCCCAAATTGACATACAGAGTGAATGCAATCCCAAGTGAAATTCCCAACAACCTTCTCATTGGTGTAAAAACTAAGTGTGGCTTTGTTCTTTCAGGAAGAATAAATGTTCAAAACCAAATTTCCATTGGCCAAAGATGGGACAATTTGGACATCAATAGGAATAATGGCAAATAGACCGGCATACCTAAAAATTAGTAAGGTCATAATAATACTTAACAAAAAAACTTACTAGTAACCTCTGGAGAAGGCTAGAAAAGGAATTCATTGTTATGAAATTGATGAGTCACAGGAGAGACATTCATCCTGATATGTAATTTAAATAAATCTCAAGGAAATAAGTCAGTATAGTAGGTGGAAGGAAGTTGTTGTTTTCTTTAATAAAGGAACTCTAGCTAATAGAACTAGAACATCACCATTTTAGCATTTCCTTAGAGAATCTTGGATCTTAAGATAGGGGCAGGAAAAATACAAAAACAGCCTGTAACATCTTTTATGGCAAAAAGTAAAGACATACTCAAGGATGATGGAGATTTCTTAAAAGGATCCAGAATCCAATGTGAAGGGACTACCACTGGTTGGGGTGGGGATGTTTCCAGAATCAAAATGAATAAGGTAAGGATGTTTCCAGAATCAAAATGAATATGTTCAGGATCCATTGGCTCAACCTAGCTATTCAGGAGGCTGAGCTCTAAGGATCAGGGTTTGAAACTAGCCTAGGCACAAAAGTCTGTGAGACTCATATCTCCAATTAACTACCAAAAAGCCAGAAGTAGAGCAGTGGCTCAAGTGGTATAGTGCTAGCCTTGAGTAAAAAACTCAGAGACAGCACCCAGACCCTTAGTTCAAGCCCTAGGACTGGAAAAATAAAAGATAAGAATAAAAAACACGGCAATCCAGTGGATAAAATAGGAAACTATATAAACAAATTAATATATTGAAATTAATATTCTAAAGATGAATGAGGTTGTCACATCATTTCAAAGCATCTGTCCATAAAATCACCAAGAAGCAGACTGGTCAATTTCACCTTAATCATCATTAGTAACAAACCAAAAAGTCACACACTGCAAGAAAAGATTAATGAAAACAGCCAGGTGCTGGTGGTTCATCCCTATAATCCTACGTGCTCAGGAGGCAGAGATGAGAAAGTTTGTGGTTTGAAGCTAATGTGGCAAAATTTTTAATACTGTATCTCTACTAATAAAAAGCTGGGTATGATGACTTATGCCTGTCATCCCTGGGAAATGTAAATAGGAGGATTGTGATTCAGGAATAAAAACAAAATTCTACCCTCCCCCACAGTATAACCCCTGCTTTCACTGTATTTGATGTCGGTATAATTTTGGAGGGGAATGGGAAAAAAAAATCGTTTAAATAGGGATACAGGTGGACCCATTGCAACAATGAGATGTACAAGTTGTTATGTCGAGAACATTAAGGGCATGGGAGGATGGGAAGGGATGGGAAGGGGAAACAAAGGAGGAGGCTACAATGCTTGATAAGAAATGTACTCATTATCTTGCCCATGTAATTGTAACCCCTCTGTACAGTATTTTCACAATAAAAAAAAAGAAAAAAACAAAATTCTATCCCCAAAATAAATAAAGCAAAAAAGGCTAAGGGCATGCTTCAAGTGGTAAAGTACCAGCCTTGTAAACAAATGGTTCTGAGTTCAATTCCCATACAACACACAAAAAAAGTTTATGGTACATGTCATGTTTTGACTTATGTAGGCAATGTGGAATAGTTAAATCAATCTAGCATATGCATTACATTATATATTTATTTTTTGGTGGTAAGAATGCTTAAAGTTTAGTCTCATTGTTTTCAAACATATAATGTATACTGTTATTAAAAATTCACCACAATCATGTGACATGGATTCCTCTTATCTAAAATTGTGACCTTTGATCTCCATCTCCCTAATTCCATAAACCATTAAAAAAATAAAAAGATACAACCAAGGAAATTTAGTATATTGGCTGTTTGGCTACATCAGAAAACTGTTCTTGGGGGCTGGGAAGGTGGCTCAGTGGTAGAGCACTTGCCTTGCATGCCTGAGGCCCTGGGTTTGATTCCTCAGCACCATATAAGCAAAAAGAAAAAAGCCAGAAGTGGCGCTGTGGCTCAAGTGGTAGAGCACTAGCCTTGAGCTGAAAAGCTGAGGGACAGCACCCAGGCCCAGAGTTCAGGCCCCACGACCAGACACAAAAAAAAAAAAAGAAAAAAGAAAACCGTTCGTGGGGTGGGGGTGGGGGGGGAAGCGGGTGAAAATGAGGGAGGAGATAACACTGTTCAAAAAGAAATATACTCATGATCTTACCTATGTAACTGTAACCCCTCTGTTTGTCACCTTTACAATAAAGGAAAAACTAAAAAATTAAAAATAATTTAAAAAATAAAGCAATAGAAAAAAACTAGTAAAAATATAGCATTTCACAAGAATAAAAACAGAAAAACAAAAAGAAAACCAATCATGTTTAGGATGTGTAAAGGTTTAGTGTTTTAAAGATAAGACAGTTCTGTTTTTCCAGTGTGAAAATATTTTTAAGACCTATTCATAAGTGAGAAAGTGACTTATATATAAATGCATTGTGTATATGTTGGTAGATGCTCTGGAATTTTTTCACAAGAATATATACCAATGAAACTCTCACATTCTCAAATTTTCAAGGGAATTATCCAGATTGGTAATTAACTTATTGGTACAGTGCTTGACTAGTTTGTAAGAATCATGAGTTCAATCGACCAGCTATCAACACTTAGAAAACTAAGTTTCGTAAGATAAAGAAAGCCAGGCATGGTGGCACATGGCCGTCATCAGGAGGCCGTACTTAAGAGGCCGAAGCAGGAGGACTGCAAGTTAAAGACCATCAAGGGCTTTCTAGTAAAAACTATCTAAAAAACAAACAAAAAGCTCCACCTCACACCTTGCAAAAAAAAGTCAACTCTAGATGAATTAAAGACGTTCATGAAAGGTAATACTTAACGTGTTGTGAAACAAGTTATGGTTATTCAGCCCAGACTGGCCCCAAACTCTTAACTCTTCTGCTTCCCTCTCCTGAGTGCTGATATTACAGGTGTGCAAACCATGCCTAGCTAGCCAATTTACATTAAAAAAAGAAAAAGAAACATAGGAGCTTCTCTTATGAGCTTGAAGTGGGAAATGATTTTTCGAGTTCATTTTGATCAGTATTATTTTATACATCAGAGGCACAGAGGCATTGAAAAGAATTATTTTGGGGGGGGGGTATTTTTTTATTGTGAAAATACCGTACAGAGGGGTTACAATTACATGGGCAAGATAATGAAGCATTGTTGCCTCCCATCCCTTCCCATCTCCCCCCCCTCCCCCCCTCCTCCAACCTCCCCTCCCTGCCCCCCCTCCCCTCCCCTACCCCCCCCACCAAAGTTGTAAAGTTCGTTTTTCCACATAATGACTTGTACATCTCATTGTTGCAATGGGTCCACCTGTATCCCTATTTAAACTATTTGTTTTTTCCCTTCCCCTCCACAAATTATACCAACATCAAATACAGTGAAAGCAGGGGTTATACTGTGGGGGAGGGACATACAAAGCAACAAAGAAATCATCTTATAAATATGTTAGAAACAATTGCATGAAAGCAAAAACACTTGAATACTTATCTTGGGGTTCATTTCACCTAACATCAACTTATCTGACCTTTTCTGCTTGTCTCAGACATATACTAGTTATTGCAAATAAGGGAAACCATGGGATCTACGTTTCTTTGGGCCTGGCTTACTTCACTTAATATAATTTTTCCAAGTCTTGGAAAGAATTATTTTTAAGGCAAAAAAAATTCCAGAGAAGAAGAAATGATGGATAAATTTATTAAAAGGAAAAACTTAATCAGGCACTAGTGGCTCATACCTGACAGGAGACTGAGATCTGAGAATTATGGTTTAAAGCCAGCCTGGGAAGGAATGTCTGTGAAACTCTTATTTCCAATTAATCACCAAAAAGCAGAAAGTGGAGCTGTAACTTAAGTGGTAGAGTGATATATCTTTGAGCAAAACCCTGCCAAATAAATCAGGAACAGTGCCCAGGCCCTGAGTTCAAGCTGAGGGAGGAGGAGGAAGAGGAGGAGGAGGAGGAGGAGGAGGAGGAGGAGAAATGAACTATTGTTCATCAAATGACATTGTAATTAGATAAGCTCCAAACTAGGAAATATATTTGCAATACATGGGTCAAATCCACTATTCAGTATGCCATTCTATCCATCTATATCTATCTATCTATCTATCTATCTATCTATCTATCTATCTATCTATCTATCTTAATACCTATATAGAAATAATGTGTTAAATTGCTATCCTTTCTTTTATTTATCTTCCCTCCCTTCCTTCCTTCCTTCCTTCCTTCCTTCCTTCCTCTCTATCTTTCTTCTTTCTTCCCTTTCTTTCCTTTCTTTCTGTCTTTCTTTCTTTTCTTTCTTTCATGTCAGTACTAGGGCTTAAACTCAGGATCTAGGTGCTGCTTCTTAGATTTTTTTGCTCAAGGCTAGTACTCTACCACTTGAGCCACAGCTTTTTGGAGCTTAATTCAGTTTCGTGGACTTTCCTGCCCAGGCTGGCTTCAAATCATGACCTTCACATCTCAGCCTCCTGAGTAGCTAGGATTACAAGTGAGAGCCACCAGTGTCTAGATTCCATTCTTCCACTCAATAAAAAAAAAAAAAGTGTCTTCTCCCCTCCTGCTCCAAGAGCTCCTCAAGGAGACAGGAAGCCCAGCTCGTGCCTCCCAGTGGCTAGGACAGATCTGTGTCATACGTTTCTTAATTCTTTCATGCATGGTCCCTACAGCTGTTCCACAGCGTCATGATGTCTGAGGCATGTGACCCTAGGGAAAGGGCAGCTTGACACGAAAAGCTAGCCAGTGGCCAATAGGAAGGCAGTGAGAATCGCTACACTCATATCAGGAAGCCAAGTTTTGACCCCAAGAAAGGAACTACAAGGATAAAAATGGGACTTCTCAATGGGTGGCCAGCCATGTTCTCATTCCTCAACCCTTTCCCCCTGAAGTCCCCCACTGAGATTAGGGGTGTGTGTGTGTGTGTGTGTGTGTGTGTGTGTGTGTGTGTGTGTGTGTGTGTGTGTGTGTGTGTGTGTGTGTGTGTGTGTGTGTGTGTTGAAAGTGGTAACAGAATGGGATAAAATATTTCCTTGCATCTGGAAAAGCTATTTTGAGCCCATTGATGCTCCTGGTGGATGGACACTAGGTGACCCAGGCTTGGCCTTAGCCTTCTGGTCTTTCTCCCTTCCAAGACCCAGACTTCTGAAAACAGAGTTTACGGGAGTCTGGATTTCAATCCCAACCCAGTGACTTATTGAACCTGTGGTCATGAGGAAACTTTTCATAACCCCTGAACCTTAACTCCCAAAGTGAGACATAAAATGACCCAACTCACCCCAAGGATACTTCACAAGGATAAAGCACTGTTGAATACTGTTAGTGCTGGGCCTTTGTTGTAAGCACTACTTTTTATGTTTGTTTTTTCCTTTACATAAACTAAGATGTTGGGGGTGGACTGCTTGACTTCCTATTTTGACAGTAATTAAACCTTTCCCTGGTGCCTGGCTGCCTCCAGTGGAGGATTGTTAACTAAGCACTCTCTCTTTGGCAGTCAAGTGGACTTCCCTCATGGCAGCTAGAGCTGTTTTAACCCTTGACAGATGTTTTAAGGAAGCTATATTGCAACCACAACTACTTGCTGCTGAAGTCCAACAACAGCTCCAGAAACCATGATTTTAGCCATGGTCTGTTTACCAACACAATCCTCAGGAAACTCTAAGTGATCCTGCAGTCATTTCACCTGTGAAGTGTGTTTGGTGGAGAAGGACAGGATGATTTGTGATTGGAGCTGAGCACAATCCTTCATTTCTATGAAGGGTCATGCTCTGATTGGTACAGATCACAATCCTTCATTTGCATGAAGGCTCACGATTGGTACTAAACTCCATTGCCATTTCCCCTCTGGCTATGTAAGCAGGCTGTTCTGCTCAAGTCTTGAATAGGTCCAGAAATACCCTTCTCTGCTGCTGGGCTGGTGTTGCAAATCTAGGTCCTGTGAAAGATTTCTCCTAAATGGTTTTTCTTTGCCTTCTTTTGATTGTTTCCATAAGTAGAGTGGGCTGAGGCAATAATGTGAGGAGGAAACAAGGAAGCAGTAGCAGTTGCCACCTCATCAGCAACAACAGTAGCAGTGGTAGCGTCACAGGGAGGGTAGTGATGGCAAGAGGGGGGCTAAAATGTTTCAGAACATGGTCAAGGGCAGAGATTGCAGGGAGCAGAGTCAGCAGAGAGGACAAAGAATGGTGGAAGCACAGAGAAGGCTGTGACTATCTGTTAGTGCCAGTCTGTAGAAGAGCTCTACGGAACTGCCAACCACTGAGGACCATTGGACCCAACACTGAAACTCAAGAGCTGGAACTTTCGCAGCAGATAGGAGCCATGGTTCTAAGCCCAGAGTGACAATCCTGCAACCTGAGAACCGAGGCTGTAAGTCTCAGAGCCTCTAGAGCCTAAAATGTGAGACTAGTCCATCAGCCTTTGGCCCTCAAAGACCCAGTCTGCCAACACGAGAAGAGCTACTTACTCCTCGCCTACTTGTAATTTCTGAGTAGAAAAATAGCAAAACCCAGCCAGATAGTTGGAATAAAAGGGTGCCTGGAACTTGTGCTGCCCCCTCCTGGAGATTTTGACAGAAGTCAGTGCGTCTGTGAATATTTAGGATCTGGACAGACAACAAAAACCCCACAGGATCTATTCACCCCCAAGATCTCAGAGATGGAAAGGACCTCTCTGGAGATCCCTGTGATCTCTCAGCCCTTCCCATTCATCTTCCCATCTCTACTAAATGCCCACACAATAATTCTGGAGAAACAATCTAATTCAAAGCTACCAAACTTATCCTACTCCTTACCAGCCTCCCCCTGCTCCCAGAAAGAAGACAAGTGCTTCTTGTGGTGGAGAGGCCCTGTCTGGTTCAACCTTGGGGCTCTGTGGTGAAGCCAGACCAACCTCTCTCCATTGCTCAAAACTTCAGACAAAGTCACCCAGAAGTGTCACATACTTCATTTTATCTCATCCTCACAATAATGCTTCAAGGCAAGTGTTCCTCACAGGGCCAAAGGTCGGCCGGAAGTGTTTTCGAATGTGCCTGCTGCACAATAGGACCTTAATAAATGTTGGTTGCTTCCTTCCTTATGAACACACACCCGCTTTTCTTTACAAAACCCCAACTGCACACACATAAATCTCACTCCAGCAGCTGCTGGCATTGGGCCCTGCGGAGGGAGGAGCAGGAAGCACAGTGAGCCAGGCCTCTGGATGGGAGACCCCATAGCAGTCCCCTTCTCACCCCTCCATGGATATAAGAATGTGTGAGGATGTTCACCTCTATGGGACAGAGGAGGTCCTCCTGAAGGCAGGTGCCAGGGGTGGAAGGAGCAGCAATAGACTTCCTGTTCTTAAGGTGAGGCAAGAGGGAGAAATTGTAGTGAAGGAAAGTTGTGTTCCCGATAAGTTTAAGGGACAACCCAGTGGGGGCCTCAATGGAAGAGAGGGGCTTCTCAGAGCCCAGGCCAACATCCCAAATGCTTGCCCTGGAGGTTATCAGGGTGTCTCAAGACCCTAGGCCTTTAAAGCACCAGTAGGGAGCTGGGAATGTGGCTTAGTGGTAGAGTGCTTGTCTAACATGCATGAAGCCCTGGGTTCATTTCCTCAGTACCACATAAACAGAAAAAGCCACGGTGCTACGTCTCAAGTGGTAGAATGCTAGCCTTGAACAAAAGAAGCTCAGGGACATTACTGAGGCCCTGAGTTCAAGCCCCAGGACCGACAAAAAAATAAAAAAGCACCAGTAGGTCCTGAAGCTTAGAATTGTAGAATCTCAGGCCCAGCCCCAATCTGCTTAAGCAGTAGGAAGATTGACAAAGCCCTAGGCATTTGCAGTTTGAGAAACACTAACTCCAAAAATTCCTCCATTTTACAACAAGGATTCAAAGTCCTGAGGGAAATTCTTTGCTTAATTTCCCAGTAAGTCAGAGATGGTACAAAGCCTGGAGGCCAGGCCTCCAGCCCCGTTCCGGGGTCCTTGAGCAACTTCAGGCTCATCCTGGACCTTCCATGCAGGAAGCTATCCTCCCTCCACACATGTATTTAGCACAGAAAGGGGCTGAGGCTGGGGTAAAAGGATCCCAAGTCAGGGTTGCCTAAAGTCTGGTAGATTGTACCAAGTAAGAGATACAATCTCTACTCTGGTTGCTCCATTCATTTCCTTTATGGTTCCACGTGGTTGGCCAAAGTAGTGCAATCAATTGTACTGATTTTCTCACAGCTGACTGGGGGAGGCAGGCCACCAAGAAATATCCCTATTCTGCAGATGGGGAAACTGAGGTCTTCCAGGCAGTGACTTGGCTGGAGATTGGCCAACCCAGCTGCCTTATACTTCTCTGAAATACCTCCCCTCAAACCAGCCTCCCTTTCTAATGGTCTGTCAGCTCCTGTCAGTTTACCAGGGGCCCAGGCTCGGCTAACAGCCAGCAGTGTGTCTGCTGCTAGTGCTTGGATGTCCACATTCCTAGGCTGTGACGAGGTGTACACTGGGGGCCCAGGCTGGGAGCACCCAGAGAGGATCCGCTTGGCTGCAAGCCCTGGGGCCTGGCTGTCTGGGGAGTGTCAGGAAGCCAAGAACTCTCTCTCTCTTCATCGACCGATGGGGTTAGAGAGGTATCTCTAGAGGCTGGAGTGGCTGGGCCAGATGGGGTCAAGATCCCTGGTACTAGGGCAGGGAGTAATAGAGCGGCGGTGATGAGTTTGAGGTAGATGGCTGTAGAGGAGAAATGTTGAATGGCAATGCTGAAAGATTTCAGGCTAGAAAAGTCAGTCCTGACTAGGTGTTTTGTTTGTTTACCCACTCCCTCCCTTGCCCAGCTCTGTCTCTTACTGTCCATGTGGTTAGTCACCTGTCACCTCTGATGTAGGAACTCCACAGGTTTCTTCAGTGTCCTCTCCAGAGACCTAGGCTGTGATTCTCATGATCTGGTCTCAGAGTGACATTGTTTCCAAACACACACACAAACAGATAATGTCATTCAAATAATTCATTCTCTACTTAACTCCCTTAAAGAGAAAAGTGAGTCTAAATACACAGCCCATGAAACACAGAATCCACTTTCTCCTCCTCTTCTCTCTTCCTCTGGTGGTGCCTCAGCTCCTGAAAAAATTCAGCCCTGCTCTGTTCAGCCCATACTCATCTTCTTTCCAGATCTCCTCACCTCTAATCATTTGTGCTGTGGCCAAGCTTGACCTCTTATCCAGGGAGCACTAAAGGGTCTCTGGTAGAGTTAGCTGGGGAGCCCATGGCTGCTCATGTCTCATGCTAGTCACTACTTATTTAAAGGAGTGATAGGAGAAAAATGATCAGCACATGGGGACTCAAGAGCTTTCTCTAATCCTGGCCCACTAGTGAGATTCTGCCTTTCCCTTTGAATTCTTCCTTTCCTTTTGGATTCTTCCCCATCTTTGCCATGTATGGGGAATCTTATGATACCAGATCCCATCTTCATTTTGGGGATGGAGAATTGAATTGAATGGTGGGCAGGAAGGAGCCAGATCAGAGGGAAGTAGGAAAGGAGAAGGACCTAGAAAAAAGTGTAAAGTTTATTTAGTAAGAATACAGGAGGCCCGGCAATGACGGCTCACGCCCGTAGACTTAGCCACTTAGGAGACTGTTATCTGAAGATTGTAGTTTAAAGCCATCCAAGGAGGGAAAGTCCAGGAGACTCTTATCTTTAATTAGGTTGCTAGCCTTGGGCAAAATAGGTCAGGGACAGTGACTAGACCCTGAGTTCAAGTCCCAGGACTAGAACAGAGGCAGGCAGGCGCGGGAGCACGCTCATACACACAACATTTAAAAGAAGTGAAAGCAAGCTATAAAGAAAATTATTTGCAGCACAGAACCTCAGGAAAGAACATATGTTCAGAGTGAAAAAAGGGAGTTCTAAGAAACAATAACAAAAAGATAAAAATCAAATAGAAAAATGGGGGAAAAAATCTGAAGAGGCTACCTTATTTTAAAAAATCTAATGGCCAATAAATACATAAAAATAAACTCAACTTTAATAATTTGACATTTTTATCACAAAACCAAAGGAAATGCAAATTAAACTATTGAGATTCCACTACATGGTTTTTATATTTTTAGTCAAAAATCCGAAAACATGACAGACAATGACAAATGCCAATGAGGATGTGGAAGAAAAGGAACTTCCAATTCATTGCTGGTAGAATGCTGCTATGGCAGGCTGTCGCAAATAGTTATAAATGTCCTTACCATACTATCCAACACAATCTAAATGCTTATTCTAATGAACTGAGAACTTGAGAAAATGTAAAGCCTTGTATACAAATGTTTATAACTTCTATGTGATTGGCTAAGACCCCCTCCCACATTGTACAGTGATTAAAGTCAATTTATTATAGATGATAGCCACATCTACAAAACACACAGGAATATCTATATTAGTGTTTAATGAACTAATTGAGCCTATAGAATAGCAAGTTGATGCATGGAATTAACCATCACACTAAGGTCTAATGGAATACTATATAGTGATAAATAGGAGCAAGCTATTAACTCATTGAAGAATTATGAATGAATCTAAAATTAAGTCCATAAATAAGGAAGAATATTTGCTAAGTGAAATAAACCAGAACAAAGAGGATAGATATTATGTGATTTTATATATATAATTAAGTATAGCACACAATAATCACACATATACATAGACACATTATATATCATATATAATTGTACATTATATATTTTATATATTACATATATCATATATACTATGTATATTTAATATATAATATACTATGTATATATTATATATAATGTACATGTTTATACACATTTATAAAATATATGTATAATCACATAATAAAATATAATCACACATTTATGACATTCCAGATATAGAAAAATTACAGGGATAGAAAAAAGATCAGTAGTTGACAAATTTGGGGGGAGGGGAGTTGACCACAAAGAGGAGCCACAGGGGAATTTTTAGTGAGTGAACTATCCTGTACAGTTCTGACAATTGTCAAAATCTATCAACATTTACAACACCCTAGGTAAACTTTCATGCATGTAAAATTGGAAAGTCAACCAATTGGAAAGCGGCCCAACCAAAACACCAAGGGCTCCCAGGATGCTGAGTGTGACAAAAGAAGCTAACTATATTCCAAATGTTAGAGGCGGCGTCAGGGGAGTACATTTGAAAAGGATAGAGAAAAAAGCATCTGATCTAATTTAACTTCAAAAACATAGTGTTTTGACTGCAGCTGTAAGGATAAAGACCAAAAGCTAAAGACAAATTTTGTAGTTGGCAAAGCTACTGTACTGAGGTTGAACAAAAGAGTATGGTGGATGATGGGAGCTTGATTTCCCACTGTTAGGAAGAGAACTTACATATAAAGGGGAAGGCCAGAATTATCAGTATAATCTGGATTACAGTCAAAGACATCAGCTGCATGAATTTATATATATAATTTTATTGTTATTATTAAGGTGTTGTACAGAGGGGTTATCATTCCATAAGTCAGTAATGAGTACAACTCTTTGTGGACAATGTCACCCCTTCCTTTGCTTTCCTCAGTTTCCCCCTCCAATCCCTGTCTACAAGTTGCATAGTTCATTTTTTACATGGTGTATATCGACTACCATGACTGCATTTGTTCACCTTTCCTCCCTCCATTTCTGTGCTTACTCCCTGTTGCCCCCCCACCCCGCCCAAAGGACAAAAAACCCAAACCCAAGTCGAATACCATTACCAACAATAGCAACAAAACAACGACAACAAAAACAAACAAACCAATGTTTCCATTTTCTGGAATTCTTTTTTGTTGTGTGTTTGTTTTTGTTGGTGGTGGTGGGGCTTGAACTCAGAGCATGGATGCTGTCCCTGAGCTCTTACATTCAAGGCTGGCATTCGACCACTTTGAGCTACAGTGCCACTTCCTGGAATTCATTTTGATAAACAGCATTTTAGATGTCCAGAGGAGTTACACTTTTGGGTTCTTCCCCAGGAGTATCCTCCTCAGTCTGATTGTTCAGCTATATGAATGTAAGATAGATTTCAATAGACATATGTAGAAATAACTGTAAACCTATGTGTACCCATGGATAAGCATATGCCATATATTTCTAACACTTTCCTAGAAGCAATGATACACCATGGATACACCCATGGATAAGCATATGCCATATATTTCTAACACTTTCCTAGAAGCAATGATACACCAGCAGCAGTGATCATACCCAGCACTTAGATCTTGGTTTCTAATATTCTTTTCCAATAAAAATTACCTGGATTACCTGAAGACATGGCTTGTTTTACAGCAGAGGCAGAAACACAAATGCACTCGTGAATATGTGTGTGTGTGCACGCACACACACACACACACACACACACACACACACACACAATGAACCCATAAATGAAGAAGAGTTTTACCAATAAAGAAATGGGGGCAGTACAAAAGACAAAGGGAAGGAGCCAATCTGAACACTGCTAATGTTCAAGGCTGAACGATTCCAGCAACAAAATTATAATATAACATTATAACTCAATATATAAAATGAATAGTAAAGAGCTACAAATGTAGCTCAGTGTAGAGCACTTGTCTAGCCTATGCAAAGGTCTAGATTCAATCTCTAGTATTGTACAAAATATATATCTCTATACATAGATGTAGACACATAAACACATATAAGAATGATGGAATATAGCAAACAAAATGAGACAAATTTCTCATACAAAATGTAGGTATTCTCCCCACTCCAGAAGAGTCTAACCTCCTGTCTTGTGTGGGATGTGCTTAGAAATTTGTGTGACGAGAACTCCTTTTCTGTACTAGTCTTCCCTAAAATCCATAACTCAAGTGTAACCACAAGGAAAACACAAGACATCCAAAATGGAGAGAAATTTCAGAGTATCTGAGCAATATTCTCTCAACTTGTTCAAGCTGTGAAAAACAGGAAGAAATTGCCACAGACAAGAGAAAACTAAGGTGATGAAGGATTAAGTGGAATGTGGGAGCCTGGATGAGATCTAGGAAGGGAAGAAAACATCAGTAGAAAAACTGGTACCAAACCCAAAGAAAGTATGCAGTTTAATTGCTAGTAATACACAAACACTTGGTAATGGCAGATGTTAGCAAAAAGAGAAAATCGGATGAGCATGTACAGGAATTTTCTACCATCTTGGCAACTTTTCTCTAACTGTAAAACTACAGTAAAATTTTTTTGAAAATATGATTTGCTATTATCTTTTCAAAAGAATTAAGTAATATAAAGTGATCAACTGTTGGCCAAGATGAGAAGCACACATTGCTAGTAATTGTACAGTAGCTAGTAATGTCCTATTTCTTCACTTGAGTGTTGGTAACAGGTAGTTATTTGTAATTATTCTTCAAAATGTACATATACTCTTCTCTCTATATAATACATTTACAAATTTAAGAAATTACAAGAGTGAAGTGTCCACTCCTTAAACTTTTTTCTAGGCACTTTAGCTGCTGGTCTGCAGAAGCAGCCTGCTCCTCTCTCCTCTCGCTTAGCTAACTGCTGATGGATGCAATGCTGCTGTCACTTGATCATGCCCAAACACTCCTAGCCTTTCTCTCTAGTTTCCTAGTGATGCTCCATATTTCTACTGCCATTGCATACTCCCGGCAATTCCCTCAAACTACAACCACATGCCAGGCAGTGTTCTAGGAGCAGTGGATATAGTAGGGAAGAAGACAGTCTTTTCTAAACAAGTTTATATTGTGATCACTTTTATATGCTTATTGGCCAACTGTATATCAAGCTTTAAAGTCATCTTTTCATTTCTTCATTATATCCTTCCCCATCCTCTTTTTTGGTGCCAGCCCTGTGGTTTGAACTCAAGGCCTAAGCAGTGTTCTTGAGTTGTTGGGTTTTTTGTTTTTGTTTTTTTTGCTTGAGGTTGGCACTCTACCACTTGAGCCACAGATCTACTTCTGATTTTTTGGGTGGTTAATTGGAGATGAGAGTCTCACAGACTTTATTCACCAGGCTGACTTTGAACCATGCTGCTCACACCTCAGCCTCCTGAGTAGCTAGAGTGACAGAAGTCCTACACTGGTGCCCAGCCACAGTGTCCTTTGATGTACAAAAGTTTCTAAGCTTTAATGAAGTCCAATTTATTAAATATTTTCTTTTGAGTTATGGTTTTGATTTTTGTGTAATTCAATGTCACAAAAGACAAACCTATGGTTTAAGCGTTTCCTAGTTTTAACAATTATAAATAGGCTGTTGATGCATTCTCTTTTTTTTTGTAAGTAGTATAATAGTCCAAATTCATTCTTTTGCATATGCATATACAGTTGACATCATTGGTTGGGAACAATTAATTTTATATATCTGATCTTGTATCCTACAAACTTGATAAACTTGTGTATTAGTTCTTATAATTTTTTGTAGTTTCCACTGGAATTGTAGAAAAAAGACATACTTATTTTTGAAAAAAATCTAAATGTGATTTTTTCTTACCTGACTGAATCAGCTAGAACCTCTAGTAAAGTGTTGAGTACAAATGACACAGGAAAACATCCTTTATTTGATGCCCCAGAATCAGTGTCTAAAAACTAGATTCCCAATAGAGTCTTCCGCCCAAGATCACAAGAAAATATCTAGCAATGGAAGACTTGGTGCCAAAAATGTGATCTGTCTTCCAGCAGCCACAGCAGCAGCATCCAAGAGCTTGTTAAAAATGCAGAATTTCAGAGCGGGGCCTTGTAGGCTCACACCTGTAATCCTAGTTACTCAGGAGGCTGAGATCTGAGGATCTCGGTTCAAAGCCAGCCTGGCTGGAAAGACTTTTATCTCCAATTAACCACCAGAAAGTGGCGCTGTGGCTCAAAAAGTAGAGTGCTCAACTTGAGCTGAACAGCTCAGGATCAGTGCCCAGGTCCCAGAGTTCAAGCTCCATGACTGACAAAAATAAATAAATAAAATGCAGAACTTCAGCCCAGGCACAGGTAGTTCACACATATAATCCTACTCAGGAGACTGAGATGGAAGATCTTGGTTCAAAGCCAGTCTGGGCAGAAAATTCTGTGAGACTTCCCCTTCAATTAACCAGCAAAATACCACCAGACTAGAGCATCATCAGCTGTGAGCAAAAAAGCAGAATGAGAGTACAAGACCCTGAGATCAAGCCCTGGTTCTGGTATAAAAAGAAAATGTAAAAATTGGTCCTCACATAGGACTGAACATAAAGCTACTGGATCAGAATCTGTATTTTTTAACAGGATGCCCAGGTATCTTGAGGGCACACGCAGCCAGGGAATCACGGGCCCTGTGCTTGGAGTCAGAGCCAGCCTCTTTGCCTTGCTCTGATTTCTGCAGCAGCTCAGCTGTCTCTACCTTAGGTTTGGGGCTCTAGTCCATATGTGCTCCAGGGATAGGTTGAACCTTCCTCCAGGGGGACAACCCTGAATCACCCTTCTCCCATTTCTGGGAGGGCTGTGTTCTCATTGCTGAGCTGAAAAATGATGTGAATTATATTCTCTATAATGATTATTAAGAAATGAGATGAAGGAATCATGGTTGGGAAAGTATGGAAAGACATTTCTTAACTTTACCATCCAAAATGGTTAAAATTAACAACAACAATGTCCTGTTGCTTCATTTATTTGAACTGTAGTAATCCGGAAAAGTCGTCAATTGAAAATGACTCATTCACTGAAGCTTCTGAATAAGATTTGAAAATCACCACCCATGGTTTTCCTGTACTTTGAAGTGACAGAACAAATGACAGCCAGAGATGGGCACTGTCCCCTGTGGCCAGAATGGATGGTACACAAACAACTCAACAATAACATCCTTCTCTAAAAACAACTTGAAATAAGGATGTTATTTCTGCAATTTGCTGGTGCATTTCAGTTAGTAAGAGGGTTTTTTTTTTTGCACCTGTGTACAGAGATCTAAAACCAGGATGGCTTGTGAATTTTTGTACAGTCCACCAATAAATCTGTGATGCTGCTGTAATCCTAGCTACTGAGGCAGCTGTGATCTGTGGATCACAGTTCAAAGCCAGTCTGGGCAGGAAAGTCAATGAGACTCTTATCTCCAATTAACCATCAAAAAAGGTGAAATGAAGTTGTAGTTCAAATGGCAGAGCACTAATCTTGAGCAAAGAGTTCAAGCCCCAGGGACAGTACCAATAAACAAACAAACAAACCTATGAAGCTTCCTACATGCAACTCTTGTTCTAAAGAAGAGGATAAATTCACCCCTCAAAGCCAAACCTTCATGCAGTAAAGATCAGAAGAGCCAATAGGAAGGCACAGATGAGAAGGAATAACAGGGAGAGAATCTCAAGAAGTGACTTTGGAGATGAAGGTTGAAAAGAACTGTTAACAATTAGAGGTAAAGGAAGTGGATGAGGCAGAGCTAGTCAGGGTCCTCCTGCCCCCAGCAAGATGGCAATACATTGCTTTGGAAGAAAATTCAAGACAAATCATTCTTTGGATGTTAGAAGCTACGTGTAACACAGATTCTGATAGCATTTTGTTGGCAGACTAGGAGTAACTGCTCCGAGTACACTGCTCACCAATCACCTCACACCCTACCTTTGCGTGCTCTGCCATGCCTTTTTTTCTCTCTCTTCATTAAGAAAACTTGTATTTCCTAGTTTTCTTGAAAACATAAATTGACTCCAGAGACAGGGCTGGCCCCATGGCCCACCCCATAGAACTCTATCATATCTTTACCAGTATAGTATCTACTCACCTTCCAGTCTTGACTTTTCTTTAAACATGACGCTTCTAGTATGGATGGAATGCCATGGACTGATGGTAGCAAGCAGAGGAAGCCAGCAGGAAAGGAGTTTCTGGGTGCCAGTGGCTCATGCCTACAATCTTAGCTACTTAGGAGGATGAGATCTGATGATTGTGGTTCAAAGCCAGCCCAGGCAGGAAAATCTATGAGCCTCTTATCCCCAATTAACTACCAAAAAGCCGGAAATGGAGCTGTGATTCAAGTGGTAGAGTGTTAGCCTTGAGCAAAAATGCTTCAGGGACAGCACCAAGGCCCCAAGTTCAAGCCCCAGGACTGAAACAAAAAGAGTAAGAGAGGGCAGGGGTGGGGGTGAGAAACAAGAAGGAGTTGATCTTGACTGGGACAATTTAAAGATGAGGCATTTTCAGGAAATCCAGTTATGGATTCTCTAAGGGAGTGGGCTTAACTCAGGGAAGCAATATTATAGATAAGAATATGAGTCACCAGAAATCTGAAACAAATGTATCTGCCTGCTGCTGACCCTGAACATCTTCATCAACTGTCAGATGAACCCAGCATCTCTGCTAGATCTTACCCCTCTCATTATTCAACGCAACGCCTCACATTAAAGCAAGAATCAGGTGCAGTGGCATACACTTGTAATCCTAGCTGCTTCAGAGGCTGAGGCAAATGATTACTCCAGCTCCAGAGTGGGACAACAGTCTGGACAACATAGTGAGACCCCAAATAAAGGAAGGAAGGAAGGAAGGAAGGAAGGAATAGAGGGAGGGAGGGAGGGAGGAAGGAAGGGAGGGAGGGAAGAGAAAGAACAATAGAGAAAGGTATGAAGATAGGAAGAAAGATGGAGAGAAAGTAAGGAGAGAAAGAGATAAGGAAGGGAGAGAAGAAAGAGAAAGGAAGGAAAGAAAAATCTTAACCTCTTGACCCCTTGGCCATACTTGCTTTCCCAGCCTCATTACAGTGAGTCATATATACTCTTGGATGCCAATTCTCTCTTCTCCTATAGATTCCCCCATCCCATTCTATCCATTGTTGCAGAAACTCTTTATCTCTGCCCAAGACATTACTATTTCCAGCTTCCCCTCCCACCCTTCTGGGTCATGCCTGTTTTATTTCTGGTCCTGTCTCATTTTATTGATCCACCTATTAGATTTTCCATGTCTAGTAGGCACCAGGAATTCAATATGCACCAAACTGAATCCTTGATATTCCTCCCCCAAATGAAATCATCCCACAGTCATTACCATTTCAATTATTGGCTATTCTACCTTTCCTAAGTGCTCAGGACAAAATCCGTGGTGTTGAGTGTGATGTCAGCAAGATATTCCATTCTCTTCCCACGCCCCCCCCCCCCCGACAAAAAAAAAAAAAGCAGAAAATGTCACAACTGACTTCATCAGAATTGTGAAAAAAAAGTCAAAGGTTTACAGCAACAAGCAAATACCGAATCAAGCTAAGAAAAAAAAAAAAAGAGAGAGAGAGAAAGAAAGGTAACTTCAAAATCATACCGTGGTTACCAAGAACTGGGGCTCAGAGTTACTGTTTAAAGGGTACAGGGTTTCAGTTTGGCTTGATGTGACATTTCTAGAGATATATACTGGTAATGGTTATCACCCTATGACACCCTTATGTAAAGTAGTTAAAATGGCAACTTTATGTTATGTATATTCTACAATGAAAAAGGATTCTTTATGATGTTTTTATTAGCCCTTGCTCTACTCCCTGACTCAGTGGCAGTCTTGAAGAGGTTAGCTATATTCCCACTATGGGGCCCTAGACCTAGTTATGAAAGGAGCAGAGTGGACTTTATTCATAAATTATTGTGCACATTGGCTCTAACCTGTCTCAGGGCTCTCTGGAAGACCCATGCAAGACATTCTTCTATGTTTTGCCTTAACATCTACTCATCTAGGCCAGAAAAACAGCAGACAGTATTCTGAAACATTGTAGAACAATCTGTAGGTGACTGAGACAAAAATAGTTTGGTTAATACACAAAACACCTTTTTTTCCTTAAGGGCAAGGAACAACAGCTGGGGAGAGAATTTTCTTAGAAACTTAAGGCACTGAAAAACATCTTTATACATACATACACACACACATATACATAATGAGAGAATTTAGAAAGCCTTATCTAGAAATACCTCAAACTTTTTTTTTTTTTTTTTGGTCAGTCATGGGCCTTGAACTCTGGGCTGAGCACTATCCCTCAGCGTTTCAGCTCAAGGCTAGCGCTCTACCACTTGAGCTATAGTGCCACTTCCAGTTTTCTGATGGTTTATTGGAGTTAAGGGTTTCATGGACTTTCCTGCCTGGGCTGGCTTTGAACCGTGATCCTCAGATCTCTGCCTCCTGAGTAGCTAGGATTACAGGCATGAGCTACCAGTGCTTGGCTACCTCAAACTTTTATTTCAAATTTGTCTCTAAGCTCAGGGGAAGTCTAAACCTGAAGGAAACCAATCATAGGTAATGTGCAGAGTGGGAGAGGAATTTTGGCTTGCTATTTCCTTGTTTAGTTTCTTTTTTTTTCTTGTCAGTTGTGGGGCCTGAACTCTAGGCTTGGACACTGTCCCTCAGATCTTTAGCTCAAGGCTAGTGCTCTGCCACTTGAGCCACAGTGCCATTTCTGGCTTTTTCTGCTTATATGATGATGAGGAATTGAACCCAGGGTCTCATGCATGCAAGGCAAGCACTCTACCACTGAGCCACCTTCCCAGCCCAGTACTTTTTTTTTTGGTCCGTGTGGGGCTTGAACTCTGGGCCTAGGTGCTGTCCCTGCACTCTTCAGCTCAAGGTGAGCACTCTACCGCTTGAGCCACAGCACCACTTTGTTTAGTTTCTTGAATTCAGGAAAATTTATCAAACACTAATTGAATACAAGCTAAGATACAGAGACTTCTGTAACTACACATGTAAAACAATAGTCTATGAAAAATAGAAAAATTCAGTAGACAAATGGATTACTATGATTTTTCAACACCTGATCAACTAACCAACCAAATGAAAACTCAAATACCTGAAGAAAGGTTTAGAAGACAATGATTCACATGATTTAAAGATAGCTGCATAAAAATTATTATGAATCTATGTTATTGGACACATTAAACTATAGCTTGTGACAACATAAAGTGTGGTAGTGGGAAATAAGGCTATATAAGAGCAGAGTTTTTATATGCCATTTACAACAATTCAATATAAATTTATAGATGGCTATAAATTTAGGATGTCCAATTAGGATGCCCAAATCCTCATGGTAATCACACAAAGGAAATCAGAAGCAAATCAAAACAATTCACAAGAAAACAAAATACAAATGAATATAGTAATGAGGAAATGAGGGATTAAAAAAGGTGTAAGGCATGGAAACAAATATCAAATTGCAGAAATCTTTTCTTACTATTAATACATTAAATGTAAATGATTAAATCTCCAATTTAAGCTGGGCCTGGATAGCTCTGGTAATCCTAACTATTCAGGAGGCTGAGATATAAGGATCATAGTTTGAAGCCAGTGTCAGGAGAAAAGACTGTAACACTCTTTATCCCCTATCAACTACCAAAAGGCTGGAAGTGGAGCTGTGGCTGAAGTGGTAGAGTGCTAGTCTTGAACAAAAAAGGTCAGGAACAGTACCCAGGCCCAGAGTTCAAGCCCCAGGATCAGCACCACCCTGACCCCCCCACCCCCAATAAAAGACCCAAATCTCCAATCCCAAAGTACATATAGTAGAGTATACAAAAGGCTTACTTTTGATCCAAAGATATAACAGACTATAAGTGAACAGATGAAAAACATACCATACAAATTTTAACCAAAAGAAAGGTGGGATGGCTAATAAATAAAATAAGACTTTAATAAGTCAGAAAATGTTTCAAGAGACAAACAAGAACACTATATTCTGCTAAATGGACTAATTCCTTAAGAAGACACAATTCTAAATGTATATGTAGCAAATGACTATATGGTGTATGGACACCAAAATATCAGAGTCAAATGTTGCCAGAATCAAAAGGTGAAAATGTTCCATAATACTGGACATGTGGGGATTTCAATAGCTACTTTTAGTAAGGAATAGAATGCCTAGATAGAAACTAGGAAATAAAGGACTTGAACAGCATTATACACCAATTAGATCTGACAAACATATAGAATATTCCACACTACAACAGAATACAAACTCTCCTCAAGTGCATGTAGAACGGCCTCCAGGTACATCATACAGTTAGGCCACAAAGTAAGTATTGAAAAAAAATTAAAATAAGTTTGAAAGACTGAAATCAAGGTAGCTTCTCTGGTCACATGGGATGAAGATAGAAATCACTAACAGGAAAACTGGAAAAATCACAAATGTAGAATTTAAACACCCTTAAAGAAGAAATTAAAAAGAAACAGAAAAATACTCTGTGATAATATCTATCTATCTATCTGTCTGTCTGTCTGTCTGTCTATCTATCTATCTATACTGTGTGTATGTGTGCACACGTGTTTGTGATGGAGCTTGAACTCAGATCCTGGGAACTGTACTTTAGCTTTTTTTGCTCAAGGCTGGCATTCTAGCACCAGAGACACAGCTCTGCTTCTGGCTTTTTAGTAGTTATTTGGTGATAAGAGTCTCACATACTTTCCTGCCCAGGATGGCTTTGAACTGGGATCCTCAAATCTCCTCAAATCTTTCTGAGTTGCTAAGATTACAGGCATAAGCCACTGGTACCCAGCTATATTGACTTAATTAAACCACATGTAGTTGGGAGTTTGAAGCTATAGCATAAATGAAAGTCATAGAAAAGCTGCACAGTAAGAAGGGATGTGGGTTAAGTAGAAATTCTGAACAATACCATTCAAATAAGTCCATGATGCTGGACACCCACGGCTCATGCCTGTAATCCTAGCTACTCAGAAGGAGGCTGAGATCTGAGGATCACAGTTTGAAGCCAGCACATGTGGGATTCCATGATAGGCATTTCTAATTACCACCACACCCACTCACACCTAAACATATACACACACAGCTGGAAGGAGAGCTGTGGCTTAACTGGTACAGTACTAGCCTGAGCTACAAAGGCTCAGGACCAGTACCCAGACCCAGAGTTCAAGCCCCAGGACCAGCATAATCAAAAACAAAGAAGTCAGTGACCTTGCAGTGAAATTAGAATACTACTGAGTTAGTGAATCTTGGCAAGATTACTGATCTTATTAACAGCAATAAGTGACACAGACATAAGATCAAAGACCCAAGAAATTTTTGGACCTTCTACTTAAGGCAAATTTTGTGTGGGCATGCACTGGTACTGTGGTTTGAACTTAGGGTCTGGGCACTGTCCTTGAGCTATTTTTACTGTAGGCTATTGCTCTACCACATGAACCACAACTCTATTTCCGGCTTTTCTGGGGGTTAATTGAAAGTAAGTCTCATGGACTTTCCTGCCTAGACTGTTTTTGAACCACAATCCTTACATCTCAGCTTACTGAGCAGCTAGGATTACAGGTATTAGTCACCAGCACTGGCTAATTTTTTTTTTTTTTAATTAGAACTCCTTGAACTATTGCAATGTATTCTGAGAGGCACATTATAAGGATTACAAAAGAGCCCTCATGTTGTGTGATGAGGCACACCTAGAATTCCTATTAGATATTTGATGACAAATGTAAAAAGTGAATCCATCCCCATGCATAAGATCTTTATGTACCACAAACCATTCACAAAAGTAACCTGTAGTTACGTGCTACATAACCCATCCACAACTGAGAAGGGATAGGTTCTCAGTGAAGAGATTTGGTCAGTCTTAGAGGAGGAGGGGGAAGTTAGCTGGGCTCTGAGGAATCATGAGCAGAGCATAAAGCCTATGTGCTAAAGAGGTAGGTGATAGGTAGAGGTGAAATGGGATATTAATCTAGAACGTGGGTTGAGACATCAGCTATGAGCCTTGGATGTCAGATTCATACTACTATTGCTTTAGGGAATCATTGAAAGGTATTTGGAAATGACAGAAGGAAATGAGACTAGCATCATAAAGAAATGCCAATTCTGATAAATCTACACAACTCTAAATTATTTTGTCAACTCTAGTGGCTTAAAATTAAGTTTTTCTCCTTCCTTCAGACCATACCTTCCTTAGGGATACTCTCCCTAATCTTCCCATACACTCGTATCACTTTTTCTCCATTACAGCTCTCACCATTTAATATATAAACATGCAATTCTGATTCACATGTGCTTTACTAGGCTTGGAACTCTGAGTAACAGCTACCTCTATTTGCCTACAACCACACCTCCAGCCTCTATACAGTGACTGGCCAATAACTACATCATAAGAAAAGTGAGACTGGAAAGAACTGTTCGGTAGGAAACAGCTTAGCCTTTTTAGGGAATCAGATAATGTAGTGCTAGAACTAAAACCCTGCTGTCTGAGCTTTTTAGATATTCTCCAAGTTCACACAGCATGTCAAGATTCCAACATAGGCTTGTCTAGTTACAAAAAACAAAGAACAAAAAAACCCAGAAAGCATGTCAAGTGTTCAGTTAGCATTCTCTTAAGCATGAAAGAAGGCAGAGTGAGCCGTTCATATTTGATTCTATTACTTTTCAATATATAGGTCAACAAGTCTCACTCAATAGCTTATGAACCGGCAAGCAGAGTCCGAAGATTGTACAATCTTTTCTGAGAAAAGTCTCACTTATAATGATGCTTTCTCAGTCCACTTCCTCTTGTATGGGATTTGTGAAAGATGATTGAACTCAAACTAACAAAACCCTAAAACCCAGAATCAAGCACCTCTGCATGAAGGCATCTACGGCTGATGAATAGATATGCTAAATATTCCCATGCCAAAATTTTGTTTTCAACAGACAGATATATGGGTCAGTATGCCCTTTTCATTTTATCTATAGGCCTGTACATCCTTTAACTCCTCTGAGCCCTAGTTTTCTATTTAAAAAGGAGAATTATAACTATTAGGAAAAAAAAAAAACCACTACCACCAAAGCTGAGCACTTGTGTCTATTATTTTTACATGTTCATCACAACAATCCTGTAGGGTTAGAGATGCTTTGTGTTATGGGAAAACTAACTTGTGGAAGAAACATGACTTGTTCAAGTTCACATGAGTGATCAACAGGACCCCAGGGTTCAAATCTAGACTACCTGACCACTGCTTCCATAGTACTCTTATCCCTAGATGGTTACTGTGAGAACTTTTTTTTTTTTAAATATGAAGAGCAAGTTTTTAACTAAAATTATAGTTTAAGAATGCTGAATTGAAGCTGTGGCTCAAATTGAGTGCCTGACTAGCATACACAAGGCCTTGCATTCAAACCTCAGTACTGAAAAAAGTCAAGTAATGTTCTTACAGAGGAAAAATCAGAAACTAATGAAAGATTTTAAGGGTGAAGAATTAACTAGCAGAAACCAGATTACTTTTCTAAGTTTTCATATTTCTTATATTTCAAGAATTCTCAGGGCTGGGAAGGTGGCTCAGTGGTAGAGTGCTTGCCTTGCATGCATGAAGCCCTGGGTTCCATTCCTTAGTACCACATAAACAGAAAAGGCCGGAAGTGGTGCTGTGGCTCAAGTGGTAGAGCGCTAGCCTTGAGCTGAAGAGCTCAAGGACAGCTCCCAGGCCTAGAGTTCAAGCCCATGACCAACAACAACAACAACTACTACTACTCAGTTTAAATAAGAAAAAAAGAAAAGAAAATGTGGGCAAAGAGCCCAAAGATATACATTCTCCAAAGATATACAAAGATGCTCATCATCAGAAACACATTATAGTAACCACTCTACAAAGTGGGATGATTAAAACTAAATAAATAATAGCAAATGTTAGTAAAGCTGTTGAGAAATTAGACATTCCCCCATTTCCCCCCATATATACTGCTGGTAGGAATGTAAAACATGCTGTGAGTGGAAGTCTTGGCAGTTCCTCAAAAGGCTGAATCGTACCTGTACTACTCAGCAATTCTACTACTACATGTACATTCATGAGAATTGAAAACATAAGTAAAATCTTTACTCAGCAACATGATTCAGAATAGCCAAAAAGTGAAACAATGCCACTGACTATCAACTGATGGAATAACAAATGTGATTCCTTTGTGATGGAATAATCATAAAAAGAAACACTGATGCATGCTACAACATAGATGTCTGGAAAACAAAATGCTACATGATGAAAGGTAGAGACCATGACCATTTATTGTATGATTCTATTTATAGGAAATGTCCAAAACAGGCAAATGAGAAAGTACACTAGTAGCCACCTGGGGCTAGAGTGGTGCTGGTTGTGGTGATTCAGGGGTAGTTCCTTTGAGAGCTGATAAAAAAGTTCTAAAACTGCATATGGTAATGGGTTGTTCAATCTGTGAAAATACTAAAAAACCACTGAACTTTTAAATGAGTATGTACATGGAATAGGAGTATCTCAAAACAACTTATTTAAAAAATAAAAATAAAACACAACATGAACAATATTTGCAATACTAGGTACTTACTAAAGTTTACTTTAAGCCAAATGGCTTTTTCTTATTACTAGCAGTTGTTAGAATTCAACAATTTTGTAGAATTACAACACAATCTCTGAATATCAATCACAGAGATAAATTTACTTTTAATTTGTGGTCCTAAATGTTAAATATTAATAGACACAATACTGTTTCAGAAAGAAAATGTTTGGAAATTGACTCACACATGTTAATCGACTAACTAAAGAAGCCTATTCTTATTTTCTTCTTCATTCATCACTCATATCAAGTTCATTAGCAGCAGGAAGCCCTATTTATAAGCTCCAGAAGGGTAGGTGCTTAGACAGTACCTGGCACATAGAAAAGGCCTAATTAATATTTGTCTATAAGTAAGTTCCCGCTCTACTAGGAATAAGAACCTTTAAAAAAAAACAAAACTTAAATCTTACTTGGTAATCTGTGTGTAAAAATCCATACTTAAGATACAGATAATAGATCTGATCTATCTATCTATCTATCTATCTATCTATCTATCTATCTATCTATCTATCTATCTATCTATCTATCTATCTATATCTTAAATATAGATTATAGCAGCTTCACTTGCCATTCCAGTTGTTAAAACATAGGCTAAATTCTCAAAGGGACACAATTATATGCTATGCTGTTAGAATATGTGGAACATAACTTTATTCAAGTTTGCTCTTTACCTGATCCATGAATATCTAAAAGATACTTTATTGTATAAAAACTTACATCTGTAAATAATGGATCAACTGTAACAGAGGGCTTAACCTGGAATACATGTATAGGCTTAGGGGCCCACAAACTCCTAAAATTGTATGCAAAATCTAACATGTATATTGGCATTTGTATATTTTTGGTGAGAGAGTTCATACTCAAATCAGATTTTCAAAGTCTATGACCCGAGAGAAGTTAAAAAAATTACTTAACTAGAAACAGAGTCACAAAGCTTTTTTAAAACATAAGTTTGTACAATAAATGATATCCAACAGCTCCATCTATGGGTAAGTCATTATCACTAAGTAGAAATACTGACAACCACCAGAGACCAGAATATTTTATGAATGCCTGTGTTGAGATCATCAGTATCACTCTAGTGTGAATTTATTAACTACAGTATCACAGCTTCTTTCCCCAGATGTAGATGCAAAAACCAGGAGTCTGTTGATGAATTCTACTTACAGTACTTCAGCACCAAAAAACTGGGCAGTTATGCTGATATATGTATATACAATTCAACATTTGTCAGTCTTAAAATGCTTATTTATAGTGAAATCTATATAAAACCGTTAAAAAACTTTCTATTTACATTTTTTAAAAATGGAAAGTATTATTTCCTTTGCCACAACTTGTCAAAACTGACTCTGACTCTCCCACCCCTTATTCCTCACTGTGTCAGACAGCAATCACGAGACCAAAACATATTGCTTAAACAGCATCCTAAAAAAGTAAAATGCTTAAAAGCATTTAGAATTGCTAGTAAACTTTTTATACATTTCAAAGGGGCTCAAACAAAAATGTATGTTATTTTCAAAGTCTCAGCCCAACATGAATGTGCAATTTCAACATTAACAAAATGAATGAGTAATTCATTTTCCCTATATAACTGAGTATTTCCTTTGGGCCAGAAAATGTTTCTTTTCCTCTGGTTCTCAATGAAACATTTTCTAGTAAGTTTTCTCAAAGTGTGAGTGGGGAAAGTGGAAAGAGTAGGCAATCCTGGTTGGCAAGAAATGTATCAAAAGGAATACAGCCTGCTTTGAAATGTTTACATTAAATAAATACAAAGCAAATGTGCTGCCTAGCACACAAAGGAACAGCACAATAAATTAGCATACAATCCAGAATGTACAAGCCACCCAAAATGCACTTTTCACTGGTCTTGATCTGATTTCTACCATCCAGCAAGGATTCTTTAATGCTAATATCTTCCTAGATATTTATAAACTATGAACTGAGCAAATGTAAAATGTTAAATTCAACATTCCAAGGATTTCCAAAAAACATACAAGATTTTCAAAAAATTGTTCCTTGATACATCATTTCAAAATACAAACTATTCACATTTTCCTTCTTCTTACATAGGATTTTGATGGCATTTTGCTCAGTGGAAATCAGTGGACATTCACAGGAAAAGTCTTTCCACAGCAAAACCAAACATTTCTATTGGCCACGGTCCAACAGAGAAAGACTATCAGGTCTTAAGTCTCTGTAGATGTGCATCTTTTTTCTTTACTTTTTTCTAATTTTTTTTTTAAAGGTACATTCCCCAGTGAATTTTAGCTTGCTAAAATGTTGCTCCCACAACAAAATCTTGTTGAAACACTGCAGTTTCAAGGTCCACAGCCTAAGTATGGGCAAAGTGCTTTTTTATAGACATAAAATACAAGAGTTTCCCTGGACACTTGTAACTCAGCAGGTTTTAAAGTGCATTCCTGTGTCCAAATGCTAGGGCCGTTCCACAGAGCTCTGAGAGGGGCTGGGCTCGGTTCCATCCTCTGTGCCACTGTCTACGTCTTGCTCCATTGCTGTCTCATCCTCATCCAGCTGCTGACTGGTGAAGTTGTTTAGCTCAAGAAGCCCACTGGGCTCCACAACCACGTTGGAGCTGGAGTGACAAGGAATAGCATACTGGGGAATGGCCTGGAAGAGAAGATATGGGAGAGAATCTTTATGGTAAGAAAAGGTAACATACAGATTTACCCAGCCAGGGCAGAAAAAAAGAAAACTAACATCTATTGGTCATACACTACACGCCAGGCACTTGGCTACAGGCTTTCACATATGATACTCTACTAAGACTTTGTGACAGCCCTATAGGAAATTATTATGATTTTACAAATGAGGGAACTGAAATGGTGATGTTTACTCAGTGTCATACAACCAACAGGGTTAATGCTAGGATTCAATGTCTTTTACACCTCAAAGTGACCTTTGCACTGCTTTATGGCACTTTTTTTTTTTTTTTTTCCGAGTAAAGAAGCCTAAAGTCTATTGCCAAACTCAGGATACAGACTTTAAAAAATACTTCCATTATTCACAATGTAAAGTATATCAGATTTTGCTCTTTATTAGATACAAGATGATTAATTTTTTAATACTACAATATAGTTTAAGTTGTTTATCTCCCCCCCCCCCCTCTTCCTGGGGCATGAATTCTAGTCCTGGGCTTTGTCCCTTCTTTTTGCTCAAGACTAGCACTCTACCACTTGATCCACGGTGCCACTTCTGGGTTTTTCTGTGATTAATTGGAGATGAAGAGTCTAATGGACTTTCCTGCTCAGGCTTCCTTCAAACCATGATCCTCAGATCTCAGCCTCCTGAGTAGCTAGGACTACAGGTGTGAGCCACTGGTGCCTGGCTTAGCTTCTTTAGTAGTACAAAGGGGAGGTAATGTGGGTCACAGGATAATCATCTTTATTGAAAATGAGAGTAATTATTCAAGTATAAGAGATACTAAAGTTTACCTTTTAAAGTCAGTAAATGAACACTTTTAAAGAGTTATCAGTTCACATCACACTGTTTAAAATCCTACAGTTGTGTTCTTCTACACTTACTGTATAATCAAGTTCTTTTCCATGGCTCCAGCTCCATGACAAACACACTTTACCTTAGGGCTTCTGCACTAGTTGTCCTTTCTTTCTGTAATCCTTTTCCTCTAAAACCTTCCAAGGTCAGCCTGATCTGTCATTGCATCTTTGCTCAAATACTTAAGAATCATAGGCTTAGAAAAGCCTTCCCTGGAACTCCAAACCCAAAATGGGTTGGCCACCTACACTCCTATCATATTCTGCTATATTTTCTTCATTGCATTTGTCATTTGTTTGTTAAACTGCTCCTTATCCTTGGAATATGAGCTCCTCTGTGAGACCGTAGACAAGGCACAGATCTTGATTATCTTATTCACCGATGCCCAGAATTTTGAATGTAGATTGGCACATATAAAATGTTTAATAAATGTGACAAAGGAATAATTGCTAACTTTTTTAATTTTTATTTTTTGCCAGTACTGGAGTTGAACTCAAGGCCTTTCTGGTGCTTTAACAGCTGAGCCACTTCCCTGCCCTGTTGGCTTTAGTTACCTTTCAGATAGGGTCTCACATTTTCCTACTCACCTATGCCACCTGTATAGCTGGAATTACGGGAAGGAGCTACCATGCCCAGACTAATTTTAAACATTAAAAATCCTAGGCAAAATTGAATATTAGCACTTTGCAAATAAAACTGACCAAAATAACCTTTTACTGGGGAGAGGAAAACCTAAATTTCATTTTTGGGGAGAGGAAAACCTAAATTTCATTTTAACATTATAGAGAAAATTATGCAAGATGCCTAGTATTAGTTCTAGGATGATAGAGTTTTTATTTCTTCCCTTCTATATAGCTGATCATTGTGAAAATAGTATTAAATGTGGCACGAAGACATAGATTTTAGTTCAGTTGTGGCTCTGATGTGCTGTGTGATTCTAAGTACATTTCTAGTTCTATAAATCTTAACCTTGCATAGAATATAACACTTGAAAAATTCTATGCTCTAAAGATCCCTGCAGTTAAAAAGATCTCTCTCTCTCTTTCTCTCTGTCTCTCTCTCTCTCTCACACACACACACACACACTCTCTCTCTCTCCCCTATCCTCAGTACTTAGCCCAGGGCTTGGAGCATAGTTACTAAATAATACATGTGGAATTAAGGTAGGAAAGAATAAGCTGAGGAATGATTGTCAATAAAGAACAATGCTTTGCATTCAAAGTATTATCAGGGAAGCCAAATTTTACATTTTTCAAGGAATCAAATCACAGACTTTCTCCACTCATTTCCATTGGTATTACTGAATCAATCAAATCAATACTTGAGGTCAAAGCTAAGCATAACTAATAAAATAGCAGTATGTTCATGATGAAGATAACATGAGGTATCTTTATGAAGTATTGACATGTATCAATTACATAGTCAAGTGCCATATATTTTTTTCAGTTAATTCTCTTAGAGATAGGTTTTATTGTCTCCAGTTCACAAGTAAAGAAACTGAGATACAGAAGTTAACTCAGTGTGACTGGGCTTTGACAATGAGTACAGGTAAGAATCAAATGTAGGAGCTTTGTTCAAGTGCTGCTGTCCCTCTGACAGCACACCTGCCAGAGACGTGCTAAATGTCAGGTAAGAATTCTGTAAAGAAGCCACTTAGCACATTAGCTGTCACCCTTGATAAGATACAAATTACATTTTTACTCCTGTTAATAAAGTACAAAAAAAATCCAAATAAGTTACCCCAAATGACTGTCAATTTAATGAGTAGGGGCCAGTCTAAACTCCTTAGAGTCAGAGTAAATTTTCATAAAATAACGGTTACCATCTGTTGAACAAAATCACTAGGAGCTAGGTTCTGTGCTGGATGCTCAATACTATATGAACTAGGCACTACTTATTTGATAAAGAAACTAAGGAAGAGTAAGGTTAAGTATTCTTGCTCAAAGTAGTAAATGGTAAAGCCAGGAAATAATTTTTTTCCCACTCTACTTCTTCAAGCAAAATTTACCTATCACAACAAAAACTTTTGTTGAGAATTTTATAATCCACTAAAATCACTTTTGTAGAGGAAAATATTTGAATAATTCAATGGCTACTATTTCTTGCCTTATTTTTACTAAGCCCCCATACTTAGTTAAATATTTAAGTGTGCCTCAATTGGCTTAACATAGCTTGGCACCATGGCAAGGGAAAGTTTACTACAAGAATTTGCAAATTATTAACAATGAATCTATAGTAAATCCTTAAATCTTATATAAATCCTTAAATTCTTGATTAACTGAAAAGTGCTGCCTTAGATTCTCCCAACTATGTAAAACCAATATCTTGGAAGGAGAGAGGTAGTCTAGACTTCATAAATCTCCAATCTTAATCTTAATGCAAGATAACAAATGGCTTTTCTAGAAGGAAGAGACATTGTGAAGGACAGTTCCATTGAGTTAAATGACCTGTACTTACCAACATATGACAGTAACCATAACAAGATTATTACAATACCCAAATAAAAAACAAACTTTATGGTTAATCCCTAGTCATAGAGTATTTAAGAAAATTCCCGCACAACGTATTTCTCCAGACATCTTAGTTAAGTTTGTCATAGAACCACACATTTAGACCAAGCACCAGAACTTTTTCAAGGATACAGTACCTGAAATTAACTTAAAGAGAAGTATAATCCAGTTAGATTTCAGGATTTTGGGAGCAGATTTAGAATCCCAAAATGTAACTTGCTAAGTCAATACAGTGGCAAAGCTGGCTTGTAACTTACAAAGTGAAACTTATACAAGTACTTGGGACCCTCATTGCCTCTACAGTATGTTGGATGGTAATATCCACAAATTTTCTAATTCTCGCCCAGAAAATAAATAAATCAGTATATTTGTAATAGGTATTAAACCATCCCAAAGATAATCTCTGGTTTTGTTTTGGATTTTTTTGCTACCTTGGTTTGACTATTCCTGTGACAATCCCAAATGCACAAAACCCATAAATGCCCATCTGCCCAACATTTCTAATTTTTCTTCCAATTCTTACCTGGATGATAATTTCTGCTGGGCTCTCTTCAGCTTTCTTTTGGCCTACATTCTGAATACGCATGAATTGGCCTGTCGTAGGCACTCCCGGTGCATCGATTTTCCTGGTCGTTAGGGGAGGGCCAACAGCAGATGGACTTGAACAGGACTCTCTACATTTCTGTTGCTGGGGAGTGGAATTCGCCATCCCTGCCACCATGTGGGTGGAGGGTAATGATCCTGCTTCACCAGTGAGCATGCTAGTGGCAAGAGCCTTCTTTGGGGGATCCACTACCATATGCTCTACATTTGTATCAATCTGAGCTTCCATCAAAGACATTTTCAAAATGTCTGACACTGCTGTCTTCTCAGAGGGCTGAATGGGAGATATGCTTGTAACTGGTGATGTCAGCTTAGGCACAGAACTGCCACCAGTTATCTTTGTAACTGTGGGAGGCTGGCGCCCCTCAAAAGTTATCTTTGTAACAGAGGATCCTTGAGTTATAATTGGTTGCTCCACCTGAAAATAAATTGGGGTTGGGTGTGTTACAGCTACATCTCTTGAGAAAAACTAATCAAACACCCCAGACAATATGGCAAAAGAAACATTTGTGCAGAACACTAGGAAGACATTGTGAAGCTTGATGTTTTAATAAGAGGGCTGGATGGGAAGGATCTCGTTACTTTTAAGGAACCTAGGAAAAGAGGAGGGGTTGAAAGAACCTTTGTTCAGCCAGCCAAGGTTTATCACAGGAAAAGGGGGGAAAAAAAAAAACCACAGCAGCCTAGTTTTTCTTTTGGATTGATATCCCTAAAGAGTATGCCTTCTATCTGGCTCAAATAATTTCATATAATCAGCTTTTAAAAATAAAAACAAGTAGAATATTTTCCCTAATATTTTGCTTCAAAAACATTGTATTTATACAAACAAATTCTCTCTATATATGTACTTATAATATACAATAAAGATATATTTATATATATAATTCCAGAGCCAGTGATTTTTGCTAATAAAATTTTTGACTATCCAGATATTCTCCCAGACAACCTAGATGATAAACTTATAAACTAGACGGCGATGATGTAAACTTTTACAAAGAAGATCCTTAAAAGACAATTTACTTATTAACACTATTCCCTCAGAAATAAAACAGTTTGCAGGCATGGAGATAAATAATACCTAAAATGAAAAATAATTTGGGGATATCGCTTCTATGCACTGTTGATCAATGCTGAAGTGATTTCATTTAAAACCTGCTTGGCAAATCAAGTTCTGAGTGCTAGCTTTTATTTTTCTTTTCCTATATTAGTGTGTGCATTTCCTCCCTAACATCAACCTTGTGATGGGATAAAGTAACACGAGCGAAATGAGGCTTTGGGATTTCCTCTTGCCAGGAGAAAGCACTGCTGGCATGATAGGGTTGTGATGTTCTCCCTTTTGTTTTCCGTGAACAGAGAAGTTTAATTTTGCATGCTATCAATATTCTGTTACCTGGCTTGCCGGCTGTTTCTCTGACGAGGCAGGGAGCGACATTTGGCTCTGGGGAGTTTGGGGCTGCACGTAGATTTTTGGTTGGTTCGGAGCCTGCTGAAGTTTAGGGAGCTGCTGTGTGGTTTTCACTGCAAGCACCTGTACTACAGTTTGCGGGGGCTGTGCCATTAATGTAGGAAGCTGCCTGTCTTTGGCCACCATAGGATGCTGTGTGTGCTGTACATCTGGCTTGGGCTGTGCTTGTTCTTGCTGGAGAGGGGTGAGTTTCTGATGCCTGATGGAAAGTTGGGGCATTTGTGGGAGTTTGTGCTGGAGCTGGTCTGCCTGCAGGTGGATGGTCTGCTTCTGTTTAGTCTGGAAGCACTGTAGAGTTTTCACTTGCAGCTGAGTCTGTTCCAGCTGAGGCTGGCTAAGTTTCTGCTGTTTAGGTGACTGTGACTGAGTCAGGGCAGATCGGTAAAACAGACCTGTCTGAGGGTCTAAAGTGTCCATCTCTTCAACCTCACCCTCCTCAGTTGCAAGTTCTTCGCTGTGTTTGGTAAAAGCAGTATGACTGCTTAATGCCTAAGTAAAAAAAACAAAACAAAACAAAAAAAGAAAACAGGCAGAAAGTAAGAATAAAATAAGAAAAATAGCTCCATTGTTACATTTGCCTTAAACGGGAAAACTAAAAAGAGATTTATACAGAAATTTTCAGAACAGTCTAAATAGACCAAGAAGGCTCAAGATGTTTTGATATCACAGGCTTGTAATTTGAACTTGTTAGACATAAGAACTTCAAAATCTGGCCTACTCACTACCACAGGAAAAGTCCTAGAAGGCTTACAACATATATATCAGAGGAATAATAAGGTAACCTTACAAGCACAGCCTCAAAGAGGAGATATATTTCCCAGCTCAGCAAACAGCTCTGCAGCCCATCCACAAGGGTTGCTCGCCTGTCTAAAGACAGGGTACAGCAGCCAAGGAGTGAGGTGCCCAGTGCAAAGCCAAGGTTCTTAAGAAGCCCCATCTGGCCATGTCCAGTGTTATTGAGGTCAGTGATAGAGTCTATGTGACACCCATCCAGTCACCACAGCAAGCCTCCCTGAGGAGGGTGTGGTTGGCTGGCCAGAGTTCATCAGGCTCTGCCTGTGTGCACATTCCAGTCTCACCAGGCCACAGCTTCCTAGACATCTGGCTTCCAGGAGGAAGGCAGACTGGGAAAGGGACAGCTAGTGTCAGTTAGAACAGCACTGGAAGGAAGCGTCATCTTGAAATGGTTAGGGTCAGCCTGATGACTTTTAGCTGCTCTGAGAAGGCTCAATGTTGGAACCTACCTGCCTGGTTAGGGTCAAATGCAAAAAACCTGCAAAGCTAGTAAGACACCTGACAGCAAACTTCCCTTGGAGCTACAAGGTCTATCAGATACCCATCCTTCCCACTGCCTTGTCATATACTAACTACACTACCACTTTAACTCTAAAACTGTGACATTTAATTGACACTTTCCCCTGTACTATATGACATTACAAGTTTTCAATTCAGCATCTCTACACTGCCTTTTAGGTAGTTTGCTTATAATTAAGTTCAACTGTTACCAGTTCAGTGATAGTGAATCTATGAATACTAAAGAAAGTTCATCCTTAAATCTGATACTCATAATATATCAATGTAATACAGCTTACACTTTGGGTGTAAGTTCTACCTCTGCTACCTGGGGCAGATAGTTTCCAGGCCTGAGTTCCCAGATAGTTCCCTGAGTTCAAACCTGGGGCGGGGGAGGGTGGGAAGGGGGAAGAAGGGGAAAGGAGAGACAGAGCGGGGAGGTGGTGAGGGGGGGAGAGGGAGAGGACAGGAGGGAAGGAAGGAGAGGGTAGGGGGAGAAAGGAAGGAGGGGGGGGAGAGAATAGGGGAGAGAGAGAAAGAGAGAGAAAATAGGCCAACCTTTCAGGATCATATTGAGGCTTACCTTAAAATAAAAGTGAAAACTCAATGCACAATGCTTGATAGTAAATGAGCCTACCTATATATTTTCCCTTTTCTCTATTTCTCTTAATTCCAGATGTTTCTGTTTTTTATTAGTTCATTACCTTCCCCACTGAGTCTCTCTTTTTAGCTAACTAAATAGTTAAAAGAAGCCAAATATTTTTTCTTATTTGTTCATAATGTTCCCAGAATTTATCAAAGTATAAAACAGGGGGAAAAAAAACCCAATAATATTAACAGCAAGCAGCTAAACCAGCCAAATGCTATTTCATTTAAAATCTTAATTTATCTCAGCAATAAATTCTTCCATAACAAGATACACAGAAAGTGACAAAATCTTGTATTATTAGATTCATTCAGTCAGCCCTCCACCCTTTAAAAATGTTAAGCATTCACAGAAGGTTCAAAAGTATTGTTTCATTATTTTCTGGTACTAAGCTGATTCATTTCCTCCTCTACTCCTTGCAGATGAAAGAATTACACAAACTTTCTACAATTCAGTTATTATTCCTTTTAAAATAGAAGGTGAAACTTATTTCAGAAATGAGGTAGTTACAGAGATAGAGAGGGGAAAAAAGAGCTACAACCTGCTGCATAATATGGGTGATGGCTCCAGGGGAAGATGCAGGGATGGACTTCACTACCACCGAAGTCTGTGTTGCAGTCTGTGACTGAGCCACATGCTGAAGCAGAGTCCGCTGGGGCTGAGAGGGCTGTTGGGGCTGGGAGCGATGACTGACTGAAAATAGAGGAGGTGATGATATTTCTCCAGAAATCACCACAGGATCTGTAACCAGTGGTCATTTTAAACAAATGTCTTTGAGTTTCTATCATATATAGAGAGAGTAGTATTGTGAACTAAGAGGCAGAAGACCAGAATCTGCCCATCTATAAGCTGTGTGACTCTAAGAAAGTCTCTTATCTTCTCCAAGACTCTGTTTCCTCATCTGTAAAATGGGAATAACAGAGCTATTATAAGGATGAGAGAAGAAACATATACAGAAGCACTGTGAAAACTCTTATTATCAAGGAGGAACAAACTACTTAGTCATATTCTTTTGTGAATTTCCCACTGTCTCTAGTAACTTTTATCCCCAAAAAATAACAAAGCAATAATAAATTTTCTGTGGTCCCAGGAATATCCTAAAGGAAAGTAAGTCAATGTAAGTTTTAAAATTTCTTGGTTCCAGTTCCAAATGCAGTCCAAACATTAGAAGCATTCAATCCTCTATATCAAGTAACAGTCTTATAGTCTTAAAAGTTTCTAAAAATGGAAGAAGTCAATGTAGTAATGCGAAAAATAGAACAAAGCCCAACTTGGATTCTATCGCACTCTGCCACCAAACAGACATGGTGAATTTATTGCTCTCTAAAACTTAGTAAGTTTTTTTTTCTGACTTTTCAAGTGGGATAATAAAACTTGGTATTTTTACCTAGAAGAAGACTAAATGAATAGGTTGAAGAATAGTTCTTAAATTATAAAACATTAAGCAAATACGAACATAACAAAAGAATAGAAAAAATCTGTTCTATCATTTCCGATTTAGGTCATTTAGGTATGGTTGTAGGAGACAACTTCACTTTTTTTTTTTTTTCTTTTGGCCAGTCCTGGGGCTTGAACTAAGGGCCTGGGTGCTAACCCTGTACACTTGAACCACAACTCCACTTCTGGCTTTTTTGGTAGTTTATTGGAGATAAGAATCTCACAAACTTTCCTGCCTGGGCTGGCTTCAAACCACGATCCTCAGATTTTATCCTCCTGAGTAGCTAGTATTACAGGTGTGAGCCATTAGTACCTGACCAATTTTACTTATCTCTTGGAGTAACAACTGTATTTTCACATATGTCCTATTTATCATCATTACCAGTAGCAACTTTCCTTTTTAAGCAGAATAAACATTTGCTATTTTCAAATCTACAAAAAATCTATAAAAATGCTTAGTGACTGCCAAAACAATCTTTTGAATCAGAAATAGATAAACTAAAAGAGATCTGTCAATTAGCTAAGGATTTTGAGATTATTGTTGCTTGGGCTAGCTTTAAACTTATGATCCTCCTGAGCCTCTTCCTCTGAGTAGCTGAGATTACTGTTACGTACCACCACACATGGCTTGTCAAGTACTTTAAATACAATTTCAAATGGCACCGATTCCACACTTAGAAAATAGGGGAATATCCATGAGTAGATTGGTCACTACAGAAATAATGTAAAAATGATGTACTATATATAATAACTGAACTTTAAAACTATTGGTGAAATATAAACTTTATTAAATTAAGATATTTCCTTTCATCTACATTTGTAATGTTCCTCATATATGCCTATATGTGACATGAGATTATAAACAACCTAAGCAGGATTCTTTCATAAATGTGCTACAGTATTTTACTGTATTTTGTTCATACTTTATAGGAGTTAATAAAAATTTCCACCTGTGATCAACTAAACTGAAGATTAGGATTTACATTAAAACAACTACTGAAATAATTTACAGTATGTTTGAATAGATGAAAAACAAATTATGATAATATTAAAATTAAGCAAGACAACTAATGAAGTCACTTCAATAGAAACACATTGGTAGTGAGATATAAAAGTAATAAATTTTTGATGAAATTATTGGATTAAATGAAACATTTAGCCTGCCCACACTAATCTTTATTATTATTATATTGTTTTTTAATAAAAAATTTAATAAAAGATCAATGAAAATTATCTAAAAATAACTCTAAGATATTATAAATTTTCTTTAGCGCAAATCCCCAGTTTAGAAAACAATTCAAAAAGGTTAGAGAAAACTAATATCCACTACAGAATAATCCAAAGGGCTAGAGCAGCTGACTTTGAAGTTGAAATAAATGATCAGTATGTCTGCATTTGTAATGGGCAGAGATTTTAGAAGCTGGCACAGAGTAAAACATTCAGAAAAACAAATGAAATAACCTTAACTGGGCCATATAAGCATCATAAAGCAGTCATTCACTGCTGTAAGAAACATTTATTGGGCTGGGGCCTGGGATGTGGCAAAGCACTTGCCTAGCAAGTGCAACGTCCTGGGTTCGATCCCCAGTACCAAAAAAGACAAAAATAAATTCAGTTAGAAACATTTATTGGGCTGGGAAGGTGGCTCAGTGGTAGAGACTTGCCTTGCATGCATGAGGCCCTGGGTTCGATTCCTCAGCACCACATAAGCAGAAAAAGCTGGAAGTGGCACTGTGGCTCATGTGGTAGAGTGCTAGCCTTGAGCTGAAGAGCTGAGGGACAGAGCCCAGGCCCCATGACCAGCAAAAAAAAAAAAAAAAGAAATATTTATTTATTGATTGAGAAGAGCATCAAAGGGCTCATTTCTACAATAGAAAAATTATCTTCCTTTCACTGAGTGGAGCTTACCTTTCCTCTACCAGATCAGAGTAGAGCGCATCCATTTAAGTGGTTCCCCCTACCAAACAATCATTTTTTATCTTCAATTATACTACAAATGGATGCACACCACTTACCTAGAAGGGGAAAAGCAACCTCTGTTCCCTCATCAGTGCGTTCTGAAAGGATAAGTAAGGGAAGAGATCATAGGTCTTCTCATCTATTTACCATGTAAAAATTTAGGTTACCCCAAAGTTAAAACTCAGTTTCCCAACATGCTGGCCTCTGCTTTAGTTAGCTTTCTGCTAAATCTAAAGAAAGATTCTAGATGGCTTTCCACAAACCTTAACTGATTTACTTTTGGGGAAATTTTAACCTATTAGTCCTGATAGCATATACTAAAAGAATTCATTTTCCTCTATAGTATTTATATCCTTTAAATGTTAGAAACTTTATGTTCTCCTTTAATCACTGCTTAAGAGAAAGGCTTTCTCTACATACTGCCTCATAAGTCATCTCTTCTAACCTTTTAATTGTTCATATTATTGCTATTTCAAATCTCAAGGTAAGGAAGGATCCAATATAGAAAGCAATATTCCAGGTGTATTCTTAACAGAATATGAAAAAAAGAAACTATTTGCCTTCCTATTTAACTTCTCCATGTGTTTTTCTGTGAGACCACATTTTAAACCAATACTAATCTGCTTCCCACTAGAATGTCTAAGTTTTCCCAGAGATTAAAGGTTTTCTAAAGTCTTTCTTTACTTTAAAAATCAAGACTGGTCCAGGAGCCAGTGTTAGTAGCCTAGCTACTAAGGAAGCTGAGATCTTTGGATCCTGGTTTGAAGCCAGCCTAGGCAGGAAAGTTCACAAGACTCTTATCTCCAATTAACTACTCTAAAAGCCAGAAGTGGAGCTGTGGATCAAGTTGGTAGAGAGCTAGCCTTGAGTAAAAAAGCTCAGGGATAGCACTAAGCTCTGAGTTCAAGCCCAGGACACTCTCTCTCTCTCTGTCTCTCTCTCTCTCTCTCTCACACACACACACAAATACCGAAAAAGCAACAACAAAAATGAGGCAGGACTCTTTCTTGATTCATCTCTCCATGAAGTAAAAAAATCCAGATGCATAAAGTATTTATTCTAAGATAAAAGATACTTTATTTTCTATCACTATTGCTCTATTTGCAGATAATACATATGGCTAACTTGCAGTTTTATATTACGTGAACTCTTTGTAACATCCTATTGATTTTTTTCCTAGTCTTTAAAAACAGGGCAAATCCCAAGAGTAGAATGAATTTGCCCCGAAATAAACAGGAAAAGAACTTAGAAACATAAATAATGTATTTTTTCCCAAAACAACTATCCCATAAAATACAGAAAGGTAGGCTTCCTACCTTAATACTGGGTTTTAAGAGGACACCTACCAGTAGTGATGTATTCAGCAACTAGTTCTGACTCTACCACAGCGATTGATGGGCTCTCAGGAGAGTGTCTCTTTTCCTGGGTCATCTGAATAGGCACTGCCATTTGACTCAGGTCAATAGTGGGTTGTCTTGGTTTAGATTCCAATTTTTCCTTTACTGCATTAAAAAAAATCAGAGAAAAGTTAACTTATTATAAATAAGTACTAAAATCAGAGTTGTCCATAAGAACAATGAATCTCTAGGGGGCTACACTGGCAGTAACTAAGACAACAACGAAATGAAAACATGGCTATCCAAGTGCACAATCTGAGTAACAGAACCCAGCAGCCAAGCAAGAACTCATTTGCAATCACACTAAAATCCTCCTGTTAAAACCTTCTGATCAAACAGTTGGTTGTTTTCCTATGTGTACTTTTCTTAAGATACTATTTCCTTTTCCCAGCAACATAGTCCCTTGATATCTCTAGTTCACTAAAAACATTGAATAATTATATACATCATGATTTAGGACACTTCTATCTAGAACAGTATGTCTTAGTGACCAGTTTAATTTAATTTTAATTTCTTGATATTTAAAATTCAAGAAATCTTCAGAGAATGTTATAAAGTCTTCAATGATTGTTAAGGAATAAAAGTTTTTGTTATTAGGAAAAAGTGGACTCTACAAAATGTCTGATAGAACACTCTGGAATCAAGAATAAGTTCTGTGTATTGACTCACTTTCTATCTTATCTTTTTTTTTCTATAATATCTACTAATTCAAGGTTTCTATCTCTGGTAACAAAGACAGAAACATTGATGGAAATGGCTGGATTTGTCAAAGACAAGCAGTTGAGAAAATGCCTACGGCAAAAAATAACATCAATAGAAGGATTAACCTAACACATTAAATGCTAGTTTTTTTTTTTTTTTTGGATAGCATAAAGTGTAAGTTATAATAAATGGTAATCAGTAACTAAGTCCACTAAAAGATCATTCCCACCACAGGCAAAATGCGACTAAATCAAAACAATTATTTTAAACAAAGAAACTGAACCAAACAAGTACAAATATCACTCCACAAGTAGAATACCAAACTAGTAATTAAAAGATATGAAACCTCATTCTGTACTAGCCAATTGGGTAATCTCTCTAGAGCTCAGCTTACTTATCTATAAAATGGAAAGGTTAGATGAGATCATCAATATATTCCCTTCAATACTCTGGATAATCTCTGACCTATCATAAAAGACAATTCATGACAATGCAATACAAATTTGTCCTAAATACTTTTATCAAAGGTATTTAGTAACTAGAAATACTGAGAGGATCTTATTACATGAATATACCTTTGCATTGAAGCTTAAGTAGATGACCTATAGAAGGAAATAAATCTGAAAATAAAACATTAGAATGTTTGCAAGAGCCACTAATGGTGTTATATGAGGGCAAAATTACTCTAATATCAAAGAGGATGGCAGGGGCCTTTTGATCTGCCTCCTGCTAACTATCTTTGTGTTTAGAAGTGACAGATCTATTATCCTCCAATACAAAAGGATTGTCCATTTTAAGGAGCAGGGGGAAAAAAAGACAGCTCTGCATTTTCCCCTTACTATTTACTATGGTCCATTTATTCTTCATACTCCTATGCACATCTTAAAGAACCAGTAAACAGACTGCAGCAATGATTGAAGACAAGTCCAGAGGGAGGGAAGTGTGCTCAAATAGCAAAAATTATATAACAGTGGTAGTATTTTAGCACAACCCATCTCTAGAGAAAACATGCTTCATTCAATTGAGCATGTGAATTCATACCTGTTGTCTGTTGGAGTTCTAACAGAGCTTTGATTGTTGAAGTAGCTGATTGTGATTCACTGGATACATCCTGATATATTATGGTGGGGCTAGTCTCCATTGCAATCTCATGTTCTGACCAATCCTGACGCCGGGAAGCAATTACATGAACTACAGGCTGGGAATCTGTTTTATATCAGTTAAAAAAAACAAAAACCCTATAAACAAAATGTCTCTTTAAAACATTTTTTTGTTTTATCTTTGTACTATTGTAAACTTCATGCTTTATCTTCCCAATAGGACTGTAAACTTCTAGAAAGCATATTGTTTTTTAGTCTGAATTCATTTGCTTTATTCATCTATTTCACACTGTAAACCTATGTGTTAGAATCTTTATTTGACACTGAGGAGATAAAGAAGTTCACAGAACAATCAAATGCTCAAGAAGCACAGTCTGATTGGGGAGATGAGTGTAAAAAGTCAAAGTACAATTCAATGTGATAGCTGCTATGTAAATAAGTGTGTATGCATATAGGTGAGTGCCTGCTTGTAGTTAGTAAAAAACAGTGTTATAGGAGTCTTTATTTTTCCCAATGCACCTGAAAATGTTTCTGTGTTACAGCATTACATCAATACTTATTATTGGATGAATGAATTACTGAAAAAAAAATCCTGTCTACTGACAGCAAAACAGGATAGATGGTCTACAAGCATCAAGATATCAAGACGAATGTAACATTCAGACGTTACAGTCTTAAGTTCAAGCCAACTGATAAGTCTCTACTACTTATTAGCAAGTTTAGTCTTTGGGTCTTAGCTTTACTATCTCTAAAACGGAAACAACAAAATTATCTCTACTTCAGCATTTCTTAGTAAAATAAAATGATATGCAGGTATGTAAATCAACATGTATAACAATAGGAATATGTTCTGAGAAATGAATGCCTTATTAGGCATCTGTCTTTATAAGAGTATCACTTAGAATACATCTACAACTTTGGATGGTATAGTCTATTGCACCACTATCCTATTCAGCCCCACTCTCCTCAACCAATATTCAGACATATTCCAGTCCGTATGTGCAATATGACATCCTACATAAGCTGTATAAATTGTGGAGGGCAATATGATGGTTATTGGAGCCTGAAAGTACTCAGTTCTAAGAGTCTTTGTTAGTTTCTAGCTCAATCACATCCCTAATTCATAGGTTTCTATAATTACGCTATATACAGATACATATGTAAAGGCTAAATGTGCATCAAACTGAGTAACAAATTATTAATTAAGTTTCCTACCTATAAAACAAACATGTTGAACTAGATGGTTACTTATTTCCTAAACCCTTTTATCTAAGAAAACACACAGGAAACTATAGAAGATACAAAGATATATATGGCTTTATATCCTGGGGTAAATAACAAATAATTAGAGCACATGAGACAAATATATAAGAAAGTAAGAGATGCCTTTAAATTGGGATAGTCAAAGCATCATGGACATGAAAAGAGTTCAACCCAAATTAAAAATAAACATAATTAAAGTTCAGCCCTCTATGAGCCTTTTATTTTTAAAAGCTACAAAACTGTCCAAAAAATACTGGAGCAAAGGGAGTAACTTTTAATAAAACAGCATTTCCAAATAAAATCAACAGAATTTTTCATTACAATTAACAAATAGTATTTTCCTCTAAAATATTGGGTAGAATATTTTCACATATTGATCTGTACACAGCAGAACATGATCCTATCACACCAAATATATGATTCATACAATCAGTTTTTTCTTCACTTACTCTAAAGAGTCATGTAGGATTTCAGTTTAAGAGAATTAATGTTGGTTTTTAACCTTAATCCTCCAAGTCTTAGCTAGGATTACAGGTATGAACTACCACAGTGCTGGGCTACATTCTTTCATTTTTCATAATACAAATTAGCACATAACAACTCAGAAAAGTTATATAATTGTATGCTTTGATTAACTTGGATTTATTTTTCCTCTTCATTTTGACCATTCAAGATCATGAGTCTTCAGGAAAAATAATCCTAGAAACTAAGCTGTGACTTAAGGTAATGTCATTGTGACGTATAATGTCATTGTGATTGTATATTCCTCATGTTCCCTACTTGAGTTAGTCTTCATATTCTGCTCCATTTTACCCATAAAATCTTGAATTCGATTCACCTTTACAAGCACTTTTGGAAGGTTGAATATTAAGTGAAGAAATTTTTTTTTGACCATCCTGGGCCTTGAACTTCCAGGCTGGGTACTATCCCTAAACTCCTTTTGTTCAAGGCTAGCATTCTACCTCTTGAGTTACAGCACCACTTCTGGTTTTGCTTTCTTTCTTTCTTTTTTTTTGGGTCCGGTCGTGGGCCTGAACTCTGGGCCTGGGCGCTATCCCTCAGCTCTTCAGCTCAAGGCTAGCACTCTACCACTTGAGCCACAGCGCCACTTCTGGCTTTTTTTTTCTGCTTATGTGGTGCTGAGGAATCGAACCCAGGGCCTCATGCATGCAAAGCAAGCGCTCTACCACTAAGCCACCTTCCCAGCCCCACTTCTGGTTTTTCTGTGATTAATTAGAGATAAGAGTCTCATAGAGTTTCTTGCCTGGGCTGGCTTTGAACTGAAATACTCAGATCTCAGCCTCCTGAGTAGCTAGGATTATAGGTGCGAACCACCAGTATCCGTCTATAAAGAAATCTTTAATATTTAAAAAATATCTTCAACTCAATAAGGCTAACCCATTCCCAAGTAAGAAAGGAAAAAAGAGAAGAAAGCTATTTAGGGAAGAAAGAAAGCATAGAGGAGTTATAGAAAACATATGACCTGAGCATCAGCAGATGACATAGGCAATATGGCCTTGAGTCAATAGGCTTGGTCAACTAGCTATTTATTAGTATCTAGGCAATTACCCATATGTATACCACTTAAAGGTACACTTATGAGGCTAGGGGAAACTGTAGGAAGAAGTACTTTAGACTCAGGCAACAAAAAAGTACCAAAAAATGGTCAACATTAAAACAGCTGGTAGTAAAAAGTAATATTGGAAGCATATTAGAAAGAACGATAAAGCCGGGTGCTGGTGACTCATGTCTATAATCCTAGCTGCTCAGAAGGCTGAGATCTGAGGATCACAGTTCAAAGCCAGCCTGGACTGCAAAGTTCATGAGACTCTTAAATTCCAATTAATCATAAAAAAGCTGGAAGTAGTGCTGTGGATCAAGTGATAAGAGTGCTCACTATGAGCAAAAAGGAGCTCAAGAACAGTGCCCAGGCCTAGAGTTCAAGCCCTATGATCAGCATTAAAAATAATAACAGTAAATGAAAAAGAAAAAGAAAGAATAGCGACCTCTTCCAGGGTGATCTAACAAAATCTCACATCAGGATGATGATGAAGGCCTCTAGCCTGCAAAGACAGTTCAGGATTTAAACATAGGACTTAAACTTCTGCTTTGAGATGGGGACACTAGAAGAAGTCTAGAAACCACAAGTAGAATCAATTTATTCCTTGGCATAAGACATCCTTACTCTACAACTTAGGTAAAAAGAAAGAATCTGAAGAAAAGGCCGATTCTTTTTTAGAATCCAATGGTAATTATTAAATGTACAAAGAATAATAGACTTTAGACTAAATTGTGGATAAGTGTTTGATAAAGAACATATTTACACATCACAGAGTAACTGTCTAACTTTGAACTTCTCAAAGGAAAATTTGTTAATTTCATAATTAACAATAACCAAGAGACTAATTATAAATATCATCAGTGTTATGACAGACTGGCAACATGTGACTCCTGCTAGAATAAAATTGAAAATACAACATTCATCTGTGGAATTTCTGCTGAATCTAACCATGAGGAAACATATAACAAAATCTAAGTGTATTCCACAAGTAAATGACCTATGAATTTTTCAAAAATGTAAAGTCAAGAAATTCTTTAATGGTAGATAATTTTAGTCTGCAACAGAAAAAGAATGATGGCAGTTACATGTAGCTAAATACAATGTAAGATCCTCAGTTAGAATGAGGATGGAGGGAACAGTATAAAGACTATTGCATATTAGTTGTGGTATGTGAATATGGATTGATTATAACTAGATAACAGTCCTGATTTTGATAATTTTCTCTTAGCTATTAAGAGAATAACACTTAAGAAATATAGGTCTTGGGGCTGGGAAGGGGGCTCAGTTGTAGAGCGCTTGCCTTGCATGCATGAGTCCCTGGGTTCGATTCCTCAGCACCACATAAGCAGAAAAAAAAAGCCGGAAGTGGCGCTGTGGCTCAAGTGGTAGAGTGCTAGCCTTGAGCTGAAGAGCTGAGGGACAGCACCCAGGCCCAGAGTTTAGGCCCCATGACTGGACCCCCCCCCCCCCCAAAAAGAAAGAAATATAGGTCTTAAAATATAAGTATTTAGGGGAAAAAAATCAGATGATATCGACAAATGGCTAACAAGTATACATATATATGATGGAAAAGGAGAGCAGAGAGAAAATCAACACAATAAAGCAGGTTTCAGAGTATATATAGTTCAGTGGTGAGTTTAGCATGCACAAGGCCTGGTAGCTTAAAAAAAAACACTGAAGAAGACATCTAGAAGATACAAAGGGGTGAATTTTACTTTTCTTGCAACTTTTCTGTAAATTTAAAATTACCTCAAAAGGAAAAATTACTTTTAGAAAGAAAGCAGCAATGTAATAACAAAATAATGCTCACATTGTGTGAAGTTATATCCTTCCTATGATTTTAAAAAGTCAGAATTATCTTTGATGAATCAAAACCTTAATTTCTTTCTCTTTAAATCACAACATATACATTCTTAGCCTTTGCCTTTGTGAAAATTTCTAAAAGGCTATACAAGAAGATTACACAGTAGATATACAAAGTAGATATGCCTACTTTAATTTATAAAAAATTTGAGTTACAGAATTTTTTATAGGAACAATTTTTAAAACAGAAAAGATAAAGTCAATATTTTTTCCTATCTTTAGCATAAAAACTGAAGATTCAAGGAAATAGCATGTTTGGAAAGTAATTAATTAGTAATTAATTATGACTTCCTTAGGAAAAGACTAATAATTTAAAAGGATAACCTAAGAGTATATGTATATAGATATCAACTGGTCATTTGCCTTTTCAGCATCACCTCAAAAGTTAAATATTTTACCTGCCCTCTACAAAAACACTTGTGGAGAGAGGAAAAAAGAAAAAGAGGGAGGGAGAGAAAAAAAGAGGGAGAGAAGGAACATGAGAGTCAGTATTATTCAAGGAACTGAAAATTTAAAAGAAAAACAGCCACCTAGTAGAACTAAGAATGGAATTTATAAAAACCAAATCCATTAAGTCCAAAAGTAATAACTGAAAAATGAACATCACTCCACTGTAACCAGCATATATACCAATATAAATCAATACAGAAAAATAAATCGTAGAAACTGAAAAGTATTATTAGTCTGGTAATATCCTGGAAAAACTATCCACTTCCTAAATGTTGTATAGTTTATTGAAACAAAATCTGAGCTGCCATTTTACTTGAGGAGTCTTCAAATACCATTCATTTCATATTCTAACTCTCTCGTAAGGTTCTCTCATTGTCTCCTCACTAGAGTGTGAACTTTGTTATTTTGTTGGTTACTAATAAAATTCTTACACTGAAGTTTTAGATTTTTTTTCTTTCTCTTATTCTAGATTTTAAGCTCCTAATGGACAGAAACTATATTTTACTCAATCTCTATAGGGTTTAGCACAATGCATGAACTAATAAATATCAAACTGAATTAATATTCAGCAATTTGAACCAATAAAATTGATCTGAAGGTGCCATTAAGGAGTTAAAATAATGAAGAGTTTGCACAATAAGAATATATACTATAGAAAAGTAGCAGGTCTCCAGCAAGATTAACAGGAAGGCAGGAAGAAGGAATGGATGAATAAGGAAGAAACAAGAGAGAAGATTAAAAGCTTTGCTTAGATGCACAGTGTATAAGCATGGTCATAAATTAGCAACAACCTTTTCAAAGGGTGTATTCACTTTCTTGCATACTTTTCTCACTACTTACCCAAACCAAACAGGAAAATATAAAAATTAGCACCTGGAAATCACAGCCATACTCAGTTTAACACTTACCCACATAATAAAAATCATCCTCTAAAGTACCAATTATTTGATAAATATATGCCATGCAAGAAAGAATGGTAAGCATTATCAAAAATAAAATTTCAACTTACTGATTACAGTACTAAACAAAAGAAAATAAAATCAAAAGACATGACAAATAAAACATACAAATTTGGTTTGATATACCTAAAAGAAACTTTGGAATTAGGACACTATACCAGCAAAACTCACATAAATCAGAAATAAAATGGATCTTACCTTGGGAACTTTGGGAAGACTCTGTAGAAGAGGAACTACTATCTGTGTAGGTTGGTGGTTCTTCTTTTCCTTCCTGAATAGAAGAATTACCAGCCTCAGCTACTCTGGATGCTTGCTGCAGTGTTTCTGTTACCAGTTGTCTTGTTTGTTCACTAACAACTGTGGCTTGAAAGGTCACTGGTTTAGGCTTAATAAGAACCTAGAAGGAAAGCAGAAACATAATCCAGATGAAATTTAGAGCACTATTTAAAATGTTAAACTTCTAGGTCATGAACTAGTATTTTCCTGATACGGAAAAGAATATTCTTGTATATTTATATGCTTTAGGCACAGTACTGCTCATTGATAATTAATTCAATCTACAAATTATAGTTAGGCCATATATAAAATCTGAGGTGGTATGTGCCAGATTCAACAGCTATGATTCTGACAAGAGTCTTGGTGTTTATTTTTTCTCACCTATACAATGGCAAGTTTACAGTAGAATAACAGTCACAAACTTAAGGTCATAGAACAAAAAGACACAAGGAGCCTAGATTTGTAATTTTTGAACATCAATGCATGACCTCCTCTCTCTCTCTCAATATTTATTAATGTAATAAAAATAAGCCCTAGAGGGGGGACCAAGATGGCGACGGGGCAGTAGGGAAACGCCACAGCTCTCTCCAACCAAAAAGAGAGTTCGAGTTCCAACCTTTAATCTCCCCAAGAGACCGACAACAACAAAAAGACGAACACTCAGAGAAAAACCAGAGGTGGAAAATAACAAAAAAAAGAAAGAGAGGAAAAGAAGAATTTCAGAACAGAGAAGAGCGAAGACCCCTCCCCCAACCTTTACTAGCCTCGCGGCAGTGCGCCAAGCCGCCGGCCAGCCGGCCCGGCGGGGGCTGCCGGAGCCACAGAGACACAGGGGGCTGCTTGCAGATCACCAGGTACCGGATTGCAGAACAGCGGATCGCCAGGAACAGAGAAACCTACCAGCCGGGAGTCTCCAGGAGGATCCCACCCCACCCATCACTCTCCACCGGAGCGGAGAGGCTCCATCCCGCCAAAGCCACCCGGCACCAGCAGCGCCACAAAGGGACCTGTCCGCAGACCACCCGCCGCCCAATCGCGATCGCAACGACCCGGCGGGGGGGCCGCCCAACCCAGCCCGCAACCACCCCCAACTGAACTCGGACTGCAACCACAACTGACGGACTGCAACAACAACTGACAACCTACAGGGTGAGTACCCATCAGGGGACAGGGAATCCATCAAGGGAGACCAGAGCTGGAGGGAATCCCCAGACCCTGACCTAGACTCCCTACCCCAACACCCGGACCACAGGACCCACTAAAACTGGGAACTGTTCGAGAGCTCCACCAGCCGGTGGAGCACACTCTGCTGGCCAGGCCAGAGCAAGAGCGCCCCTGGAAGGGAGCTTAAATGCTCAAGCCAGGAACAGTGCCCCTGGGTCAAGACTACCAACAGTAGAAGAAATTTGAACTGTGTCCTCCAGGCTGCATAACCAAGGTGGTATACACATTAGCACAGGCCTAACGAGCGCGCTCCAGGCTGGGGCCGGAACCAGGCCAGGGGACCGGCGCCTGAACAAAGCAAAAAGGGTCAGAAGTGGGGCTGTGGCTCAAATGGTAGGGTGCCAGCCCTGAGCTGAAGAGCTGAGGGACAGCACCCAAACCTAGAGTTCAAGCCCACAACCAGCCCAAAACAAAAAAACAAAAACACATCAGGAGCCCATAGCAGACTCCAGTATTTGGGAGAGTGCATCCAGAGCATCTGATCTTCCCAAGAGCACCCGCAGGAGCAAACACAAGCAGTCTAGGCTGCTCAACCCTTCCAAAGGCGGGAATTGCTACAGCAGAGAGCTGAGAATCCTAAGTGAATAGCAGCTGGAAATAGGCTCCCAACAGAATCCAGATCAGGCACAGACTCTCTCTACCAATACAGAATCAGCAACCAAGCAAAGACAGACACACCAAAACAAGATTGAAGAGCAGTCTCCTGAACCCCCATGCGAAAATCACAGAGAAAAATCACAAGGTTTACCACTACCCAGGACAGCAAGCTCACCTCAAAAGCCAGCAGCCACGCAGGGGAGAGCCCCAGTGGGAGCAAAGCAGGAATGGAAGACAAAAACTACATCCAAGGGTCGCTGGAGGCAATGACTCAAGAAATAAAGCGAGAAATGGATCAGAAATTGAAAGAGCACAAGGATGAACTATCAAAAGATATACAGGATATCAAACAAAAATTGGATGCAAAAATAGAAGCTGCACAAACCTCAGTAAGAAGTGAGATAAACGCCAAATTAGAGGTAATGCATACTGATCTCACCTCATTGAGAGGTGAGATCAGTACTCTGAGAACCAACATTGAATCCATAAAGGGATCCATTTCCACCATGCAAACCACAATAGAAGCCACGGTCAACAGAGTGAATGAAATGGAAGGTAGAGTGTCAGATACAGAAGACAGAATACACCAACTGGACCAAAAAGTGACAGATATGGAAAAATCACTCAAATTAAACCAAAGGGAAATTCAAGAGCAAGCAGATAATGCTAAAAAATTTAACCTTCGCATAATCGGAGTGGACGAAGGTGAGGAATTCCAGAGCAAGGGAATGCAACACCTATTTAACAAGATAGTCAATGAAAATTTTCCCCACCTCAAAAACGACCATCTCAACTACATCACAAAAGCTTATCGAACACCCAACAAGCAAGATCCCAGGAGAAACACTTCTAGGCACATAATAGTAACAATGATGGATCTGAATAATAAGGAAACAATCCTGCATGCAGCAAAAATGAAGAAGGAGCTATACTACAACGGGAAAAAAATTAGAATCACTGCAGATCTCTCCACACAAACAATGAATGCAAGAAAAGCCTGGGAAAGCACCATACGAGCCCTGAGAGCCAATAACTGCCAACCCAGACTGATATACCCGGCAAAGCTAGCATTCACATTCGATGGAGAACTGAAAACTTTTAATAGCAAAGAAAAACTAAATGAATACATAAACATTAAGCCAGCATTACAAAGAATTCTAAGAGGGGGACACAACCTGAAGAAAGCAACCAGGAACTGGGACCTGCCCCAAACAGGCATTACTCAAAGTCTAACTGAGCAAGCACAGGAGGAAAGGAAAGAAGAAAAACTTAGGAAAACGGAATGGCAGGGACAACAATGCATCTCTCTATACTTTCTCTTAATATAAATGGGCTGAATTCGCCAATTAAAAGAAAACGAACTGAGGACTGGATCAGAAAACAAGACCCATCCATCTGTTGCCTTCAGGAGACCCACCTCTCAGCCAAACATACAAACAAACTCAGAGTGAAGGGGTGGAAAAGGATCTACCAATCAAATTCCCCCAATAAGAAAGCAGGTGTAGCTATCCTGATATCTGACAAAATAAACTTTTCATTAAAATCAGTACAGAAAGACAAGGACGGACACTACATATTAATAAAGGGAACAATCCAAGAGGAGGATATAACCATCATCAACTTATATGCCCCAAATATTGGTGCACCCAGATATGTTAAACAAATGCTCTCAAACTTACAGAATAAAATAGATCCCAATACGATAATACTAGGAGACTTTAACACGCCACTCTCACCAAAGGACAGGTCTACCAACCAGAGGATTGGCAAAGAAGCTACCGAATTAAGTGAGGCCATACTTCAAGAGGAATTAACTGACATCTACAGAGTATTTCACCCTAAAACAACACAGTACACATTCTTCTCAGCAGCTCATGGAACTTTCTCCAAAATAGACCATATCATAGTTCATTCAAGGAACTTAAGCAAATACAAAGGGATCGACATAATCCCCTGTATCCTATCTGACCACAGTGGAATCAAGCTAGCTCTCAATAACAAAGCAAACCGCAGAAATTTCTCTAATACATGGAAATTGAACAGCACACTCCTTAACAAGGCCTGGGTAACAGAAGAGATCAGAGAAGAAATAAAGCATTTCCTAGAACTCAATGAAAATGAAAACACCTCACAAAGAAACTTGTGGGACACAGCAAAAGCAGTCCTGAGGGGCAAATTTATTGCCCTCAGTGCCCACATCAAGAGAATGGAGACAGACCAAGTAAATAATCTCATGTTGCAACTAAAACAGCTAGAAAAACAAGAAAAAATGGGACCTAAAGCTACTAGACGAAGCCAGATAACCAAATTGAGAGCAGAGATTAACCAATTAGAAAATCAGAAAACCATAACCAAAATAAACCAAACAAAAAGCTGGTTCTTTGAAAAAATAAACAAAATTGATGGCCCGTTGGCAAGATTAATTAAAAAAAGAAGAGAGGAAACCCATATTAATAGGATTAGGGATGCCACGGGAAACATCACAACACGTACCCAAGATATCCAAACAATTCTAACAGACTACTTTCAAAAGCTATACTCTCTAAAGGAAGAAAATCTGGCGGAAATGGATGCATTTTTAGAGAAATACAAGTTACCCAAACTGAGCAAAGAAGAAGTTAACCAATTAAATAAGCCAATATCCTATAATGAGATACAGGAAGCTATCAAAAGTCTTCCAACAAAAAAAAGCCCAGGACCAGATGGATTCACAGCAGAATTCTATAAGACCTTTAAAGAAGAACTAATACCCATACTCCTCAAGCTCTTCAGAGAAACAGAGAAGGAGGGAGCTATCCCAAACTCATTCTACGAAGCCAATATCACACTCATCCCCAAACCAGGCAAAGACCCAACCAAAAAGGAGAATTACAGGCCAATCTCCTTGATGAACACAGATGCAAAGATCCTTAACAAGATTCTAGCTAACAGAATCCAGAAACACATAAAAAAAATAATACACTATGATCAGGTAGGCTTCATCCCAGAGACACAGGGATGGTTTAACATACGTAAGTCAATAAATGTAATCCAGCATATCAACAGAGCCAAGGTCAAGAATCACATGATTATCGCCACAGATGCAGAAAAGGCCTTTGATAAAATTCAACATTCATTCATGCTAAAAGCTCTGGAGAAAATAGGAATAGAAGGAACATTTCTAAAAACAATAAAAGCCATTTATGACAGACCAATAGCCAATATTATACTTAATGGGGAAAAGCTACAACCAATCCTCCTAAAAACAGGAACAAGGCAAGGATGTCCACTGTCTCCACTCCTCTTCAACATAGTCCTAGAACCCTTAGCCAGGGCAATAAGGCAAGAAAAAGACATTAAAGGGATCCGCATAGGGAAAGAAGAAGTGAAACTATCCCTTTTTGCAGACGACATGATACTATACCTCCACGATCCCAAAAACTCCATCCCCAAACTTTTAGAAATCATAAGTCACTTCGGCAAAATAGCAGGATACAAAATAAACCCACAAAAATCAGTTGCCTTCCTATACACTGATAACGCACAGGAAGAGAGGGAAATAAAGGGAGCAACCCCATTCACAATAACCTCCCAAAAAATAAAATATTTAGGAATTAACCTAACCAAAGATGTAAAAGAACTATTTAATGAGAACTATAAAAAGTTAAAGAAAGAAATTGCAGAAGACACTAGGAAATGGAAAGACCTCCCATGCTCCTGGATAGGCCGACTTAATATAGTAAAGATGGTGATACTTCCAAAACTAATATACAAATTCAATGCAATTCCTATTAAAATCCCAATGACGTACATCACTGAAATACAGAAAACAGTCCAAAAATTTATATGGAACAACAAAAGACCTAGAATAGCCAAAACAATTCTAGGGGATAAAGACAATATGGGAGGGCTATCCGTGCCGAACTTCAAACTCTACTACAGAGCTATAATCACAAAGACAGCATGGTACTGGCACAAAAACAGACCCGAAGACCAATGGAACAGAATAGAAGATCCAGATATAAATCCACAGGCCTACAGCCAGCTGATATTCGACAAAGGAGCCAAAGACATACAATGGAAGAAACACAGCCTCTTCAACCGCTGGTGCTGGGAAAACTGGGCAGCCACATGCAGAAAACTAAAAGTGGACCCCAGCCTATCACCATGCACCAACATCAACTCAAAATGGATTAAAGACCTTAACATTAAGCCTGAATCTCTGAAACTACTGCAGGACAGAGTAGGAGAGACACTTGAACTAATAGGCACAGGAAGGAACTTCCTGAACAGAGTCCCAGGGTCACAACAAGTTGGAGAGAGACTCGACAAATGGGACTACCTTAAAATAAAAAGCTTCTGCACAGCTAAATCTATCGCAACTAAGCTAGAAAGACAACCAACTAATTGGGAAAAAATATTTACCAGCAATATATCAGACAAGGGGTTAACATCCTGTATATACAGGGAACTCAAGAAACTAATCCCTCCCAAACCTAACAAACCAATTACTAAATGGGCAAGGGAACTAAAGAGGGACTTCTCAAATGAAGAAATAAAAATGGCAAAGAAACACATGAGGAAATGTTCATCATCCCTGGTGGTGAAGGAAATGCAAATAAAGACAACCCTGAGATACCACCTTACCCCAGTCAGAATGTCCCACATCCACAAATCAGCCAACGACAAATGCTGGAGGGGATGTGGAGAAAGAGGAACCCTATTACACTGCTGGTGGGAATGTACACTTATACAACCACTTTGGAAAGCAGTCTGGAGGGTCCTTAGAAAGCTAAAGATTGACCTCCCTTACGACCCAGTCATACCACTTCTAGGCATCTACCCTGAACAACAGGAACCAATATACAAGGACACGTGCACCTCCATGTTTATTGCAGCACTGTTCGCAATAGCTAGGATATGGAAACAACCTAGGTGCTCCACCACAGATGAATGGATCCAAAAATTGTGGTATCTATACACAATGGAATATTATGCAGCAGTTAGAAATGACAAAATAATGGCATTTGCAGGGAAATGGATGGAGCTAGAAGGAATCATGTTGAGCGAGGTAAGCCAAGAACGAAGAGACAAACGGTACATGGTCTCCCTGATAAGTGGATGCTAAATCCAAAAGGTTAGGTGATACGACAAAACTAACAGGACTTAAGAAACAAAGAACTCCCGCTCATCTGGTTGAACCACTACTAAATATCCTCATGCTGCTGATCACAAATATGGTATATAACATGTGAACACTGTTATATATTACAGACTGTGGTAGACAATTTGCTCCAGGGAAGTTAGAATGAACTTGTGATTTTGAAATTATATAATCATTTAATCACAATCAAAAAAAAAAAGAACCTCAGGGAAGGGAGGGAGGGAGGGGATGGTAGGGGGAAAACAATGGAGGGGGTAACAATGTTCAAGAGGAAGTGTACTCATAACCTCACTCATGTAACTGTAACCCTCTGTATAGTAGCTTTACAATAAAAAAAAAAAAAAAAAAAAAAAGCCCTAATTTTTAGGTATGATTAAGTCACTCTTCTTCAAATTTCTTCTACTAGGAACCAAATAAGATTCCTAGCTGAAACAGTAGCATAAAATAAACTTATTAAGAGCTAAATAAACTTTGAAGAACCCCCAAAGGGACACTGACTTTAAATTACAATAAAAACCAACATGGAATACATCAACTCCTGGCAAAAGTAAAAAACACAGATAATGAAACAAGTTAAAAACAAACAAAAAAAAAACACTACCTTACCATAGTCGTTTTATTTTTACCATATGTAAGATTCCAAACCTTTTCAGACTCTATTAAGTCACACATTTCCAAAATTTTAAGATTGAAAACACAGTTCATAATTATGTGTTAGATGATGGAACAAAGTTGTTACTGTTGAATTTGATAAAAAATCTAGACTTCTCAAAAAACTAATTTTTAGATATAAAAAAGATTTGGCTGTCTCAAAGAATTTATTTTTTTCAAAGACAATTTATTATTTTGTAGGTAAATTAACACCTTTTACAAAAATTATACAATAAAATTTCTCAATCAAAGCTGATACTGCTTCCTTGGATAGGCTCAGAAAAGCAGTTTGATTTCAGTACCCTTTATAATGTATATAAGTATCTGATTTGGAGATAGAAAGGGGAATCACAGAAGTGGTGAGACAAAGAACAAAGAATGAACCAATGCAACAGTGATATAAGAGACTATGTTGGAAACGTACTTTACAACTTGGGTAGAAGGGAGTGGGTAGGGGGAGGATAGCAGAAAACGGGGGCAAGGGTAACAATATTCGACAAGAATTGTACTCATTTCCTTACTTATGTAACTATAACCCCTCTATGTATCACTTTTGCAATTAAAAAAAAAAATAAAGTACTTAAGAAAAAAGCTGGAAGTGGCGCTGTGGCTCAAGTGGTAGAGCGCTAGCCTTGAGCTGAAGAGCTGAGGGACAGCGCCCAGGCCCAGAGTTCAGGCCCCATGACCGGACCAAAAAAAAAAGAATAGCAAACAGGCACATGAGGAAATGGCTCAACATCCTTGGCCATAAAGGAAATACAAAACTTTGAGATCCCATCTTATCCCAGGTAGATTGGCCAACATCAAAAATTTGAACACCAAATGCTGGTGGGAATGTGGGGAAAAAGGACCTCTCTTGTATTGTTGGTGTGAATGTAAACTAGTACAACCATTCTGGAATACAGTTTGGAGGTTTCTCAAAAAACGAAACAGAACTTCCCTATGACCCAGCCATACCACTCTTGGGCACTGACCCAGATCATTACTAAGTCAGAATATAGTAAACATGTCTGCATTCACATTCATTACTGCACAATTTACAATAGTGAAGTTATGAAAACAGCTCAGATACCTTTACAACAAATGAGTGGATCAATAAATGTGGTATACACACACACACACAATGGAATTTTACTCATCTATTAGAAAGAGTAAGATTATGTCATTTGCAGGGAAATGGATAGACCTAGAACAAATCATGCTGAGTGAGGTAAGCCAAGCAGAGAGTCAAATGGCATGTATTTTCTCTCATATGTGGAAGCTAGATCTAAAATATAACTGGACCTGATCATGATAACATATACAGGACTCTATGCATTCACACACAGACTAAAGGATCAGGATATCCCTAGGGGAGGAATCCAAAGGTGTAAATTCACTGAACATTTAAAATACTATTTACCAAAATGAGCTTCAGGAAATGGGAAAAAAGAAATAGGACCCAAGCAACATAAGATAATATCCTGAGCCTCAAATTCCTAGGCAAACTGTCAAAAAAGTTTCTTTACCTTCTATTGGTTGAAAAATAAACCAATCACTAACAGCTGTTATGCAGGATTCAAGAAAACAAATTTCATAAGTACTTCTGAAGCCATGTTGGCTTATAAAAAGCAAATTCTTTGAGATTCTGCAGTTGCCATCTTCCATCAACTAGTTACCATTCAAAGTTCAATATACATAGTAAATTTTATCCTAAGGGTATACTTTTCCCCAATTTGGCATATAATATTATAGAAATACGTTGATATCTTTAAATGTACTGAAGCATAACTACAATAAAAAACTCCACAGATTTTGAGGACACATTAATAATTACATAGTCTTGTCTTTTAAGACTATTGACTTTTTATTTAAGAATTTAAAATATGGGGCTGGGAAGGTGGCCCAGTGGTAGAGCGCTTGCCTTGCATGCATGAGTCCCTGGGTTCGATTCCTCAGCACCACATAAGCAGGAAAAAAAAAAGCCGGAAGTGGTGCTATGGCTCAGGTGGTAGTGCATTAGCCTTGAGCTGAAGAGCTGAGGGACATCGCCCAGGCCCAGAGTTCAAGCCCCACGACTGGACCCCCCCCCCCCCAAAAAAAGAATTTAAAATATAAATATCAAGAAAATTCACAATAAATTATAGCATACCTGTGTTTTCCCTTGCTGCCCATAAACAATTTTTGTTGGGATGATTTTGGCTGCTGGTTGAACTGTAGAACCTATTCCTTTTGGCTGAGTTACAATCATTTTGGTGATAGGTCTTGTAGCAGTGATGATAGCAGGCTTTGCTCCTGTTGGCACTGTCTGAATAGTCTTTTCTCCCTAAATTAGAGACAATGAGCATTAAAGAAATTCATATGCACTTAACTGTTCGGCTGGTTTTTCAGAGAATGCTGCTAAGAGTGCTTATGCTGGCCTCAAACTGATATCCTCCCACCTCAGCCCCCACCAGTGCTGAGATTATGGTCTGTGTATTACATAATATGGTTAGATTTATATACATTTAAATGATTAAAAAATGTCCTTTTAGTAAAAAAACATAGAAAAACATTAACAAGTTAATGAAAAAAGGATTGCAGCTTATGGAACAAAGTACAATATATCTAAGTTATCAAAAATCCTAGACTTCATTGAAATATTAGAAGCCAGGAGGTGTAGATGTGGCTCAGGTGGTAGAGCAAAAGCATCAGATACTGAGTCTGAGTCTTGGTCTTGGACAAAAAAAAAAGGGCTATTAGAAACCACCCAACCAACTTCCTAACCAAAGAAATTATTTTGCAATGAGTAAAATTTTTTAAATTAGGGGCTGGGAAGGTGGCTCAGTGGTAGAGTGCTTGCCTTGCATGCATGAGGCCCTAGGTTTGATTCCTCAACACCACATAAACAGAAAAAGCCGGAAGTGGTGTTATGGCTCAAGTGGTACAGCACTAGCCTTGAGCTGAAGAGCTTAGGGACAGCACAAGCCCAGAGTTCAAGCCCCACGACCGACAAAAAAAAAAAAAAAAAAAAAATTTAATTACATTTAAGAATATTTGTTATATTACCAATTCATAAAATGAATCTATTAAAACAGCCTGGGGGAATATATACTAAAATCTTAACTATAGTTATATCTAAAACTGTAGATGGTAGGTCCCTCTTTATTTTTCAATATCTCTAAAGTGGATATTTGCATAATAAAGCAATTATGCAACATTCATTAGCTAAATGTACACATGCAAAACAAATTGCCTAAATTCTATATTTGTAAAATTTTAAAAAGTGCATAGCAGTATGTCTATGTGGAAAAAGTATGGGCAAGAGATGAAAACAACAAAGATGTTAACACTCTAAGATTACCTTAAGGCATTTCCTATGTCTTTTTATTATTATGTTACTAATATCACTTTAATCTATTAACTGGATAGCTTAAGCCCATTGACCTTTCACCATTTTTGCATTTCATTTGCTATATTCTTGGTGTGTGTGGGTATACTCTGACACTGAAGCTACAACCTCAGCCTGTTTTAATCTTAAGTACTATTCATGATCATTTATGGTAATTCATGATCTCAACATCCTTTTACTTTCAAGTAACTAAATGCAAATATAATGATTTTACTATTATTTAAATTTTTATAGTTAAAATTCACAAAATTAAAAAGGATCTGACAATTTCTATCTTTTTTTCCTTTTGTAATTCTTAGGCATCATATTAAATGTATGGTTTTCTAAACTTAGCAGTCAGTAAAATGAAAGGACACACATTAACTGTCCAAAATGCAATTCTATGAATTTAGAGCTAAATATGATTACAAAAATCATTTTACTACCTGCTGCATTTATCTAAGGGAAAAGTAGTATCTTCCAAACATGGAAAAACGTATTCAACATACACATACTACCCTCAGTAGCATCTCTGGAAAGAGCTCTGATTCATTTGCCAAGAGCTACTACTTTGCAAGTGGGCATGTCTAGCTAATTAAACAGAATGATGGGTCCTGCTCCCAAGTATGATGACCCAAACAAAGCTAACTAGCAAGTATTTATGAAAAATCTCTTCTTAAATATTGTGGGATTACACAGGTGTGCAAGTAGTGAAGTAGTAGAGCAGACTCCTATATACTGAAGATTGTTTTGTATGTTGGTCTGCTTGTTTCACTAGCATTGCCCATGTAAAAATGTTGACAAATGTAGAATCTTAGATCTCTCTGATCACATAAAAGCTATAATGCATACTGGGTGCCGGTGGCTCACTCCTCTAAGCCTTGCTGCTCAGGAGGCTGAGATCTGAGGATCACAGTTCAAAGCCAGACCGGGCAGGAAAGTCCGTGAGACTCTTATCTCCAATAAACCACCAGAAAACCAGAAGTGGTGCTGTAGCTCAAGTGGTAGAGTGCTAGCCTTGAGCTGAAGAGCTGAGGGACAGTGCCCAGGCCCAGAGTTCAAGCCCCATGGCTGACAAAAAAAAAAAAAAAAGCTATAATGCATGGCCTACACTTAAAAAGGATTCTGAAAATCTGAATTTTAATCCTGACTTTACTTTTGGCCTACTGTGTAAAAGTCAACCTAGAAAAAACAGATTTTTGTACATATTGAAAAAGCCTAATTAATACTGGATACCTTCCAACACTACGAAAGATTATAATGCCTACAGAACTTCAATGAAATGGAACATTTCATTTTCTAGTGAAGATCTCTTGCTGAAAGTTAACGTCATTAACAAGCCTAGGCACATAAGTCTCAAGAATAGTAACAGTAAGAAGAAAACCAATGACTAAAGACTTCCATATGCCAGACACTGTTTTGAGCACTTTTAAAACAGCTATCATCATCCCCAATGCATATGAGGAATTAAGGATTAGAAACGTTGAATAAACTACCATAGGTTAAAAAAAATACAATATGAATATTAAGACACAAAGCTGAGGTCAAAGTCCAAACTTTTTAACAACTGCCTACAGCACTCTAAATCAATTAGCTTTTTTAAAAAATTGATTTAAAGAGATAAAAGCAGCAAGTAAATTCTCATCAATTGATTCTGTCTTAAACTCAAATTTCTCTTTGCCCATCCTAAGCCAAATACTAAGCAATATCTACTGATTATAAACAAGAATAAAACTGTGTTCCAATAGAAGTCCTCTTGCAGTTAAGGAGTGAAATTCTTAACCTGGACTAAGCTAAGCATCTAAATCACAATCATAAGCAATCTAGCTACAAACAACTCTGAGCAAAATGATTTAGAAATTCCTGTGAAAATGACATTCATTGGTGGTTCTTTAACAGTTACTACATCATAGCAGTGAAAATCAAGCTATGCTGCCATTTTTAGGTTCTCAGATCCTTGGGCAAATATTTGTATTGCTGGTCTTTAAAATCTACAGGGACTGCTTGCTGAATGTGCAGTTCAAGCTTTTACTTACTCCAGCATTTAGCAATGTTGTGACAACATTTTTGCCAGGGAGGCCTTGAATGGTTGTTCCTTTTCCTGTAGTCTTTTGCACAACAATTACATTGGGCTTGGAAGTCATTGGGATTGTAGTGATTTTGGTAGTCGTTCCTTAGAGAAGGGGAAAGAAAAGGAGGCCTGAGTTAAGGACTAGTGATACTTGGATATTTCTGTTTATGTTTACACAATTAACACATGTAGTCAATGTCATCTACAGGTAACACGAATGCTGTCATAATGAAAATGAAGGCATAAAATAGTAAGCTAGTCAACCATAAGTCAGAAGTGATTCTACAGCAGTTATCATCTTAGAAATTGAGAACCTACTAGACACCAAATTCAGAATCTAAAACATCTTTCCTACTTAATGAATAGTTCTTTGACTAATTAAATGAAAGAAATAAAAATCTCTATCCCATGGCATGCATGTCCTTCAAGCCCAGTATTAAATCTATGTGACACCAAGAGGGGAAAACTCGTCAAAAAAGAACCGAGGAGGAGCTGGTAGAGTGGTTCAAGTAGTAGAACATCTGCCTAGCAATCATAAGAATTGAGAGTTCAAATCCTAGTAGTGCCAGAAGAAAATAAACATAGGAAGAAAATGTCATAATTCACACACTTATTTCCAGAGAAAATTATGAAAATAAGTTATATGTTTTTGTATGTCTAAGAAAAACAAAGTGAATTTCGGTAATCTGCAGAAACATATTATATTGCCCTCTCCTAAATATTTCCATAATCTGCTTCAAGTCTATTGTATCTTTCAAATCTATCTGCTTATCAAATTCATGCTCAACACTCATACCATGGCTTGACTCTGTACTAGCAAATCAAGTGTATCTTTTCATATTATTGACTCTTCAGTGATTAGCAGAGTAGGTACCAATTACTTTGTGATAGTTGTTCATTTTATGTATAAACTCTTCCTGTGTAGGCCACAAGTCTATAATCCCAAATTCTTGGAAAGCAGAGACAGGAGGATTTTGAGTTTAATCAAGGCAAAGTTGGAGAGACCCTATCTCAAAATAAAACCCAAGCCAAGGGGCTGAGGGCATGGCTCAAGAGGTATAGAATTTGCCTAGCATGCATGAAGCCCTGGGATCAATATGCCATTGACTTAATTTATCAGCAATGTCTATTTTCAAAGTATTTTAGTGTCAGCTCAAAAAGCAGGCCCTTATCTCATCATATTGTTTTTCTTCTGCTTATTTTTCTCTTTTAAAAATAACTGTCACCCTACTCAAATTTTCTATTATATAAACAGCACAGGTAAGTCAAGTTACTCCTTGACTTTTTTTTTGTCGGTTGTGGGGCTTGAACTCTGGGCCTGGGCGCTGTCCCTCAGCTCTTCAGCTCAAAGCGAACGCTCTACCACTTGAGCTACAGCGCCACTTCCTACTCCTTGACTTTTAAAGCAAGGTTTTGTAAGAATGTGGCCTTTGACTTTTTAATTCTAAAAAAAAAAAACCCACTAATTTTATCATGTAAGAACCCAGAATATGTTTATATGGTTTAAAGCCTCCCTAATCACTATATCTCATTCCAATTTCCCCTCAAGTGTCAAAGTCCTGCATGACGTGGCCCTCAATCTGGGAGCTTATGAGTTCCTCCTCCTCCATAGTAAACATCATATACTCTAGGCTAACAAGTTATTTCTTCATTATGCTTTCCTATTACTTACCATCCAAAGCCCAAACTCCATTACATAGTAGCTGTGTCAGAATTTAATCTTCAGGATTATCTAATACACAACACTCTTTAAGTGGAGACAGTCCTCCAGCACTTTTAACTTTTAGTTATTTTTGGCTTGGGTTTTGTATTTTTGTGCAGGGTGGGCTGGATTATCCTCCTATTTATGTTTCCCACAGAGCTGGGATGACAGCTACTATAACACCGAGCTATTGGTGAGATGAGGTCTTCATAACTTTTTGTTCTGGTCCCAATTAAGATCCACCTGATCCCTACCTTCTGAGTAGCTGGAATTACACAGTAGCTAAGATTATGCATGGCCTGTTTAGCATTCTTTAGGATACAGAATGAAACTCAGGTACATTTCACAGAATATCTGGCTTGTAACATATCAGAGAACCCACCTACACAGTATAGTTAAGACACAATGCGTACAAATAACTGTGAGTAACATCTGAATCATGATACAGACTCTGGTTCTGATTCATTCCAGGAAAACATACTTTTTAAAGAGAGGCTTATAAAAGTTTGAACAGTATGGTAGATTGGCTTAAAGAAGAACACAGTATTTAACACTTCAGATTTTACTATTGATATATTCTTAAATCATCCTGCCAATCTTGGACTCTGAGTTTTATGTTGGTTTGCTCAAAAGAAGGGGCACTCAATGAATGAAAAAGTGTATAAAGGCACTCAATGAATGAAAAAGTGTATAAACAATAGCTCTTTGCTTGGATATTGTACTAAAGATTAAGAGAATCAAAACTATGTCTTGAGCTGGGTGCCAGTGGCTCACACCTGTAATCCTAGCTACTCAGGAGGCTGAGATCTGAGGATCATGGTTCAATGCCAGCCTGGGCAGGAAAGTCCATCAGACTCTTATCTCCAATAAACCACCAGAAAACTGGAAGTGGAACTGTGGCTCAAGTGGTAGAGCACTAGCCTTGAGTTGAAGAGCTGAGGACAGCACCCAGACCCAGAGTTCAAGCTCCATGACCGACAAAAAACAAACAAACAAAAACAAAAAACTATGTCTTGCTAGAGTCAAGACAATGAGATAATCTCTGAAGAATCTAAACCTCTGCATAAATTGGGTCTGCTTCTTCAACCAACTCTTGAAAGGTCACAGAAAAACCCACCCCAAACCTATAAAATCTAACAATTATTTCACACATATACATATAAGTAGTTATATGAATTAAAAATTAAATTAAAAATAGATATATTTTATTATACATTATACAATATGTAAAATATATTTATATACTATAAATATATATGTAAATTATAAGGAGAGCTATGACTTTGTTCATTGCAATAAAAAGAAAGATGACTTTCCTAGCAAGTACTGGGGAAATATTAACTTGCCTTATATAGTGAAGTTCTTGAAAACAAAGTAAGAACCACACAAGTAATTCATGTTCATTGAAGAACTGTTCACAATTATACAAATAAGTAAATAAAATTGATACTTATAAACAACCTCAATAAGAAAATGGCTAAACAATGGTACATTATTTGAGAAAATATTACATCACCATTAGGAGATGTGAAAATACGTTTACTAGCATGGAAAAATAATCAATATTACTATATAAAACAAGGATAAATGGGCTGGGAAGGTGGCTCAGTGCTAGAGCGCTTGCCTTGCATGCATGAGACTCTGGGTTCGATTCCTCAGCACCACATAAGCAAAAAGAAAAAAAGCCGGAAGTGGTGCTGTGGCTCAAATGGTAGAGCATTAGCCTTGAGCTGAAGAGCTGAGGGACAGTGCCCAGGCCCAGAGTTCAAGCCCCACGACTGGACTCCCCCCCCCAAAAATAAATAAAACAAGGATAAAGATGGCTAACCTAATTATGTTTATAATTATATTAAAATAATTATATTTATATTAACCATAATTAAATTATATATTAAATTATGTATAATACATTACATAAAGGAATAAAAATGTATTTAAATTTTAACACATTTCTATGGATATTAAAATGTATAGGTTTGTAAACAATGTTTTCTTTGTACCTTTCTAAAATTCCTACACAATAACAGAAAATTTTTTTTTTTAAACTTTTCTATTCTTACAGTTTGATGTATGCATATTTTAGGGAAAACACTTTTTTGTATGGATGAGAAGTAACTCTCGTTACTTCATTACCATCTGATAATGGACAAATGCAAGCTTCTAGTTTACTATAAATATATGATAGGAATCAGAGGTTTTCTTGATTAATTAACCTATAATTCATCCCACACAGTATCATGGACTAAAAAGAGTATCAATTATAAAATAAGAAAATCTTATAGAGGATAATAATATGCAACTTAAGCATCAGTATAGAGCAACCTAGAATGAGTGTTCTTTGGAATACAAGAGACAAACAGTTCAGAAGAGGTAGAAATGAATGCAACAAAGATGATTTAATTATATGCCAAGTATATCTGATAGTGCTGGAAAAGTTTATGAACTTTTCCCATGTATACTCATACATGACATAACAACTATAAGTTGTTTCATCTTTAATAGAAAGGTAGCTAATATATAAGCAAATATAAGATATATCTCAGATCAGGGCTGGGAAGGTGGCTCGGTGGTAGAGTGCTTGCCTTGCATTCATGAGGCCCTGGGTTCAATTCCTCAATACCACATAAGCAGAAAAAGCTGGAAGTGGCACTGTGGCTCCAGTGGAAGAACGCTAGCCTTGAGCTGAAGAGCTGAGGGACAGCACTCAGGCCCAGAGTTTGGGCCCCACTAACAACAACAATAACAAAAAAAAAAAAAAGATATATTTCAGATCAAATCTCTGCTTCTAGAAAAATGTTCTTGGCTCACCCTACAATAGCTACATCATAAATAAGGTCCAAAATAAAGGCCTCATAACATACTGACATTCTTTCAAGCTCTATTACTAATAAATTTGTATGTAACAAAACAGTTTTAGTTAAGTCAAGAAAATATACTTTTCAATGATTAAAACCAAGATTAGCATTTTGAAAAATGTTTTCTTTTGAGGAACCTTCATACTACTTTCCAAAGTGGTTGAACAAGTTTACACTCCCACCAACAATGCAGTAAGAAAATGTGGTATATATACACAATGGAATTCTATGCCTCCATCAGAAAGAATGACATTGCCCCATTTGTTAGGAAATGGAAAGACTTGGAAAAAATTATATTAAGTGAAGTAAGCCAGGCCCAAAGAAACATAGATCTCATGGTTTCCCTTATTTGCAATAACTAGTATATGTCTGAGACAAGCAGAAAAGGTCAGATAAGCTAATGTTAGGTGAAATGAACCCCAAGAAAAATACTATTCAAGTGTTTTTTCTTTCATGCGATTGTTTCTAACATATTTATAAAATGACTTCTTTGTTGCTTTGTATGTCCCCTCCCCCCCCCCCCCCCCCCACGGTATAACCCCTGCTCTCACTGTATTTGATGTTGGTATAATTTGTGGAGGAGAAGGGAAAAAACAAATCGTTTAAAGAGGGATACAGGTGGACCCATTGCAACAATGAGATGTACAAGTTGTTATGTGGAAAAATGAACTTTACGACTTTAGCAGGGCGGGTGGTAGGGAAGGGATGGGAAGGGGAAACAAAGGAGGAGGCAACAATGTTTGATAAAAAATGTACTCATTATCTTGTCCATGTAATTGTAACCCCTCTGTACGGTATTTTCACAATAAAAAAAATGTTTTCTAAAGTGCGCTGTATTATTTGAAGATATTGTCAAGTAACAAATTATAATTTAAGTATGTCATTTAAAATACCCTCATTGAAGCTCAAGTACAATGATTCTTTCCCTACTGGTTTCACTCTCTTCAGTTTGGCAATCACTAGATTTTCTCACTTATAAGTATAGCCAACATTCACAGCTTTAATGATAGTGCTTTTTGCAAATACCATGCCATGTTTTGCTTTTTTTCATTTCTTGAATTATCGGCAACATCAAATTACTGCTAGTAACCTTAGTCCCTTGACTTTCAAATGTTAGAACTCATCTGGGGAATACAAAATATGACTAAGTCTACAAAAATGGTAGACAATTAAAATCTATAAGGCTTGCTTCATCAGAGATTATTTATATAATTTTAATTAAGAAGTAATAACCAATCATAATGTTAACAGATGTCATGTTAACATACCACTTCAGGATCCACAAACCAAATACTGTAAGGTTATGAGCCAATAATAACCAGATTCCAATATGCCAATAAATAAGCAAAGGATTAACTTCTCTAAAATAATTTAAAAAAGCAAAAGGGTAGAATGATGAAAGGGGATGACATGGACCAAGATATATTTTACTCACAATGACTTTCTGACTTTTGAAATTGAAATCCCTTTGTGCAACTAAATAAAAAAATAATTTTTAACTTGAAAGGAATAGTGGAAAGCAAACAAAGATATTCAAGTATCTTTATTTTTAATAAGCTAAAGTTACACTAGTAATTGAAATAATGAAGTATAATACCTCACCTCTGTACTAGGTTAAATAAATATTTATATATTATATTTGTATATCTAAAGACTAGCTACATAGCTTTGGATAGGCCATTTCATTTCTCTAAACCCAAATCTGTCCTCATTTGTAAAATGGGCCACAATCCTTTCTACCTTGAATTATTATGGGGTCTGACTGGTTTTACAAATGAGAGATTCGTTTTTATAAATGAAAACTCTCTAAATGAATATTAACCAGTATCTTTACTCTATAATTTAAAGCAACTAAATGTTTTTTTAAAAGATCAAAATTGGGCTGGGAAGGTGGCTCAGTGGTACAGTGCTTGCCTTGCATGCTTAAGGCCCTGGGTTCGCTTCCTCAGCACCACATAAGCAGAAGAAAAAAAAAAAGCCGGAAGTGGCGCTGTGGCTCAAGTGGTAGAGCGCTAGCCTTGAGCTGAAGAGCTGAGGGACAGCGCCCAGGCCCAGAGTTCAGGCCCCACGACCGGACCCCCCCGCCCCCCCTAAAAAAATAAAATAAAAGATCAAAATTATCAAAAGAACTATCAAAAGCTTTGTATGTTAACGTTTAATAAACTAAAACCTAACTTAATCACTACATTTAAGGACTGAAAAAAATACTTTAGATTTCTTTTCTTTCTTTTTCTTGTGCCAGTAACTGGGGTTTGACCTCAGGTGCTCTTTCTTGACTTTTGCTCAAGGATGATATTCTCCACTTGTCACACTTTTACTTCTAGCTTTCGGTTAGTTAACTGGAGATAAGATAGATTTTTCTTCCTGGACTGGCTTAAAACTATGATCATCAGATCTGAGTAGTTAGGATTGCCAGCTTGAACCATAAATTTTAGCCAAAGTTTTAGATTTCAAAACAGGATAACTGGGATCAAACAGAATCCTTCAGTAGTGAAATTAAGTTTTTTCCTCTCATTGAATGTCTCCTATACTTCTAACATACTTCAGATATACCTACCAGAAACAATATTACTGCTAATTATCTTGCCTCCCAAAGTGGCTAATGATTTGGGTACTACTGTAATGATGCTACCACTGGTAGTTTTTACATAGGTTGCAGCTCCAGGGGTTGCAGCCATCCGACCTATGGAAGGGCTCACTGTTGGTCGAGTGTAGGTTGCCTGTGTGCCTACAGGAAGAAGAAAGCAGAAAGAAAAACTGGTCATTACTTGTAAAAGAATGATAATTTATACAATTTAACTATACTTCCATGTACTCTGTATCTTTTTAACACAAAAAAATGGAATTTCAACGTGTCAAGACATTTACAATTTTACAGCTGGTTTTGCACACAGCAAGCACTGAGGCCAAATCAAGTTGAATTAATTTTATACATAAAATTTTGTGGTGTTGTATCAAACTATTAAGCTCAAGAAATGATAGAGCTAACCCCGTTCTCTTCTTCCATTACCCTAGTTTTATGCCAAAAGAAACTTAAATTTAATCTTTCCTGCCAGAATATTTCAAATATGTCTGTATATATTTCAACATCTCTGTATCTGAGTTTTACATTGTCTTGGTGCCAAACCTAATGTCAGCAGTCAGCAAATAAGGCAGTATTATTTGCCTAAAGTCCTGTAACTTTTACTATTTTATACCTTGTGACTTTCTAAATACATTTCCATCTTTTACCAGCTTATTCAATCATTTTACTAGAGGTTAAAGTTGAAACTGCTAAGAGTAGCCTAAAATATCTCCTATTTACGTAACTTCTCAACTTACCTGTTAAAGATTAATGTCTCTCAAAAGACTTTACACTCTTTCCCACCAAAATTAAGACTTTCTCTTTCCCAAACAAGAACTAACAAATAAGTCAGAATATTGTAATTTCTCTCAAATCATGCAACTTAGAAAGACTATGCCTAAATTTAAGAATTATTCCTTGGTGAAAATGAAAAAAAAAAGAGGAAGAACAGGATAACATGTTATTTTTCTTCAACTAATTTTTTTTCATGATTACTTGATTCACTATAATAGCCATTTTCAACATCCCTCCACCGAGAAAACAAAACGCTTTTAGCAAGCTATTCACCTTTTACTAATATAACCACTACTCAAAAATGAGAGAAGGGACATTAAGTAGAAATGGTTTAAATTGATTATAAAAAATATATCTGAATGAGAAAAAAACCTATGTGACTTTAGGCAAACTAAAGGAAATGAAATGCAATGTTTGTACAAACCTTTACACTAGTCAATAAACGAGAACTTAGGAACTTAAGGTAGGTATCATTTTATACTGTTCACATTCTCTCATGTAAATAATACTGACACTTCACACACACACACACACAAAAGCTGGCTAAAAGTTCCAGACATTTAGAATAACAATAAATTGGGCACTAGTGGCTCACACCTATAATCCTAGCTACTCAGAAGGCTGAGATATGATGATCACATTTTGAAACCAATCCAAGCAGGAAAGTCACACTGTGTGATCTATAATTAACAGCCAAAGAAAAGCTGGAAGTGGAGCTGTGGCTCCAGTGGTAGAGTACTAGCTTTGAGCACAAAAGCTTAGGGATAGCACCCAGGCTCTCTGTTCAAACTTTAGGACACAGATGGACATGCACAGACACACACAGACAGAGACACAGAGACACAGACACACACACACGGAAAAATAACAATGGCTAATTTTAACAGTAATAGTTATGGTTACTGAGCACTGAGCACTATATAGGAGACTCTTTACATACCTGATTTTATTTGATACTTACAATAACTGACCTTAGATGCCATCTCATTTAAACAGACAGATGGAAAGATTTAACAAGAGTAAGTAGCCTGCTCTAAATCAGGCCAAAGTGTTACTATTTAAAATGTTCTACACTGTCATTTCCTCAAGCACTGCTCTCCCATCTGGGTACAATAGCATCCTATGCATGCCTCAGTCTAGGTAATACTTACTACACTTTATGGTCTAATAAGACAAATACATAACCACTAAGTAACTAGAAGTTGTGGTACATTCTACCAAGGAAAAGAACAAAAGACTTAGAGAAAGAATAACAAGAGAGCTATTTTCAGGAGAGAGTCAAGAGTGGTCTCTTTGAAGGGCTGTCTGATTAATCTCTATATTCCCAATGTCAAGCATATTGCTACTATAGGAAAACTGCTTAATGAACATTACTAAGACATTACTAAATAGATTGATGTTTGTGAGAACTTACCAGTAGGAGTGGTTACTAGTTTAGTTGTCATAATTGCACCATTACTGCTAACCACCATAATAGGTGAATTGCTACTGGTGGGTAAAGTTGCAGTCACTGGTTTAGGTAAAATTTTACTTGGTTGAACCTGCTGTGTGATGATTTTAACACCTTTGAAATAAGAAAAAGAAATCTCAGTACCAAGTATTTTTTTAAAAGGTGTCCCATAAACTAACCCAAGAGGGCAGTTATCATACACATTATTCAATCCTACCTAGAGAAGTTTTTTCATATCAATGAAACCCTAATTTTTCCCTCAAATTTCAATTTTGCCTAATTTCTCTCATTTCAATAATTTAACTAAAACATTACAGTAAAAAAGTTCTTCAAGAAAAATAAATCTTGACCTACAGGAGTATCATATGTGAAGTTTCAAAACAAAGTTAGCAACTGGACCGTAACTTTTACAAACAAATAAGGAATAAGATCTACATAAATACTTTGGGTGTTCTAACATAGGAAGACAAAAACAAAAGCTAATGTAGCTTTTATATATTTCTCAGTATTATCAAAGACGTTTTTTTAAAAGGTTATACTAAAAAGCCACTAAAAAATATACAGACTAAGGACAATTTTTTGGATTCTTCTTTTCTTTTCTATTTTTGCTTATGTGGTACTGAGGAATCGAACCCAGGGCCTCAGGCATGCAAGGCAAGCGCACTACCACTGAGCCACCTTCCCAGCCCAATCCTTTGGATTTTTTTTTTTTTTCGGTTCCGGTTATGGGGCCTGAACTTTGGCTGTCCCTCAGCTCTTCAGCTCAAGGCTAGCGCTCTACCACTTGAGCCACAGTGCCACTTCCGCCTTTTTTCTTTTTGCTTATGTGGTGCTGGGAATCGAACCCAGGGCCTCAGGCATGCAAGGCAAGCGCTCTTACCACTGAGCCACCTTCCCAGCCCCAATTTTTTGGATTCTTAAGTTGCTCTTTTTCCAAAAGTATATAGCTTACTTTGTTGAATACAGAATTCGAAAGGGCACATTATTATATCACTTAGATGACATAGAGATGTAGAAAAGAACTTGAAGGCAATATGAAAAAATTAAAATGTTAGGGGAGTAATGTAATGCCTTTTATATTTTCAAAAATATTATTTACAATGCTATAATTTTTACACTGACTTTCCATTTAGAAGAGTATTTCTAATGCTAACTACACATTTAAATACTGGCAACCAAGGAATAAAAAAAGTATAACACTTTTTCCTCACTACTATCTTAACTAAAATAATTCATGAGGTAAAATATTCTGTTATAAGCTGGCATCAGTAGCTCATACCTAAAAAACCTAGCTACTCAAGAAGCTGAGATCTAAGGATCAAGGTTTGATGCCAGCACAGGCAGAAAACTCAAAGAAATTCTATTTCCAATTAGCCAGAAAAAATACTGGAGATAAAGTACTGGAGATAAAGGTGTGGCTCAAGTGGTAGAGAACTAGCTGTAAGTGAAAAAGCCAAGAAAGAGTCAAGGCCCTTAGTTCTTGCCATAGTAATGAAACATTAAAAAAAAAAAAAGGGAAAAAGAGGGGCTGGGAAGGTGGCTCAGTGGTAGAGCGCTTGCCTTGCATGCATGAGGCCCTGGGTTCCATTCCTCAGCACCACATAAGCAAAAAGAAAAAAAAGCCAGAAGTGGTGCTGTGGCTTAAGTGGTAGAGTGCTAGTCTCGAGCTGAAGAGCTGAGGGACAGCGCCCAGGCCTAGAGTTCAGGCCCCACGACTGGACCTCCCCCTTCCCCCCCCAAAAAAAGGGGGAAAAGAAAAAGAAACTGAGTTCACTATGTGGAAGATGTATAATGGAAATCACTGGTACAATCTCTTCCAGAAAATAAAGCTTATTTTACGAAGCTATTATGATCATGATTCCAAAACCAAAGACAGTACAAACAAAAACTGTAGATCAATATTTCTTATGAATAAAACTAAACCCAGCAATGTATAAAAAAGAATTATACACCATCATCAAAATGGATTCACTTCAGATATCCAAGGCTGGCTTAACAAAATAATAATAATAATAATAGTGTAATTCAGTATATCAGTAATATGATCCAGTACATCAGTAGTCTAAGCAAGAAAAACTGTATGACCACACTGAACAAAGAAAAAAGCACCTGACAAAATCCAATACCCTTTCCTTCATAATAAGTCTGAGGAGAATAAGAATGGAACTTTCTCAACTTGATCAAAAGTGTTTATTTAAAAACAACAACTACAATTGGCACCATATTTAATAGTAAAAGATTGAATGTTTTCTCAATATTTGGAACAAGGCAAGGATAGCTGTTCTATTCTGTTCTAACATAGCATTGGATATGGTCTAGCTAGTGGAATAAGACTTTTTTAAAAAGAGGTTAAAAAAAACAGAAAAAGAAAAAGAAAGGGAGGGAAGGAGAGACTGCAAAAGAAAAATGTCTTTGTTTACCAATGACATAGTCAAAAAGTTATCCTATGTACATAGAAAACTTCAAGGAATCTGTGAAAATTACTCTTAGAAATAGTAAGTGAGGGCTAGGAATGTGGCTCAGTGGTAGAGTGCTTGTCTAGAATACTGGAAGTGGCACTGTGGCTCAAGTAGAGTGCTAGCCTTGAGCAAAAAAAGCTCAGAGACAATGCCCAGGCCCTGAGTTCAAGCCCTAGTACTGGCAAAAACAAAAAAACAAATAGTAAGTGAATTCACCAAAATTGAAGTATACAAGCTCACGATAATTTTTATATGTCAGTAACAAACTGAGGAAAGCTGAAATGAAAATCACAGTATCATCTGTAGTCTCTGAGAAAATGAAATACTTAAGTGAAAATGAAACACTTAAAACATACATATCATGAAACCCCAGAGACCTGGTGATTAAGAAGAATGAGCAAATCTTACAAACATTTTCCAGTTACCTGACTCTTGTTTGATTTGGATGGTGGGCTTGATACCAGGGGGCAAAGATGACTGCTGAGGCTGCTGCTGCTGAGACACTGGGGGAGGTGGGGTCACTTGCTGCTGTGCTTGTTGCTGCACTTGATGTACCTGCTGCTTAGGAGATGGCTGATGTTGTTTAGGAAACTGTGCAAGAATCTGGGTTGGGGCACTAACGAGGCTTTTCGGGGAAGGAAGTCTTGTTGATGCCATTTTGATTGCGGATGTAGATACACCTGTAGAAAAGACATATGATAGGAAAGAACAGTTAAAACTGATTATTTTAGTTAGTCTAAAATAAGTTATTCTTATTTCATTATTCTAGTAGATAATAAAGACTGGGTAAATAAATAAAACTATGAACTATAATTTATTGAGCACCTAGCAAATACCTAATGTAAGGTGTGATGCTTTACATATTTCATATATAGTCCTCAAATTACAAAGGAGGAATTACTGTTCTCTGACTCAATAAAACAAACTGATTTTTCTTTAAAGAGAATGAAAGCAGTATCAGATAGGACAGGTACAAGAATGGTCTCTATAGAGAGTAAACTAATTTTTAAAAATCTTTTAAATAATAAAGTTTTAAAGTATTACTTTTTAGATTATAGCCTGTAGATTTAAATGTGGTACCATGTAAAAATTCATACATACATCTTTTGAACTATTCATCATGGCAAAGGAGCTTTTATATATCTCATTTCCAATAATCTATAAATTAAAATCATTTCTTGAGATTTCTTAACTAGGTTATTATATAATCAGGAAAAAAGTTTTAAGTGCAATATGTAATATATGCATAGCTAAAAATTCTGATGATTTTTTATTATCAATATTAACAAGCACACATAGGTAAGGATTTCAATAACTTTTACTAAAGATGTATAAGTTTTGTTTTTGTTACAGTACTGGGAAGATGTGTATGTTTGAGAAAATGTTCCCTCTCTTAGATTTTTAATCTACAATTTTCTTTTAATTATTCACTTTTCTTTTTTTAAATTGTTATTATAAAGGTGGTATAGAAAGGGATTACCATTTCATAAGTCAGGTAATGAGTAACTTTCTTTTTGGACAGTGTCACCCCTTCCTTCATTGTCTCCCAGTTTTTCCCTACCTTCTCTACCCAGAAGTTGTACAGTTCATTTCAACATAGTGTCTAGAGAATACCACTGATGCATTTGTTCACCCTTTGTTTCTCCATTTCTGTGCCCCCTCCTTACTCCTCCAAAGACGGATAAACAAACAAGACAAAAATTTTAAAAACAAAACAAAACCCTCTTGTCTCCAATTCCTGGAATTCATTTCACTTTTATTTTAATTAATCAATCACTGAACAGGGCACCTGTCCATAAGTTAATATTCCTAACACAAATAACTAGACCTAGAATATAACTGACCATATTAATTTTTAAGCATTCCTGAGTGAAAAGAAATTAAAAGCCTAACTAAATCTGAAGTACTGAGAATGCAATTTCCTATCTTCCCCTACATCCTCACCATGACTAATACAATGCATTACACATACACAAAAATAATAATCTGTTTCAATACAAATGCCTCTAGAGAATGATAAAAATCGAAGATAAATCATCTGACTGCTTAGACTTGGACTTGTAGAATTTTCCCTTGTCCTACATGTTTCTAACAATTGCTACATGCATCAATTAATACCATTTGGAGAATACTTCAAGAGGAAACCAAAGATGTAGTCAAAATCAAATGGAGGTTACTCACATTATTTATACATTTCTCCAGTCTTTACCCCTCCCTAAACACAATATACATGTGTTCTACATTGCTTAGGCATGTTGAACTAGTTGGTCCAACTCTGGACAACATCATCTCTACCCTGAAAAAGGACTGTTTTTGCCTTATAGAAGGAGTTTCAATGCATGTGGCCATAAAGTTACAGATGATGCTACATGACTTTCATCCCTAATGACTCTCCAAGTACCTCTTATTCTCCTGGACTAGGATTCCTAATCATCTTATTCTGGTATTCAATTAGACTCCACTGTGACTCCATGTACTACTCCATAATTTCTGCCAAAACACCAAGTAAATAGGCAGGGACTCTAAAACCCTGTTCAACTCAAAGTACTTGCAAGAAGATGAGACATTTGCCCCACTAAAACCAACATTGTTTGTTGTTCTATCAGAGATGTGGGGGACGCTTTCCCCCAACTTAGCTCCCCCAAGATACAGTGCACAGGAAAATACCTAGGGCTGGGTGGAATATGGAAGCAAGCCATGACACAAAATGGGCCAGATGGAAGACAATAGTCAAGCCAAGTTGGTGAGATGTTCCCACATGGACCTACTTCAAATCATTCTCTGAGAAAAGGAATAGTTAATCACAAAGAACAATGAAAATAAAACAATTAGCAAAACCTCTAGTAATTCAATAAAAGTCTATCCTCAATCCAATATTAGCACAGCAGCAACAATAACACTATATTTCTGCTTAGCTGTCTGCTATTTTTGTTTACTGGCATCCTAATAAACCTTTGTCTTTCTTCAAATTAAAAAAAGCAAAACTCAACTATACAATAATTAAGAGATGCATTTAAAACAGACACAGATGTATTAAATGTAAAATTATGAGAAAATGATTTATCAAGTAAACATCGACCATATGAAAGTTGAGAAGCTACACTTAATATCTGAAAAAGTAGCTACTGAAATACTGACGTTAAAGGTTACCAGAAATAAAATCGAAAGTTCATAATAGAAAGGGCATCAATTCATTAACATATGTATATATATATATGTATGTTTCTAGTAACAATGTTCAAAATACACAAAACAAAAGCAGGCAGAATTTAAGGAAGAAATGTACAAAGTCACAATAATCGCCAGAGATTTTAATAATCCTCTCTCAGTAATTGAGACAGTAGCTAACAAACAAAAAGGGAAGGAGGAATGGAAGGAAGGAAAAAGAAAAAGAGGGAGGGAAAGAGTGAAAAAAAGAGGGAGATTTAAACAAGTCTATCAACCAATTTAATCTCTTGAACACTTCTATGACCAAATGAAGTCAACTGTTCTATAGAAATTTAATAAATAGTCTAATGCAACACATACTCTTGGTTTCCAGTTTAATTTCCTTTCTCCTCTGCCCTTCCCTCCTTCCTAATAAACCCTATTGCCCAAGGAGTCACCTTCCTAGGCTCTACCTTTCTAGACTTAACAGTTTTCAAAACGCTGGCTTAAGCTAGCCCTAGAGGGCAATTCCTAACTGATCTAAGTCAGTCATAGTGGCCTCATTACTTTTGCCAAGAACCAGATTAAGCTAGCTGCAGCCAACAGAAATGAAGTGAATCTTCTGGGGGGAGTTTTGGAAAAGGTTTCCGATAAAAGAGCTACAGAAGTTCCTTTGGATGTTCGAATAGCTGAATGTGCTGCCTGGAGTGTCTTCATCTAATCTATGATGGGAGTTTTCTAAGAAAAAAGCCAATATGCCAAGGAAATGAAAAATGAAAAGAAACTCTTTGATGGCTCCATGAGCTATTTACTACATGACTTAAAGGACTTCTAGTTTTATGGAGTAACAGATTTTCTTATTGTTAAGAACTAGATATTCAACTTATGTTGTACTTCAACCATTTATTGATTTTGCAAGTAAATTCAGATATTAACAATCTAGAGACTCTCTAACAATTAATTTTCTGAACATTAGGATGCCTTAAGATACAATAAATATCATTAAAGCATGTATAGTTCATGTTTGTAGGAATTAACTTATTAATTTTAAGTAAATATTGTGCTGTGATTTAAACTTGGTTTGAGTCTGACTAAATCTTCCTCGTTTGAAATTTAATCACCCATGTGAGATATTAAGCTTAATCCAATCTGATTTAACAACTATGGTTTAGAGATGGAATTTTTAAGAGGTAATTAGAATAAAACATGCTCATCAATGTGAAGCCTCCATGACTAGAAAAGATATAGTTAGAAGAGACACAAATGCATTCCTGTCTCTTGCCATGTGATTCCCTACATTACCCTTAGACCTCTGCCAACAAGATGGCCTTTACCAGATGCAGGCCCTCAGAACCATACACCAAAATAAACCTTTTTTCTCTCTCTTCTTTTCTTTTTTTTGGGGGGTCGAGTCGTGGGGCCTAAATTCTGTGCCTGGGCGCTGTCCCTCAGCTCTTCAGCTCAAGGCTTGCGCTCTACCACTTGAGCCACAGAGCCACTTCCGGCTTTTTTCTTTTTGCTTATGTGGTACTGAGGAATCGAACCCAGGGCCTCAGGCATGCAAGGCAAGTGCTCTACTACTGAGCCACCTTCCCAGCTCTCTCTTTTCTTTTTAGTAAAGTCATCCAACCTCAGGTATTTCATTATAATATGTAAAAAATTGACTAATTAAAATATGAAATACTTAAAAGATGTAACATGAGCCCTACAGAAAGAATGAAATAAAAAAGCCTCCCAAATCTAAAAAAAGCATAATACATAAATGTAAGAGTATTACCCATGTTTTGTCTTTCGGATACTAAAGAAAAAAAATTATATATAAAACAATATATAGGTTAAATATGAGTATATTTTAATCCTAGAAAGCATCCTTCCCCACCACATTAGTTTTATCTTATGTTGCTTTGTTTTGTGAACAAGGTAAAAAAAGGCTTAATATTGGTCAAATACTAGAGAAATATTTCAAGATGTTATGGTCTAGGGTGATAAAGTATGGCATGTACCAAACTTACCAAAAAATTCCATCCTCCTTTGGTAATTATGTTCATGAGTGCTGATTTTAATAAAATAAAGGGCCCTATTAAATCCACAAAATGTTTACTGAGGATTAATCTGGAATATTAAAGCCTATCAATAATCTAATTAGCCAATACAAGAGAGTAATTTTAATTGTCCAAAAAGATAATTAAGGAAAAATAGAAGCATGTTAATGAAGTCATGTTATAAGATGTATGCGACCAATTAGAATATTCTAATAAATAGAGAAATATTACTGATATTGGGTAAAGATTAAATTATATGAAATGAAAGTGCATCTGCAACTGTTTAAGTCACTGATATTTCAAGGTTTTAAAAAACTTCAAAATTGGGCTGGGAAGGTGCCTCAGTGGTAGAGCGCTTGCCTTGCATGCTTGAGGCCTTGGGTTCAATTTCTCAGCACCACATAAGCAAAAAGAAAAAAAGCCGGAAGTGGCGCTGTGGCTCAAGTGGTAGAGCGCTAGCCTTGAGCTGAAGAGCTGAGGGACAATGCCCAGGCCCAGAGTTCAGGCCCCACGACTGGACCCAAAAAAAAAAAAAAAAACCTTCAAAATAGCTGGGCACTGGGAGTTCATACCTATAATCCTAGCTACTCAGGAGGCTGAGATCTGAGGACTTGGGTTCAAGGCCAGAAAAAATCTCAGTGAAACTCGTATCTCCAATTAACCATTCAAAAGCCAGAAGTGGAGCTCTGGCTCAAGTAGTAAAGAGCTGCTAGCCTTGAGCACAAAGATGCTCAGGAACGGCACCCAGGTGCTGAGTTCAAGCCCCACAACCCAAAACAATAAAAACACAAACCTTCAAAATACTTTTGGATGTTAAATGAAAACGGTATTAAAAATAGAACTGGGAAATTTTTAAGACAGGATTTCACAAATCAGGAGAGGAAAACAGAAACTCCTTAGGAGCCATTCTGAATGAAATGAGGCAAACAGTGTTAGAGGATACAATCTAACTGGAAACATTTTTCTTAAGCTGAAGTGTGCTCAAGAAGGGAAAATGAAAGGTCAACAAAAGATTGTCACACTTCCAGGTACCTCATAAAGCACACAAAGGAAAATGCAGAAAAGAATAAGATAAAAAAAAAATTACACCAAGTAAGAGAACAGAGAGGGGCTCCAGAAGTAATCTAATACATAAAGTGAAATCGAAATCAACCTAATAGTGGAAAACAAGAGAATACTTGAGAGATAAGCCAAAAACAAAAAAAAAAATCACATTACAGATATGACAAAAATGCAATCTGAAGAGAAAAAGAATGAAATAAGAAGTCATCTAAATATAAACTTTCCATATATACACAAAGGGCATTTCAACGATCACTTTTATTTGTACTACCAGCACCAGATTTATAACCACATTAAAAATTATACATGGTGCTGGGCTCACACCTGTAATCCTAGTTACTCAGGAGGCTGAGATCTGAGGATCCTACTTCAAAGCCAGCCCAGGCAAGAAAGTCCATGAGACTCTTATCTCCAATTAACCACCAGAAAACTGGAAGTGGCGCTGTGGCTCAAGTGGTAGATCGCTAGCCTTGAGAAGTTCAAGCCCTACGACCAACAAAAAATAAATAAAAATAAATAAATAATAAAAATTTTATATGGATGGTGGTGGTGGTATGTGTGTGCACATGCTTTTATTTATTTTTTTCTTTTTCTGTTTTTAAGGGGCAGGAGAAGGAAGGGTACAGAAGGGAGAAAAATGCAATCATGATATTCAGTGGACAATAAACTGTGCAATTTGTGGGCAGGGATGGCAGGAGAAAAGAGAAGAGAGGGGTGACATGGTCCAAAAGAGAAATGTATGCATTTCCTGAATCATGAACTGGTAATCCTCTGCACAATACCTTAATAATAACAATAAAATTATATATTAAAAAAAAACTAGTTGAAGGAAAGAAAATGATCAGGGAAGGACAGACCAGGGTACAAAGAGTAACAGATACAAGAAAATTGAGTAACATACTAGTTTGACATCCTCAAACTGAAAGAAGAGTAGTAATCACTGATTTAAGAGCCTATTAAATCGTCTCTATGGTAGAAAAACACATGCACAGAGGCACTGGTGGCTCATGCCTGAAATCCTGACTACTTAGGAAGCTGAGATCTGGAGGATCATGGTTTGAAGCCAGCAAGGACAAAAAAAATCTATGAGACTCCATCTCCAAATAAGCAGCAAAAAGCCAGGCTGGAGGCATGGCTCAAGTGGTAAAGCACCACCAATAATAGATGAAGCAAGAACACAAGGTTCTGAGTTCAAACATAGTACCAGCACAAATTTTTTTTTAAAATTCATAGATCAATAGAGACAGAATTAAATGGTAACTCACCACTCACCTTGTGCTACTGTTGACATGACTACAGATGGTGTGGAGGATACCACAGCTGTTACTGCAACTGTACTAGGAATAGGTGAAGGGGTAGAACTGCTGCTGCCACTGCTGCTATTACTGACCAGGGAGGACTGTGAAGCAGTTATAACAACGGGTGGCTTCTGAGTTGTGGATGCAATTACTGATGTTGGTACAAGCTTGGTGACAGCTGCATAGTTATGGGATTTGGAGAGAATGTTGGGCACAAAGGTTGAACTTGGTGATGTGGTCACTATAATAACCTAAGGAAGGAAAAGTAAGTTATTTTCATGTACTTACTATATTACTAATGTATGTACTCATCTACATTAAGAAATAGTTGCTGAAACATGAAGAAAAAGCAGAAATATATAACTAAAACCATACTAAAAGTGTCTTTTACTAGTAATCATCAAAATTACTAAAAACAATCATTTTTACCAAATATTTTAAAAGACAATATTCAGCACTGTACAACATGGAGCATTACAAACATTCCAATATAATGTTTAAGGAGCATAAATTGGCACAATTTTTCTGTAAAACAATTTGTATATTCATTTACAAATATTTACTGAATATCTACTATGTGCTAAACATGGTTCTACTTGGTGGGAACAGAATAATAAACAAAGGAAGTTCATACTTTAGTGGAGCTTATATTCTAGTAGAGGGAGAGAAACAATAAATAAAGCAAATATATATCATGTAGAAATAAACAGAAATGACAATAAGCAGGGTAAGATAATAAAGGATAATGAAGATTCTGCATTTTTTATATAAAATGTTCAGTGACTATCTCTCTGCAAGGTGACATTTGAGTACAACAGAAGAAGGTAGGGTAAGAACCATGTTGTTAGATAGAAGAGCACTCAATGGCATAAAAAATACAAAGGATTAAGGCAGAAAAGTGAGGGAACAGAACACACTGTACGAAAGGAAATGTACTCATTACAAGACTCATGTAATTGTGATTCCTCTGTACATCATTTTTATAACAACAATGAAGTAAATTAATTTTTTTTAAGGCAGAAGCAAACTTGGTACATTCAGGTTTTTTTTTTTTTTTTTTTGGTGCAGTCGTGGGGCCTGAACTCTGGGCCTGGGCGCTGTCCCTCAGCTCTTCAGCTCAAGGCTAGCACTCTACCACTTGAGCCACAGCACCACTTCCGGCTTTTTTCTTTTTTCTTATGTGGTGCTGAGGAATCAAACCCAGGGCCTCATGCATGCAAGGCAAGCGCTCTACCACTGAGCTACCTTCCAGCCCCTTCAGGTATTAAGGATCTAATGAATAAAACTAGAATTTATGATAGAAAGTAGAAGACAACTGCAGAGAAATAATGGAGAATTAGACAGTGTAAGATCATGTAGCTAATACCTCTAATATAATAAAAATAGCACTTTCTCTCTGGGATCTTCCTCTCAAAAACCTGTAACACTAATCATGAAAAAAACTTTAGACTAATATTAATAATGAGATTTCTTACAAAATACTTCTCAAACTGTTGAAGTCATTGAAAACATGGAAGGTTTGGGAAACTTTCACAAGAGAACTTTAAGGAAATGTAACAAATAAGTATAATGTGGTATACTGGATAGAATCGTAAAATTAAAAAATACTGTACAGAAAAACCAAGGAAATCTAAATAAACCGTAAACCGTGGCCCTTAGCTACTACTGATGCATAATTATTAAGGAGCTATCCAGTATTCTGAAAAAGTAAAAAAAAAGATAATTAAACAGCCAATGTCTCATACCCCCCAAAAAAATTAATGGAGGGAATTGAGTATAAATTACATAAGCATTCTCTGTAGTATTCTGTCAATTTTTTATAAACCTAAAAACCTAAAAATCTAAAAAAGACTAATCTTTTTTAAGTATTAATCTATCTGCTTGGTGGAAGGTACAATGGGGCAGTAAAGGTAGTTAACAGACAAATTAAGAACCTCTTCAAATAAACCTAGCCGAGTTGATGGTGCACAAAGTGTTTGTGTTAGAAGTGGCTTAAAGTGGACATATTTGGATTATACCTTAAAAATAAAATCAATAGGATTTGCTCCTAGGTTAATATACAGAAAGTAAGAGGGAGGAATGAGATACAGAGGTTTAGCCAGTTGACACTGTGGCTCAAGTGGTAGAGTGCTAGCCTTGAGTTGAAGAGCTGCGGGACAGCACCCAGGCCCAGAGTTCAGGGCCCATGACCGACAAAAAAAAAAAAGAAGTTTAGCCAGTTGATTAGATTCTTTTTTAAATACAGGAAGGTAACTGTAAGGATTTGAGTCTACAAATTCATGGTACAGATTATAAATAATTTTGTAAATGAATGTGCCCTTAAAAATACCTCAATTCTAACAACCTTAACTATCTATTTCTCACTGGAAATTTCAGAATAGAAGGAAAAAATACACAGCAAAATCTCTGAATTTTTTAAAAACCATAATTTATAGAGGAACACCCATCTGTTACAAGTATTTTTATATGTCTACCAAAGAAGATTACAAATATATAATATTAGATACATTTACTGAGCATTTATTATTCATTATATGTAACACGTTAAGTATTTTTTAGGATTTATTTAATTCTTCCAGACTAAAAGTACTATTCTTACCTTTGTTCAATGAGGAAACTGAAGTACAAGAGAGGTATAGCGAAAAGCTGAAGATATAGCTCAGTGATAAGAGTACTAGCCTAGCTGTGTCACAGCCTCTGCAGTCAAACCGTACCACTTTGACAAACCAAACCAAAACAAACCAATAGCAGAGCTACTACTGCAAAACCTATCTATCAAATTTCATTCATTTATTAATTCATTCAAACATTATTATTATATGTTACATGCTAATGTAACATATGCCAAGCACTACTCTAAATACTCAAAACAACAAAGATGAATAATACCAAGTTCAAAGGTACCTTCAGCAGTTTATACTATATAGGAGAAATAGAAAAATAAATTTGTAATATAATGCAACCTACTGAGAAGTATGGTGAATAAAAATAAAACCTAAGCTAGGTGCCAGTTTTCCTAGCTACTCAGGAGGATGAGATCTGAGGATAGTAGTTCAAAGCCAGCCTAAGCAGGAAAGTCTGGGAAACTCTTTTATTTCCACTAAACTACCAAAAAAAAAAAAAAAAAATCTAGAAGTGAAGCTGTGCCTCAAGTTAGCTCAAGAGTGCTGGCCTTGAGCAAAAGAAATTCAGGGACAGTGCCCAGGCCCTGAGATCAAGCCCCAGAACTAGCAACAAAAAATAGATAGATAAATAGATAGATAGATAGATAGATAAATAGATAGATAGCTCGCTCATAGTAAAGAAATAGAAGAATATGGATGGAATATAGTTGTTCTTTTAGCTATAACTTTATTAATTTCTCAGATGCCAAATTTTAAAAAGCAAAGGAGAAGGAAAAAAAATCAAGCATTTAAGGCAATAAAAACATTATAGTGGACTTAGAAATCTAGTATCACCTAATCGGCCAGCTCAGAAAGCAACTATTAGATTACATGAAGGGATATTCATGTGTGATAGTGCACACATGTAATCCCATGGGAGTTTGACCCTAGGCAAGGCAAAAAGTCTGCAAAACCTTCTTATAAATAAGCTGAGCATGGTGATATGTGACTGTTACCTCACCAATTTAGGAGATATGAATATGAGGATCATGATCCAGTCCAGGAATAAACATGAGATTCTGTCTAAAAAATATAGCAACAAGCAGGGCTAGAAATGTGATTCAAGTGGTTGAGCATCTGCCTATCAAGCATGAAGTACTGATTTCAAACCTGCGCACCACTGTAAAAAATAGAAAAGAAAAAAAATCCAATATGAAATTCAAGAGCTTATCAAAAATAGCTAATTTCAACATAATTTAATTCACTTATTTGACATAGCTCATTATGAACTTTAAATATTGATTTTCATAAAATTCTTATAAATGAAGATTTTTTTTCTGTATATACCTAATGTTATACTTTAAATATGCAATCTCATTTAACTCTCACAATAACTTCCTAAGATTGACATTATCATCATCTCACAGATGAGGAAAAATATTTAGAAAAGGCTAATGGATCTCGGGTAATATTAGATAAGCTTATTTCCAACCCAGAACTTTTGAATTGTAAAAATATTTGCTTGGATGTAGATCTAAATATATATGCACTGGTGGCTGATGCCTATAATACTAACTACTCAGAAAGACTAAGATCTGAGGATTGGGGTTTGAAGCCAGGCAAGCAGCAAATTCCATGAAACTCTTATTTCCGATTAACTAGCACTTAGTATGAAGAAGAGATGTGGTTCAGTGGTAGAGTACCAGCCCTGAGTGAAAAATCCAGAGAGTGCCTGGCCCTGACACACACATACACACACACAGCAAAAAGGGGGTAAGAAAGTTATAGGGGTAGAAATGTGATCAAACTAAATCATATGCATGTTCAGAATTATTAAAATGAAACTTTCTTATACAGGTAATATATGATAGTTAAAAAAAAAAAAATCTTTCTTGAAGGGCTAATGATGTAGTTCAGTGGTTAGAGATTAGCTTACACACACACACACACACACACACACACACACACACACACACACACACACACACACACACAATCTTCCTTGATTTTAATATACCATAATCCTTTATCCTCAAATGAAAAATAGAATCTGCTCTTTATCACTTCTAGTGATTAGGAAAATAAGACTGGAAAACAGACAAGTGAAAATGGCTAAAGCATAAAGAAGAACTCAGAAACATAATATAGCAAATAGAAGAGGAAACGCAAAATAACTTATATTATCCCAGAAAGACTCAAGAATAGAGGTAAATATTTAGTATCGTGTTAACTTTCTTTTAAAGAATCTCCTTGAGTTTCTTCCCCTAAATCTTTTTAAGACTGAATAGATCTTTTTTTTCCTAAGGAAGATACCTAAACTTGTAAAGTCAAAAAAAAAAAAAAAAAAAGGAAAATAAAAAGAGCCAAGTGTAGAGGTACATTGTCTATAATCCTAGTTAAGCAGGACAGGATAATCACCTGAACCCAAGAATCAGAGAAAAGCCTGAGAAACATTGCAGGGAGGGGAGGGGAGAACTGTGGGGAAGGTTGGTAGGGAGAAAACAGCTATAAACTTTGGAAACTGGAAAACAGACAAGTAGAAATGGTTAAAGCAGGAACCTAACACAGCAAATAGAAGAGGAAAAACAAAACAATTTGTATTATCCTAGACTCAGGAATAAAAAGTACCAGATACTTCTAACATATCTTGTGCTAAAGTTGGATAAACCTAGGACTAAAGTGAAAAAAATCATTTCAAAATCTGTTTAAGTAGCATTTAAAGCCAACTGTCTGAGCCAGGCACCGGTAACTCATGCCTGTAATCCTAGCTACTCAGGAGACTGAGATCTCAAGATCGTGGTTTAAAGCCAGCCTGGGCAGAAAAGTCCATGAGGCTCTTATCTCTAATCACCAGAAAACTGGAAGTGGAGCTATGGCTCAAGTGGTAGCGTGCTAGCCTTTAGCTGGGACATTGCCCAAGCCAAGAGTTCAAGCCCCACAACTGAAGAAAAAAGAAAAAAGCCTACTGACTATGACTTTAACCTATAATCTCAGCTACTAAGGAGGCTGAAGATGGCAGTCTTCTGGCAGTCCTTTGAACTGGCAGTTCAAGGCCAGTCTGGACAGACAAATCCACTAGGCTCCAGCTCCAAAATTACCAGTAAAACCCAGGTTAGAGGCATGGCTTAAGTAGTGGAGTACTAGTTAAGCAAGGAAGCAAATGCACTACCCTGAATTCAAATCCTAGTACTACAAAAAGAAAGAAAGAAAGAAAGAAAGAAAGATCAAACCCTAGTACTACAAAAAGAGAGAGAGAGAGAGAGAGAGAGAGAAGGAAGAAAGAAAGAAAAAGAAAGAAGGAAAAAAGGAAGGAAAGAAAGAAAGAGAAGGAAGGAAGGAAGGAAGGATGGAGGGAGGGAGGGAAGGGAAGGAGAAAAGTGAGGAAGATTGGTTTAGATCTCTAGCTGTCTTCCTAGGAATTTACTGTCTTACAGAAAGTACTGCATCTAAGATGTCTGATGATACCTAGCACAGCTGACATAGGCAAGTGCTATACTAAAAACAGATTGATGGTGAGGCCACACAGACTTGTTTTTCTATTTACTTCCAAGTAGTGGCAGCCAGACTTATACTACTGAAAGCAGAGGACTGGATAGAAAATTCTCTGAGAAATCTGATCAGTCCAAGAAAAAGCCTTAAGGATACTGTCAGATGGTAAAGATAGTGGTATAGCTAGAAAATCCCTAAGGAAGTTACCATTTCTCATATCCCACTTATACACACAGAACTTTAAGTCATCAATTGTACCCATGTGATATATAAGTAGACAGCCAGACCCTTAAGGAAATTCTGAAATGAAAGAGGACAAATAGATAAAATGAACTTACACGTGAGATAGAGAACATGAAAAAGTCATGAATATTATCAGATAAATAAATGTGAAAGTATTATTTCTAAGAATGGAAAAGCGAGAGAAAGACAGAGAGTAGGGAAGAGGGGGGAGATAGGAATGAAAGAGAGAGATGCTGTTAGAGAACAAAGAAGAATTACTAGAAATTTAAAATATGATAGTTGCCCAGCATATTAGTACTTGGGAGGCTGACACCAGAGAATTATGAGTCTAAGGTCAGCTGGATTCTGGAAGCCAGCATCCAATGGAACAATTACCTTCAAAGTTCACGAGAAAAAAATGACTTCCTACCTAGAGTACTTAACCTAGCTAACAATTAGGAAAGTATGCAATCTATCTTAAAATTTTTTCTTTCCATCCCATACACCACCAGGAAGCTACCAGAGAACATGCTCTACTAAAATGACTAAATAAACAAACACAAAGGAAGAATGGGTTGATGATAAAAGGAGATTAGAGATATTTAGATGTATTTAGATTAGAGATTGATCATAGTCCAAACTCATGTGGAAGACTATGTGAATAATATGAAAGTCACAAAAATAATGATGAATATACTCAGGGAAGAGTTTAGGAATAAATTCATGACAGCAAAGAATTAAAAATAAATAAAAATTATTATTAATTATACTTAATTATATCCTTTCTACTTAAAAAAAAACACTGAAGATTGTTACTTTAATGAAGTATAAACTGAGTTCCTAAAGATTTAAATTTTTTTTCTAATTTTAGTTTTTCCAAATAGCATTACATTTACCAAATACAGCACAAGCCTTAGAACTAAATCTGCTAGCTGTGTCACTTGGTGAGTCATTTAGCATCACCAAGTCTCATCTATGAGTGTAATAAAGTTTTAAAGTTTTATGTGCAGAATTAAACAAGAGGGATGGAAAGGTGGCTCAGTGGTAGAGTGCTTGCCTTGCATGCATGAGGCCATGTGTTCGATTCCTCAGCACCACATAAGCAGAAAAAAACAGAAGTGGCGCTGTGGCTCAAGTGGTAGAGTGTTAGCCTTGAGCTGAAGAGCTGAGGGACAGCGCCCAGGCCGAGTTCAGGCCCCACAACCGGCAAAAAAAAAAAAAAAATTAAACAAGAGATGGGAACATTCCAGAATAATGCCAACTGTGCAGTAAGCATTCAGTGCATGTTTCTGAAATCTGAATCATCCCGTCTGATAGGAACAAGTGGCAGGCAGAGACTCCCTCTACCACCTACCTTCTGCGTTGTCGTGTTTGTAGTCTGGGTTGATGGTTTGGTGAAGGTTATTTTCACAGGAGACATGTGAGGTGGTAAGGAATTGGCAATGCTTTGCATAATGTTGCTCATCTTAGGACTGCCACTCACAGGCACGGTGATGGTCTTTGAAACTGGGACAACAGCCTTTGGAACTTCCTTTAGGACAACAGGAGAAGAGCTGGAAGAGTTTGTTCGCCTTCGTTTTCTGGGTTTTTCATCTTCATCTGAACAGCTAACACCTGAAGACAATGACAATATTGCTTTATTAATTACAAACTAACAACGTATTTTATATATTTAAAAACTTTGTGTGATCAAATCATCTTTGACCTCTCTAATTGCCTTATGCTCAGTCAGCCAATAAATTCTATCAACCCCCCTTCAGAAAAGTTGTCTGAATGTGTTCTTTTCTTTAAACCTATAACTATTACTACTCCATTTCAGTTCTTACACTTCATTTGTATTTTAGCAACATCCTCCTAAAAGACATCCAGTCTTTCTACTTCTATCATACTTTCCTCTATCCTACTATTAATTATAAAATTTCACATTCACTCATGCCAACACACTGTCTAAAAACCCTCTAGTTATCACCGATACTACTACTCTAACATTCAAGGGCCCCCAGCTTTTCAAGCACACATCATCTTGTTGCATCTAATGTTGGCTATCCTTATCATGTTAGCATGCTGAGCTGATTACCCATTCCCCAAATCCACCTTAACACATTCTATCTACCTTTGGGTCTCTATATAATAATGTTCTTTAGGAAATATCACCTACCATCACAGATGTCTTCGTCATCCTGCAAGCCATCACCTTACTGGAACTTTATCACTTCTCTAAGCAAAACTAATCAACATCTCCTAAAGTAATCAACATCTCATAAAGTATTTTGTATATCTTCTATACAACTTGCACATGGAACATGAATATTTGTTGATACATCTTCCACTATCAAGGAGCTCCCAAAGAGAATAAGTCATTGTTTCCCTAGCATAGTGCCTTGAGCATGCAAAGGTAAGTCATTTGACTAACATTATCTGTGATTCTGAGTATAAAACAATATATTTCCTGCTAGATAAAACTATGTATTTTATAAAAAAGTTTCATGTTTGAAGTTTAAGTGTTAAAATCTGGCCAAAAGAAAGGTCTCTAGAGTTATTTTAAAAGATTAACTCAGTTAAATCCACAGGAATCAAATATGAACTTAAGAGTTCCAGATTCCTAGCTTTTTTTAGGCACTAAAACTTCAGCTACTTCTGTAGACTTTGTAAAAATCAAATGAGAAACCTATGTAGAAACCTACACAGGAAATCACTACAGAGTAGACAAAAGTATGCAGTATGACTGGAATTAGTAAGAAAATATAACTTTCTATGCCTTCAATTAGTGAACTCCAAGCAGAGCTGACAAAGACCTCAAACTGTTCCTATCTAAACAGCCTGTAAAAGTTATAAAGCAATCAAGCTTATAACTATATTGAAAGAATTAAAAACCAAAATCTAATCAACAACAAAAAAGAACTAGACATCAAATTATTTCACAGGGTAAAATCAAGAAGTTTAAAACTGCAAATAAAAACTTAAAAATTATAGTCAATCACTATAGAATAGAACAGAATGTTTTATCTAATCTAACAGTTGGATGACATTTGAAAAAATTTAAGAAAATACTACAAAATTATAAGAGTAAAAAAATCTCATAAGCATAGTCCTTCAGTTTCTATTCACATTTCTATTTCATGAAAATTGTAACAAGTGATTAATTGATGGATGTCATTGTTCATAGATAGATTCCCCACACAAGGTAAAAAAATTATTTATCCAACCCCAGAATTGATTAAAATGCAAGCTCTATCTAGTCACGTGTGCAGAAAGGAATTTTTTAGAACCTTCATAAACTAATCACTGCTGGTAGGTAGTGGCCTGATGGTTTCTTCTAGGAAAACAGATCTAATCAGAGCCAATTTACTGAAGAATTTAGCCAAGATGGCCCTGATAACACTGAGAGCATCACTTACTTTTGACATAAACAGTACTTCCACTTGGCAAGACAACTACATTGGAGGCAGGACTGGCAGGTCTTGGAGACTTAACCGTTGCTATGCTGCCACTTGGAACAGGGGTAGAGGTTGGGGTTGACGTGGTACTTGTGTAGGAATAGCAAACCACTACTGAAGGAACGATAAAAAAGTTTGCTGTTAACTTTTACCAAAACTGTCCAGGCATACAGAAAAATTATTTTTATTGCAGGCCATTTTTAATACTTTCATAAGCTCAGAAGTTAGAGGCCAGTACAAGCTATTAGGTCCATGGATTAAAAAGCATTAATAACCTTTCCTGAAAAATCATTACTTAAATCAGTTTTCCCTAAGTTTTAACAACTTGTCCAGAGGTGACTTTGTCAAAGAAATCAAGTCTAAACTAATACTGAGAAAAATTAAAATCACTTTTCATCCATGACAATAGTTAGACAATAACACATACGTGCTTCCTTTTGAATATCATTAGCAGCACCAAGGATAGAATGGTACATAAATCTTACCTAATCCTGGCATTGTCTAATTTGGCTACTATGGGAGAACAAAGTTAAGATTCATATAAACCAACTCACTAGTCATTTGCTATCCAAGTGCTGAAATAAAAACTCAACAAAATGGCATCACCAAATTTCAACTTCTTTGTCATTCAATGAAGACACAGCTCAACAACAGCCAAAAATAATTCATAGTTACCACTTACCAGGTACATGCTATGCTAAATTCTTTCCATACATTATCACTAATTTTTACAACTATATCCTCATCTTAACTCCATCTGTAAACCCAAGAAGACACAAATGCTAAGACTTGCTGAAAGTCACAAAGCTCAGAAATGGCAAACATAAGATTCAAACACCAACTTGCTTGACTTGGAAGCCAAACATTTTTTCATTATACCAAAGTTGCTAGGTGGAAAAGACAACTGTGGATAGAGAAAAAAGGCCTAACAACAAAAAAAATAGAAACTTAATGGAGACGAAGTTTGCACACTAATAACTGCCTCTCTACACGTATAGCTTCCTTTGGCATAAATCAGACCCTGCCATGAGCCAAATGAATGCCTCACTCTTTTCACTGTCAATTGTTAGGCAAGAAAACTTAATTCCACAGAATAATCTGACAATGCTTTGTTTTCATGCAAAACCAACCTTAACTACTAGAGTTGAAATATGCTTTGAAATTTAAAATCACTCTTGGCCTCAGAAGAATTCAAGGGTTTTTAAAACATGTTATTAAACAATGATAAAAGCAACTCTTTCTATCTATCTCCAACACACTGACCAAAACAGAGGGATAGCATATACCATCAATTCCAGAAGACAAAAACAGAGGTTTATTTTCTATTCTTTTTTTTTTTAATTTTATTTTATTTGAGGTTTATTTTCTAAAAGGTAGCAGTTCGCATCTTTTTTTTTCCAGCAGCTAAATGACTTCTGTTATATAATCTCTAAAGTCATCCAATAAGGCTTATTCACTTCTACTCACTTGTAACAAGATAAACTGATCTCAAAAACTCATTCTAAGAAAGATTTTTCTTTGCAAATTTTTGATTAACATAATTGACACTTGAAACAAAAGAAAGATTTAATTTTGACTGAGATTAAAAACCTAGCAGTTTCTAATTGCACAATCAGTTGCTCACCATGTTTTATTACCTTTAAAAACTGGGATAAAAACAGATGAAAAATTACTTTTTTCAAAAATTATCAGAAAAGTAATCTACAACACAGAAAAATGTTCTACTCACCTTCTTTGCTTCCTGTTTCTGCAGGCACTGGAAGGGATGCATTGTGCTGGATAGCTGCATTGGCCACAGCATTAGCTGTTACGGTGAAGGCAGTTTGGGGAACTAGCCGGGGCATCAGTGGTACCAAGCGACGACCCTCAATGGACCATTCTGAAGAGCTATTAGGTCCAGACATACTAAATGAAAGAAAAAACACTGCTACAAGGGTTCTTAATAGCTAAAAAATGAGTCAAACATGTATGACTTTTTAAGTTACAAAAAGTACCCTGAATAAATAGTAGAGACTTTATTTTTTTAAGCAAGCAAGATTAAAATTATGAATAATTAAAATTTAAGGAATGGCACGTACTTAGGTTCTTGTACATTTTATTCTATAATCTGAATCATATAGTGATTATAATTAAAACAACAAAAATTTCCATATTGGCTTTTGTTTCATTAGTTTAAATCAAGTTTCACTAATGAAAGCAGTATTTCTACTAACTTTCAGGATATAATTTTGTAATTTAAGAAAATAAAAAGCACTCATTATAGTGACAATCAGATTTCCCTTAATAATAAGGATCAAATTCACTGAACCTTTGCAAGACTATCTGACTACCTGCATGGCCAGAGGTTCTTAAGGCTTTTAAACAAGGGAAACTGAGGCAGTAAACGAGGGGGAGTAAATACCAAATGAAAATAAAATGGATACATTACAGCATGTGTTACTGACAATGTCTTGTTATCTTTTTATATTAGCTTTTATCTGAGGATGCTAAAAGAAATCTGCCAGTACCTGATTTTATTTATTTGTCCTATCCTTCACTCTAAGAGGGCTTAAAGCAATTAGGCTATTTCTAAGCATACACCACTTAATTTCTTTACTCTAAATTTCTTGAGCAAGTTCTGCTAAGGAATCAAGTAGAGGCTGAAATATCAAATGATATATTGGTCACTTCTCTTGCCTTGTTTTATGAAAGACCCTAAGAATTTTTAGTGTAGAAGATTAAAATTTACCCAGACATTAATCTCTTCACTAACTCAGAAAAATTTCTGCTCTATTTGTTACATCATAAATTCTACAACCCAAGCTAGAGTTTAAGACTCTATATGTACTCATTTTTCAGATTTAGGTAGACTACAGAAAAGATCTTGTTAGTGGGCAGTGGAACAATGACAATGTTGAAAGTAGTGGTAACTATGATAAATTAAGGACATACTAACTATATGTCAGCCATTGTTCTAAACATTTTATGTGTACTAATTTAGTTGTCTCAACAAGCCTATAAAGTTATTATTAATTTCCATTTTGTAGATGTGGGAACTGAGTCAAAGAGAAGTTAAATAATGTACCTAAGGTTACACAATTATTAAATGCCTCCAAGTACACATCAAACTACAAAAAAAAATTTGTCAGATCACAAGTACAAAGTGAAAAAATTTTCAAATGGGTATTATGTTTAACTTTTGCCTTTATACCAACTGGGTACTGTTCTTTAACACAAACTTTCAGTGAATAAAATAAATTACCACTTAGGAAGAATTTAAATTCAACTCAAAGAAATGTCTACAAATTCAACAGGGTAACTGTGGAAAACTTTTGCACAGTTTAACACAGTCCTATCTAAGAGAAGGAGAATAGGAGTTTCTGAGACCCAATAACCCTCACAAACTTATTACATTAAGTTCCATGTTGAAACTAGTTCAGTAACAAAGAATAGTATAAATGAGAAAAACAGAAGATTATTATAGTTAATTGTTACAGGAAAAAAAATCTAGAAGCTTGCTTCTATTTTGCTATCATCTTACTAGAACATCACTATTTATTAGAATAAACTTGCGTGGTGTGAGTTTATCACACAATATCTACACTTACCTGGTATATTTGTTTAAATAATGGCAGAAATATGGAAGACTAATAATATGGAGCAAATAAATATATGCTATTGAAAAGACAAAACTTGCAGTGCAAAAGACAGAACTGCAACTTCTACAAAGATCCTGTAAATCTTCCAAATTTCCACTCATGCAAACATGCTCAAACTTTTTGTGAGTGAAAATTAAATGTTAGAATTAGATCAAAAGTTCTTATTTGTTTAGCAATGAGTATAAATATGCAGTAGTTACATGTCATCTAAACTGAATTTATAAACTTCAAATGTCTTCCTGCAGGCTTTCATTAGATCATCTTAGTCCAGATATAAGCATGCCTCTCTAGTTACAAAGAGGAGTGAAAACATTTCCCTATCCTGAGAAATCTAAGATTATACTAATGAAATTATCATGGCCATCACATTCTTTCATGTGCAAGGCATATTAGCAAAAAAATCTTAATCCTCATATAGAAAGTGTCCTGAGAGTGTTTGACTGACAGTGAGGATTAATAAAGCAGAAATTCCAGTTACTTTATTTAACTCTATAGATAATGTTGTGCAAGAGTGGCCTAATTAAAAATAAAAGCTCTAATATGTTCATAGGATTCAAAATTGAGTTACCATACAAAACTTAGTAAGTGGCTTAATGCCAAACAAACACGTGCTAGGCTTCAAGCCATAAGCAAGGCTTTCTTTGATCCTAGATACCCTACTCCTTTTGTTCCGATTCCTTTGTGCTCAGTCTTCTCAGATTTCCCATCACCTTTCAACTACACTCCTCTAGGCTAAAGTGCTATTTTGAGTGGAAAAGGAAAGGGAGAGAAGAAAGGGAATGCAGTCGGTTCAGGTGCATTCCTCTAGCTGTTTTTTAGGCTCAAAGTACGAAGCCTTTCTAAAGGCAACCTTTGGTACTAGGTTCTTTTACTACTTCTGAGGAGAAGAAGGCAGTCACCAACTCCCATCCCCTGACCCTTGGACTCAACAAATAATACAACATCTAATCAAACTAAAAACCACAATATAAAATATCAAAACGAGTATAGAAAGACCTGAAAAGCTTAAAATTATATACTGAAGTAAACTCTTTTAAAAATGAAATTCATATATTAAAGAAATCAGAAAAGAGAGTAAAAAAAGAGAGAGAGAAAACACAGGCAGATAAGCCAACTCTCAATTATCCATGCTAATGGAGAGAGGAAGGAAAGGGAGAGGTCAACAGATTAAGGAAACCCATATATGATGCAAAAATATTTTGGCAAATGCTAGTAAATTCTTCCACCAAATCTTTTCCAAGACAACTAACAAGTAAAGTGACTGAAAATTTTCACCTCCTCTCCCTTCCCACCCTCTGACTAGAGGTACTCCCAAGCAGCAAAATGGCTAAAGGGTGGGTAGTATTAGGAAGGGGAGGAGGGGAAGAAGAGGAAAAGCAAGGGGCATGGTTAATTCATATATAGAATAATGTGCCCCTGAATAATTGAGAGCTTCAATTTGGAAATAAATACAAGAAAAAGCCTGAAATAATAATAACCTATTTGCATACCTGTAACTTGGTCTTTCACCCAAATATAAGGATAAATTCATTCTTTAAAGGGGAAAAAAGGAAAAGGAGACTAAATAAATGTTATCCTTCACGTATGACACTGATGCATCAACTTACAACTACTTGCCCCACAATACTGTTCCAATGCTTCTAAGGTATTAATTTTGTCTCTAAGTGCCTCACAATGGTACACTACTACGTTATTACAAAGCACATAAATTTCCTATTACCAGTTCTCAAAACAGAATTTAGACTCAGTTATCATCATTTTTAGATGACTGGAGCAAATTAAACATTAAAATTTGAATGTTTCAAATGATAAACACTAATGTCTCTAATGGAAAATTTCCAAATTTCTACAGCATATATCTCCCACTGAAGAATTTCAAAATTCTAGGACATATAGCTGAACTTTCAAATATACTGTTACAAGGGAGCACCCCATTTTATATGTTAAGCAAAATGAGGGACAGTGAAGCACAAAATCAAGCTAATGGATCTTTGGGGAGGCAATTAAAATTCTTCCAATTGGTTTAAATACACAGTTTAAGCTATCACTTTAAGAAATTCATTGCATTTTTTGCTTTATTTTTATTTCATAATAAAACATAAAAATAAAAACAAATTATGCTATACTATATTTTATGAAATATTTCTACCATCTTGTATTACCACTGAAAGAATAATATCGGTGTTCCTTTCTATATTTAAGAGATATTAGCTCCACAAACACTCAATTAATGCTTGGTCTCTACTCTCAGTCCTCCACCGCCCTCCACCTATCTGTTAAACAGTTATGATGATCTGAAAACCATTTTTTAAGATTCTTTATCATTTTATTTTATTAGCATTTTAAAGTAAATTAAGAAATATTTTTTTATTTCTTAAAAGTAGATCATATATTTTATGGTCTTTTTAAAAATCTTAATACATGAAAAAATTAAGAGCCAAATAGAAAGTTGTCATGCCTACTTATTTATAAGTCAATACACATATCAAATACTGTTACAAAGAATCTCTAAAGAGCTCTCAACTTTATTAATGAATTTTGCTTCAAGAAAATGAACCATCTATTAAAACTAAGCTGATCTTTAATTATGCTGAAATTACCTTGTAACAGTATTTGACCTAAATTATTTAAGCTGGCAAAATGGAAAATTCATAATCAATTGAATAAACAGTTACCACTATAGTCAAGATCCCTGATTATGGAGATATAGTTATTAAAAGACTCAGGAATCTGCTATACAGTAGGAGACTATTTAAAAACTACATTATACTATGTCATAAAAATCAGGGTGGTATGACTAATGGCTTACTTATGTGCAATTGTTGTTAATCGTTCATCGTTTACTGCTCTCCGAACTTCAGCACGGTGGCGTTCTGTTGAGATGCTATGAAAAAAAATAGCCATTATAGAACTCTGCCAAGCAGGCAGCTCTTTCTATAATTTTATTAATGCTTAAGTCAACATTTTGTTGGAGACAGGGGGATAAAAGCTTAATATACATCATCAAATGTTCCAAAGTCTTAGAAAAGGATTCATACTCATTTTGTGTAACTACAGGAAGAATTACTTGTAAATTAGAAATCATAGGAAGACAAATTCAATCTGATATCAAGACATTGCTTCCAAATCTTGTAAATGTTAAACAAGCCAATATTAGCAGAGCTTCCTGCTACCTAAATATATGAAAACAGATGCTCAGTGACCTTCTAAAATCATGATTGCTGAGAAGAGAACTTGTCACTTGAGATTTTCCTGTAAGTGACCAAGTTTAAGAGTCTATTAACTTTTTGTTCTGTGAACACAATAAAGCAAATGAGAGAGATAAAATATTTTGTTTCCTGTTGTTATATACAATGAAACTGGACACCAGGGTAACAATTTTTGTTACTCAATACTTTAGCTAGGCATCTTCTACATATTATGCCACCAATCATAAAAATGAGCTTATGCTGATCCCATGTCTATATTAAGCACACACTTAATACTGGGGCTGGGAATGTGGCTTAGTGGTAGAGTGCTTGCCTAGCATGCATGAAGTCCTAGGTTCGATTCCTCAGTAACACATAAACAGAAAAAGCCAAAAGTAGCGCTGTGGCTCAAGCAACAGAGTGTTAGCCTTGAGCAAAAGAAGCCAAGGACAGTGCCCATACCCTGAGTTCAAGCCCCAGGACTGGCAAAAAATTAAAATAAAATAAATAAAGTTAATACTAACAATATTTCAGTACTGCAGTTTGAACTCTGGGTCTTGCACTTACTAAAAAATGTACTCTGTCACTTGAGCCATGCCTCCAGAAGCCAAAAATTTAAGCTACATTCACTCTATTCATAAACACTCTTGTGAAATGAGTATCTCTCTTCCTACTGTATTCTTTATTATACATGCTAACAGACTAAACATTTAAGAAGCTAAAGAGCAAAAATTACAAAGAAACAATAATAAAACAATAAGACTGAGATTGGGCTTAATAAATCTCTATATTAAATAGGAAGAGCCTCATATATTTTCAGTTTAAAAAGAACAGAAAAATGGCTTTATATGTAGGAAATGAACTTCAGTTATAAGGTCAACATGTTAGAATGGATCAAAACAAATTACCATGAAATTTCTTTAAAAACTTTTATTGGATTCTAATGCAAACGAAGGGACAAACTATGCTTAAAACTACAAATATACAATTATCACCCACTTTATATGTTGAGGCATCTTCCTTGTATCCCTTTCTTGCCTCCAACAAATGCCACTCTAGATCTTCATCTCCAGTGACTGCCAACTCTTCTCTCCTTCACCTATGACAAAAGTACCTTCCTTTCCCAAGTGGCCCAAAAATACCAGCCTTAAATCTTTTCTGATTGGATTACAGGAAAAAAAAGGGTAAGACTGCATAATTTTCTGTAACAGAGCACTTAATCAGGATAGCATATCTAAATACTAACAATTTGAACATCTCTGATCTTTAACAATTTGAGAGTGTAATGAACCCCATCAAAGTGGAATTTCTAGAGTCACATCTCCCATACTTTTATGATAATTTACCTAAGAACTTTTGAGAGTTCTCCAAGAAGATCTTTCTTTTCCTTGGTGAGATCCCCCTGTGCCCGAAGTGCACTGATAACTCCAGCATATGCCTCCAATTCTAGAAGAAGAAAATTATTTTGTCAAGATAGGCCTTTAATATTTTAATACTATTGATATATGTAAACTTCAGAGCAAGAAGTCTAAAATTGAGCAAATGAAAATATCTTACAGTTCCTTTCAAAAATTTTATCTAACAAGAGATTAAAATGTGGCTTTTATATCATTTTTCTTTCTGGTGCCTCACAAAAGTCATGTATATAATATATTGAAGTAAAAAAAACTAACAGTAAGCATTTAATTCACACATTACTACTGAAGAACATTTAGTTCAGATGCTACCAATAATTTCGAACAATTTCCTAATGCCTCCCCCCAAAAGAAGTTTTTAGTAGGGTACCTTCTCTGATTAACCTTAAAGTAATTTCTTAGACTTGCCTAAGAATTCAAACTCTATTCCATCTCTCTCCTGGGTACTTGAAAGTACTGTGAGTACTAAAAAATACAGAAACAAAACATTCTGACTTCAGCACTGCTACTTCCTAGCTATGTGACCTTGGGTAAGCCCTTTCTCACTTCAGAACCAGTTAATCTAAAATGAACTTTGAAGGTTAGGAGTATGGTTCAAGTACAGAGGTGCAAGGCCTGGTTCAAACCTCAGAACCACTACCACCAAAAATAAAATAAAATAAAATAAAAGGAACAGTACCTTCAAGATCTAAGATCCTCACATTCACAAAGTCAATTATCACAGTGACTAATTAAGTCAGGCATGGTTGTACATGTCTCTAATACCACTACTCAGGAGGCTAGAGCAGGAGGATGGAGAATTGGAGGTCAGCCTATGCTGGCAAGATCCTATAAAAACTGTGTGTTGTTGTGTTTGTATAAGGCTGTAAATGAAACATACATGCCTCTCAGTAAAGCCTTGATGTAGTCCCCTCCCACTATGATTCTAAACTTAGCGTGTGACTTACTTTTAGGCAATGAAATATCATCAAATAGAACGCACCCAGACACTTGCTAACCACATGTACTTGAGGCGTTACTCTCTTAAAACCTTAAAATCACAAAGCAGTGAATAAGTCCCAAAAGAAAGGACACATAAAGGAGGAGAGGTCCAGCCAACTCAACTGTATCTACTCTTCAGCTAGCTTCAAGTTGTATGGAACCACCAGAGAACTCAGACAATACCAACAACACATAGAATGGAGAAAAATAATAAAATAGCTGTTGTTTTAATTTATTTATACTATGAAACAGATATATCTGATCAAAATAGAATGACAGGAAACAAATGTCCCAACTAAAGTTATCTTCATACACAAGGTGCTATATATAATTGTGATATGCTCAGGGACATAGCACTCAATAAATGTGAACCAGATAATGAATAGATGCATGCATGTAGACCAGTAATAAAACAGTAGTCTCACTCAGCTCATAGTATTCACAAGTCTGACTGTAAAAGGGAGGTTTCATGCAATAGAGTAATAGGACTACATTAAATAAAAATGTCTGGTCTAACTAAATTATCCTGTGTGAACAACTTACATATCCAATCTATACTGAATATAATATGAGCATTTCATGAAGTTTCTGCTCTAAAGTAGTGAAGAAAATACTTAATTCCAGGAAACATATATGTCAACTTTCATCAGACCTAGAACAAACACTACAGAATGGCAGGGAGGACAGCCAACTAAGTGTGTACTTATTCTCAATGTTTATGCTTCCATTTATGGAATATTTTATTTAGTAAGTTAATATTGAGTCCAATTATACACACTCCTGATAGCATTAGGAGTTAACTCTCAAGTACAACTACAGTGAAACAAGTCATCAGACAATTATGATACAGTTTACATATAGTGATATTAAGAGAAATACATCATCTAGACTAGAAACATAAGCTTTAAGCAGACAAGAAACTGTGTTCCAGGCAGGCAGGGAGAATAAAATTATGCAAAAGGAATAGAGAATAAAAGAGCAAGTAATGTTTCATATTATTCCAGTAACTTCCCATAAGTCGGTGACTATATTTAAGTTTATACTAGTGAAAATAAGAACGTCTAGCTGCTCTGAGTAGACACTACTTCAAAACAAACTAATTGCTAAAAGTAGCACTAAAAATATTGTAGGTACAAAACGAAGTTTCTACTTTGAAGATGATTAAAATCCTATAAGAGACACAATACATATACAAGTATTATGAAGGGATAAAAATAAAAATGGAAAATAGTTTGTGGCTACATTGAGAAATACTGATTCCAATCTAAAATGATTTTTTTGACAGGACTAGTAATTGTAAAAGTAATGACAGAAGAAAAGGAGTAAAGTATTACACTTTGCAAAATGTTTAGAAGAATAGTGATACCATCAAAAGAAACGGAGGGGCTAGGAAGGTGCTTTAGTGGTAGAGTGATTGCCTTGGATGCATGAGGCCCTGGGTTCGATTCCTCAGCACCACATAACCAGAAAAAGGCAGAAGTGTCGCTGTTCAAGCTGGTAGAGCGCTAGCCTTGAGCTGAAGATCTGAGGGACAATGCCAAGGCCCAGAGTTCAGGCCCCATGACCAAAAAAGAAATGGAGAAATCAGGGGAGGTAGTCTGAGGAGAATCCTATAGGATTTAAGGATTTATAGTGATCAAGACACTCTTTCAAATAAAATCAAATAGAGAAATATGAAAAACATTTCTGTCATTTCAACTCTAACTAGTCATGGATAAAATTAGAAAATGGTAAATTTATGCATACAAATCTGGGACTCTCAACATGATCATCATGGCTATTCAATCGATAATACTTCCTCCAAAAATTTATTCACTAAATAATCATTACTGTTTCCCAGCTCCCTTTATATTTATTGACAACTACTTTTGTAGTAGCTTAGAATCCTGCCACACACATCTTAAACTTTGTTTAATTTCTGCTATTATTTTTTGTACTATTCTACTGTAGTATTGACTCCAATAACACAAAATAACAAATGAATATGAACAATGTAGCTCAGAAATCATATAAATAGGACAAGGGAAAGGTAGAAAGAAGCATTTACCTGGTACATTCAATACATTATAAATTCTCTATTCCAACTTATTGATAATTAAGCTTATTGATAATTAAGCTTAGAACCTAACAAAATAATTGATAACTATTTCTAAAAGAACAAAGTTAAATCTTAAACTATTTTAAGCAGATTCTTAAATCTAGTGTCTTCTCTAAGTTTTGGACTAGAGGCCAAAGCTAGAAAACAATTCAGTGATTGATTGTTATGATAATAACCCATTAGGGTGGGAGAAAATGATTTAAGAAGTCACCATCAAAAGCCAAAAACAAATTTAAGACTTAAAAGTTACCACTTGTAGCCAAGTGCCTGTGACTCACACTTCTAATTCCTACTACTTAGGAGGCTGAAATCTGAGGGTCAGAGTACAAAGCTAGCAGGGGCAAGAAAGTCCATGAGATTCTCCAATTAACAACCAAAAAGTGGTAGAGCATTAGCTGAGTTCAACCCCCAGGACTGTCAAAAACAAAAAACCCCACAAAAACAAAAAAAGTTATCACTGTGTATTTAAATGTACTCTGATTCAAGTCCTCAGAAATCCAGAAACCTCAACCTAATCAAATGTGTTTGTGATCAGTTCCTCTCCAATTATTTCAGCTATAAAATGAGTCAAGCTTAATAACCAACAGATAGACAAGTTATATTAATTGCATGTATGTTTAATATGGTATTAAAAGTTTTGATATAAGATAAAAAGATGAACTGAAACCATTCTACACACACATACATACTATGTGTGTACTATTGTATACATATATACAATGCTAAAGTCCGAAATGCTCATAGTTACTAAGGAGAAAGAAAAGGGACAAAATTATTAGCCAGAAGATCCAGAGTAGCTGTGATGCCATCTAAACCACATTATAAGAATTCTCAACCAAAATTTCCTTTCAATTAAAGGGCCACAAATAAATACCTGTCTACAGATCTGAAAGCCTCTGTTTTAAATGTTATAATTTCAGATGTCAAGCATCATGAGAGGCTCTGTATCTAAATAATTCATACCCACTACTGAGACATTTATCACTCTTTCTCAAATTATTTTGTCACTTTTTTCATTTATTGTTTTAGCCTCAGTCTTCAATCATAAATAAGACAAGGTCCTATAGTTTAAGACAGCATTTCTCATTCATAGCTCTTCATTTGAACCAGAGAATACAGAAAATTATTCAAATAACTCTTTTGCTCAGTTTTCCCAAGGATAGCACACAATTAATATCATTCTAGATGCATAAAAAGTTGATTCATTATATATTGTAGATGCCTTAGCATCAGGCTATTTCTCTTCCTAAATGTTGGTTGTAAGGGAAGACTGCTATAAGGGAAAAGAAATACTAAACAGTCAATGATAGGTGTAAAATATGTTTGATACTGATGTAAAATGTAATTTTAGCTGGGTACCAATGATTCATACCATAATCCTTGTTACTCAGGAGGCTAAGACTAAGAGGATCTAGCCTTGGCAGAAAAGTCCAAAAGACGTCTCCAATTAACCAAGAAAATGCCAGACCAGACACATGTTTCAAGTGGGAGAGTACCAGCTATGAGTGGAAAAAGCCAAGCAAGAGCTTGAGACACTGAATGCAAGCCCTCAAACTGGTGCAAAAATGAACAAAACAAAAATAAAATAAACAACAACAACTAAAAAGCAGAATTTAGTCAGGTACGGTGGGAAGGAAGCCTTAGCTGCTTAGGAGGTAGAGATCAGGAGACTGTGGTTCAAGACCAGCCTGGCAAATAAAAGTTCATGAGACTCCATCTCAACCTATGTTTGCCTATGTCTGTCATTCTAAGCTAGGCACAGTAGTGCACACCTGTTATCCCACAGACATGGAGAAGTAAAAATAGGAGGATCATGGGGCTGGGAAGGTGGCTCAGTGGTAGAGCGCTTGCAATGCATGCCTGAGGCCCTGGGTTCGATTCCTCAGCACCACATAAGCAAAAAAAAAAAAAAAAAAAAAGCCAGAAGTGGCACTGTGGCTCAAGTGGTAGAGCCCTAGCCTTGAGCTGAAGAGCTGAGGGACAGCACCCAGGCTCAGAGTTCAGGCCCCACGACCGGACCCAAAAAAAAAAAAAAAAAGGAGGATCATAGTCAAGGTCAGTCCAGGCATAAAGCAAGACTGTATCTCAAAACGTAAACAACACAAATAGTAGAGTGGCTCAAGTAGTAGAGCATCTGCCTAACAAGAGGGAGGTCCTGAATTCAAACCCTAGTACCATTAAAAAAAAAAAAAAAAAAAAAAAAAGGGCACCCATGGTTCCCTGTGCAATCCCAGCTAATGTGAAGGCTGGAGCTTTCAGAATCAAGGTTCGAAGCCAATATCGGAAGTAAAAAATATCTCAGAGGCCCTACCTCAAGTTAACCAGTATTAAAAAAAAATAGTAATTTAGGAAAATAGTTATCACTTGCATTACTTAGAATTTACAAACGAATGCACACACATACATCCATGAAAGTATGGTGAAATGAAACCACAAAATTATATGCATGGGGTCAAATACTGATGGCATTACCTTGATTCTAAACTTTGTATGTAAAATGGAGACCCTTGTCCCTCTCCCCCTGAAAGAAGAAAAGCCCTACCTTTTAGGCTTCAGTGAAGATTGAGATGTTAAATATAAAGGACTCCGAATAGACAAGGTCTCAGTAAGTGTTAGATACTTGTATAATGATGACTCATGTATCACCTATGTACAAATCATGCTAGCTACTGGAGGAATAACAATGAATAAAATATAAACTAAAACTCCAAAGAATTTCTAATGGAGCATGAAATGACATACACATATCTATGACCAAAACAGAAAGGGAAAAGAATTATACAGGAGAGTCAAGTATCAACAACGAAAATCATACCCAGTTTTCGAAGAATCCGTTTGCATTCATCCCTGCTGAGATCCAAAAGGGTTGGCCACACAACAGGCATTGCTTCTGTTTGGTAGCCCCAAAGAGCTTGTCCTCTCTACCAGAAGAAAAATTAAAACATCAAAACAAAATTAGCAAAGAACATTCAAAAGTACATTCACCTGGAGATCTAGCCACCAACTAAGAAGTAAAACCTGCAAGATAGCTCACAATTCTTTTTAACCACCACAGGTTTCAACTTCAGACAAATGAAAATTTAAAACACTATTCGAAAACAAACCCAAAAAAAACCCCACCATTTGAAAACTTACTCTTCCAGCCTGTGACTCTGGAAAAAAAACACAGGTTTTAGAGTCAGACACCTCTGATTCTACTCCCAGCTTTGTCAACTTACTGGTTGTGTGATTCTGGGTAAACTGACCCCTGTGAACCCAGGTTTCACACATCATTAAAAGACATTGTAATGGGCACTAAAGAACAGTGTATGCCAAGTTCTTTCGCTGTGGCTCACAGGTAATTTTAATAAATAGATGCCAGCAACTGTGCAACCTCAGGTAAGTTACCTGACTTCTGTCCACGTAACTCATAAGGCTTGTAAGATAAAGTAAGGTTCGTAGCAACAAAGAACCCTCCCCTCAAGTTTTGGCAATGAAATATGAATTTAGACCCTGCAGTCACGAACTCATCATTTATCAAAAGTTTAAGTGCTAGGAACTTCGTGCTGGGAATTCCCTAGTCTAGAGGACAAAAAGATACAGCATTTTGGGGCTTATACAACAGCTACTGAGCACACATCCGTAAACGTCTGTTACATCAGTGGTTGGCAGGAGAGGGCAAAATGAATGAATGGGCTTAAAGTGTAGCCTAGGAGTCAAACACTGAACCCAAAGTGGGGGAGGGGGAACCCCCCGCTAGATCGCGTTCCAGGCGCAGGGGCTGCTAACTCCAACTTCGCCACAAGTTGACACTCCCCTCCCCCAGTCCCCTCAGCTCAGAACCAACCCCGAGCAAGCTGAACTGGACTGCGCGCCCCCGCGGCCGGGATGACATAAAGAAAAGGGGGTGGAGAGAAGGAAGAAGGGGCAGAGCCAAAGGAATCCGCTCGCACCAGCAGCCCGTCCCCGCCTCCGGATAGGAACTCGAAGGCGGCTGGGCGACCGCCCGAATCCGGCACCACGTCACGGCATCCCGGCGCATCCCGCCCGCGGAGCCGCCCGCGGAGCCCACCGCGGCGCCGCAGCGTCAAGGGGGACTTGGGCGGCGGTGACCGGAGCCGTCCGGGGGAACCGGGATCTCTCGGAATCCTTCCCCCCCGTCAAGTGTCAGGACGCCAGCCCGCCCCGCCCCCTCTCCAAACACGCACTCCCTCGCTGCACCTCCACCGGAGCCGGCCGCCCGGGCTCCTCACAGCGCTCATCCCAATGTCAAGCCCGCGACCCGAGCCTCTCCCGCGAGCAGCCGGCGGCGGGGACCCCGGTCGGCACCCGCGCTCGCTCCCTCCTCTGAGGAGAGGACAGCTGAGACGGAACAGGCGCGCGGTCAGTCCGCTGGACGCCGGGGACTCATTCAGAGGCTCCCCATAGCTGGACCCCCGGCACCCCGGCACCGGCCCTGCCACAGTCCCCAGAGTCCGCCTCAGGGAGCCCTGCGATCCCGTTAGGAAACAACGGAGGATGGGGCTGGGCGTCCCAAGCCGGGCTCCGAACGCCCGTCCCCGAGCTCCCCGGCATAGGCTGGCCTGCCAGCTCTTCCCAGCACTCTGCCTGAGAGTCACCCACCTGCCTGGCCTTTCGGCGCTCATCTAAAAGGCTCCTCCGCCAAGACTAGGGGACACCAGGAATTGGGTTTGTTTGCGGTGCCTCAGAAGGGGCAAGATGGCGACAAGTATCAGAGCGCAGGCGCAGCCGCGCGCTGCCAGTCGGGAGGTGTAGTTTGCCTTTCCCGCCTTTCAAAAACCGGCCACCAAAAGGCCTCCATTCATTCTGTCTCTCTTTTCCTCCAGCCTTTTGAAAGGAAAAGGCAGGTGCCGCGTGGGCGGCTGGGAGTTGTGGTCCGAACTCAAACTCGGTCCTCCTTCGCTCCTGATTGGTTGCCGTGCGAGCAAGGACCGCTGGGAGTGTAGTTCCCTTGGCTTTTACATAGTCCACACTAAAGTCTCTAGCTTCGCGCCGCCGTCTCCCAGCCAATCGGTTGCGCTCCCTGCCACACGTGGCGTCACACGTAGAGGTCAAGATGGCGTTGGCGGCAGATGTTAAGGCTCTCCTACAACCTTCACTCCACAAGGTTAGGGATGGTAGGATCGTAGGTCGGTCATTGTTGCGCGCTTGAGGATTAAAACACGGTTCCTCAGAGTCGTGGGGGGAGTTACTAGCGGTCTTCAGCCACCCAGAAGACAACTCGAGAAGAGGCAGTCCACGCTACGAGACCTGACGGTGGACATCACAGTTTGCCGGTAGCCCTGATCTAGGGGTTACTGAGTTGCAAGCAGAAAGAGGGGACCGGAGCGTTCTCCACTTCGGGTTCCTCCACAGGTGAAGTGGGAACGGTAGTGATGTCTCGTGCCTATGTCTGTCATAGGCAAGAAGGAGAAGGAAATTATTTGAGGCACTTCAATATGGTAGGTTAAGCCTTTGTTCTTATTTAATCCCACAGTAATTTTTCAGAGGTGGCCGAAGCCGGTGCTTAAGTATTGTTGAAAATTCCATCAAATTTTGTCGTTGTCCCGCCTCTACATTTTACGCTTCGGTTAATATCCAGTGCGTTAGAAATGCTCAAATCAAAAGGAAATTCTATTATGCATTCTATTGTCTCCAAGTTAACTTCTTGAGAAGTAGTTGGAGGAAAGTGGGGGACGGGGGAGGATGTAGCTCAGCGTGAGGTGTACCAGGCTCTATGCGGTCCCCAGCACTGCAATAAATAAGTAAAGTTGGAGGGTAAGTGTGTGTGTGTTAATACTACCGAGTAGACATTACACCACGTAAGTAAAAAGGTCTGTATAAATTGTGAACCACTATGCAAACACGTGAGACTACTGTTGAATGAACTGTAGATCAAAGCGAAATAAGTAATATTTAAGTTTCCTACCCTTCACACACTCTGGTCTTCCAGTGCATCCTGTTTTGAGGACAGTTTCTTAATACTTTGAATTAAACATTTTTTGAATTGATCCTTGCAGCCTTTCCCTGAAACAGGTGTAATTAAAATTTCCCCATCGCATGAATGAGAAAAACACAAATGTTCACAGAATCTCAGTTCACTCACCTGTTTAACCGTGGGTCTTCTGGCCTCCAAAGACCTTTCCCGTACAAGGAGTGTGGAAATGAGAGTTATGGAATAGAAATGGGAAAAACAAAGGCTCATAAAAACCCAACCTTACAATAAGAAGTAGCATATGTGTGATAAATAATTAACTGAATCCCCTGTTTACTATATACCAAGTACTGTATAAACATTTTTGTTCATACTAATAATCCTTACAACACTTTTATGAAGTAGAAGCTATTTACCTAATTGCAGATGAGACACTAGAGACATAGGTAGGAAATTAAATAGCTTGCCAAAGACCATATGTAAGTAAAAGGCAGAACCAGGGTTGAAATTTAACCATTTTTTACTCCAGTCTATTCTCTACACCAGTGGTTCTCAAACCCAAGAAGAGACATGGTCCTGTTAAAATTCATTTTGATTAAGTATGTTTGAGATAGGACCTAGATCCTGTATTCCTAGCAATAGTGCTACTGGCTACCTTCCATCTTTCTTTCTCCTATCCATGTCTCTGTCTTCTTTTCTTTTTTCTTCTTCTTTTTTGCTTTTCTTTTTCTTTTTGGAGACAGGGTCTCACTATAGAGCCAGGCTGGCTGGCCTCAGATTCATAATCCTCCAGCCTCAGTCCCCCAAGTTCTGGGATCACAGATGTGTCAGTATACCCAACTTCTAACTTTCTTTTGCATCCAGAAACTACCTTACCATGCTCTCTCATACTCCCAAGTTCCTGCCATTCCTTTAAGGATAAGACTCAAAATTACCCTCAGGGAGATTATACTACCCCTACTATTTCCTTTAGGATGAAACCAGCATTCCCATCTCTTCTCCCATGTCATTTATTACACACCTTCCTACAGAGATCAGAACATTGACATGTACATTTGTTTGAAAATTTCTGACTACACAACAAGCTCTTGAAGGAGACATATTAATTAGGTTTGTTCTCTGTTGTTCTTAACAATAATAGTGAAAACATCCATCACTCTGTTCCAAATGTTGTAATATGTATTAGTTTGCTTACTATGTGCAGAGATCTTATATCCACCCCATTTTGTGTATGGTAAAACAAAAGCACAGAGAGGTTAAATAGCTTGTCCATAGTAATAGGCTAGTAAAGTAGCAGAGGTATAATTTTAAATTGAGGCACTTTGACTCCAGGAAACATATGGTAATATACTTCTAAAAAAGAAAAACTAAGCTTACCCAGCTACACATAAATGGTTATAACTGCCATAATCTGGGAAAATGTATGAGTGTACCATCTATGTCTAAATTTTATTCCCCTATAAACTAAGTAGCTCAGTCATAAAACAGATTTCTTCAAGATGACTACCATCTACCATTCTTATATTGTAGTTCTATAGTAGATAAGCTAAATCTCCTGAAGGTGTTTGTTAAGATACTATGGTATTACACAGATAGACAAAATAAATAAGACTTAGGAATTCATTTCTCCATTCAAAAAAAAGCCAGGTATGGTGATTCACAGCTATAATCCCAGCACTCAGGAGGTTGAGGCATAAGGTCATTAATTTAAAGCCAGCTGAGATTATATAGTGAGCTCCAGACTGGCCTCAGCTACAGAGTGAGATCTTGTCTAAAATACAGATAAGTAAACAAATATGGGGCTGGGAAGGTGGCTCAGTGGTAGAGCACTTGCCTTGCATGCTCAAGGCCCTGGGTTTGATTCCTCAGCACCACATTAGAAAAAAGCCGGAAGTGGCGCTGTGGCTCAAGTGGTAGAGTGCTAGCCTTGAGGTGAAGGCTGAGGGACAGCGCCCAGGCCCAGAGTTCAGGCCCCACGACCGAACCCCCAAAAAATAAAATAAAATAAATAAATACGAAGAAAAATAACCAAAAAAAACCTTGAGGCCAAAGAAGTCAAGTGAATTAACCAGTTCCATGAGAATTTCCTGGCAGGACTGGGGCTGGGCTTTTAATAGCTATTCTTTCCCCTGTATTACACTGCCTTTAGATTCTTACCTTTACGAAATTTCACACAAATTAATCAATGTGTACTAAAAATGGTAATAGCAAGACCAAAAAAAAAAGTAAAATATGTAATTCTAAGGTAAGTAGATTTGGAAGGACAAAAAAAAAATTAAGAAACTAAACTGGAGATAGTGACAATTACATGTCCAACATTAGAAACACTGGAATAGTCTAGAATTGCTTTAGAAAAGATGTGAAAGTCTTTGCTACTGCCTCTAGAACTTCCAATAAATTCTGGGTTTTTTTGTTGTTGCTTTTTGTTTTTTATTTTGGTCGGTTGTAGGGCTTGAACTATGGGCTTGGGCGCTGTCCCTGCGCTCTTTAGCTTAAAGCGAGTACTCTACTGCTTGAGCCACAGTGCCACTTCTGAAATTGGTTTATTGGAAATAAGAGTCTCACCGACTTTCCTGCCCGGGCTGGCTTTGAACCATGATCCTGAGATCTCAGCCTCCTGAGTAGCTAGGATTGATTACAGGTGTGAGCCACCGGCGCCTGGCTTCTGTAATTTTTTATTTCCTAACTAGCTGGCTTCATTGTTTTAGTAGAATGATCCATTGCCCAGTACAGTCACTATCTTGCCCTTTCTGTCAAAGGAAGCTGTCAAAGCAAATCTCCTTAAACTTTCCAGAGGCTCCCTTTTTCCAACAGCATAAAGTTCCATCTCCTCTGCAAACCTATGCTAATTATTTGTGAAACCTTTTCCTAGAGCTTGGATGCTACCTCATTATCTTGACTAAAACCTGGCATTTCCTTAAATTCACTGTTTCCCTTGAAATCTATCCTAGAGTTCTTCCTTCTGTATCTCTAGCCACTGGAGTAAAAGTTAGTATTCTCTTGTCACTACACTTCCAGACCAACTCCCTTTGCATGAAGGCTTTCACCATTGAGCATTCCATGTAGTTTCCATTCTGTCACTCATCATTGGCTTTGGATGCCCCATTGTCCATCTGCTTTATGCTTCCTCTCACCAGTATACAAACCTTTAGTAACTGCTGCTCTTCTGTGTTTGTTCTTCTGAACTATTCTTCTACTTAAATCAATAACCTCTTCAATTGCAGTGAAATCTGCAGACTTCACAGGTTCCTAATTCTCTAAGCCTATTTTACTCTGAGCCCTTATTTTACTCTAAAAATCCCAGTCATTTATTTCAAACTCATCTTAATGTTTGCATATCCATGCAACCCCCTTCTCTACACCACTCTAAAACAGTCTTCAACTTTGAATCAATTCCTCTTACACCTGTCTCTCTGTCTCTGTCTCTGTCTCTCTCTCTTTCTCTGTCTCTCTCTGTCTCTGTCTCTCTCTCTCTCTCTCAATTAGAGATAAAGCCTTGGGGACTTTTCTGCCTACCCTGGCTTCAAACAGAGATCCTCAGATCTCAGCCTCCTGAGTAGCTAGGATTACATGAGCCATCATTATCATGAGCCACCAGTGCCCAGGTTATATTTCTTTTTATGTTGTTACAGATATTAATTACCCAGATATTAATTGGTACATAATAAATTGTCCTAAACTGTAATGGCTCAAAACAAAATTTACTTATTTTTGTCGGTTGTGGGGCTTGAACACTGGGCCTGGGCACTGTCCCTGAGCTCTTGGTTTCAAGGCTAGTGCTCTACCACTTAAGCCACAGTGCCACTTCTGGTTTTCTGATGGTTATTTGGAGATGAGTCTCACAGATGTTCCTACTCGGGCTAGCTTTGAACCAAGATCCTCAGATCTCAGCCTCCTGAGTAGCTATGATTACAAGTGTGAGCCACTGGCACCTGGCAAAACAGAATTTTATAGTTTTGAAGTTTCTGGTTGAATCTTGCTTAAATCCCAAGACTTTCAGTTACCCAAAAGTTGACTGGGCTAGAAGGTCAGCCTCCAAGATGGCTAGCTGCTCACATACTTGGCAAGTAAGCAAAACAGAAGGTCTCAGACTCCAAGTAGACCTTCCTGCATGGCTGAGCATCTGTGGAATGTGGGTACCTCAGATCATGTGATCCAAAATGACACTATAATAGCTACAATCTCATAAAATGTATAGATAGATGGATAGATATAAAGCTACACATATGTGGTTATAAATGAATATAACATGTCCTATGAAGGAGAGTTTACAAAACACTAGAATGTGATGAGTTGAAATATTAGTTATTGAAGACTTTTAAAAAATCTCATTTTCATGATACACTAACTTATTGCTCCATTTTATATTAATTATTGTTGTCTAATAACTAAGAGAAAGATCTCTAGAGAGAAAAATAATTTACTCAAGGTCAAGTATTTCTAAAAGTCTTCCAGGAACACACATGAATTGTAAGGAATACTGATTATGCATGGCTGCATAACAAAATATTGCTGTGGTTTAATTATTTTGCTTACAGATCTTTAGTTTGGGTAGGGCTTACAAAAGACAATTCATTTCTACTACTCTTGATAGTAGCCATGGTAGTCCAAAGGCTGAGTGAGATATGGAATCATTTGTGGGCCTATTTATTCATTTGGCTAGCAGTAATTTGGGCTGTTGCCTAAAATCTGGTGATGCTATCAGCTAGAACATTTGTATGTGGCATGTGCATGTGACCTAGGCTTCCTTATAACATATGACCAAATTCCATGGCAAATAACCAAAGACAGGAAGAAGGAAGCTACATTTTTTTTTTTTTTTTTTTTTTTTGCCAGTCCTGGGGCTTGAGCTCAGGGCCTGGGCAATGTCCCTGAGCTTCTTTAGCTCAAGGTTAGTACTCCTCCACTTAAAGCCTAAAGGCCACTTCTGGCTTTTTCTGTTTATGGGGTACTGAGGAATCGAATCCAGGGCTTCATGCATGCTAATCAAGCACTGTGTACCACTAAGCCATATTCCCAGCCCGGAAGCTACATTTTTATAATGAAGTTTTAGAAGTAGAATAGCCTTATTTCTCTCCTACTTTTGTTTATTTTTATGGTTGTTGTTTTGGGGGAGGGGGATTGTGCTGGTACTAGGACTTGAACGCAGGGCCTAGTGCTCTCACTTCTCTTTTTCACTTAAGCCTGGGGCTCTATTATTTGAGCCACACCTTCACTTCCTCTCTCCTACTTTTGAACACTCACAAGACTATCCACATTCCAGGAAAAGGATAATAGATTCCATCTCTTCATAGAAGCATGGTAGGATTCTAGAAGGTCATATTGCGTGAAGAATATTAATGTGACCATTTTTAGAAAACATCATCTGCCACAGATCACAATTCAAGTTCCTCCCACATACTTCATATTCCTTTACCCAAGATTCCCCAGAATCTCCTGCCATTATGACAAGACTTTTATAATCTAAATCAGGTCCAACTTTGAGTGAGGTTCCTCAGATTTAGTTTCTCTCAATATGAGGACTTAAATAAGAGACAAATTATCTTTTCTCCATACCTCCAGCATACAGTGGTAGGATAGGCATAGAATAACCACTATTGACCTTTCTGTTCAAAAGGAAAATCATAAAGCACAGACAGCAGAGTCTGTAACCAAAAACAGAGATATAACAATTATGAAGCTATTTCTCTAAGTAGGTCTTAGTCTTATGACATAGGCATAAGAGTGACCCTAACCCCACCTCTAGGGCTTCCTGAGTTCTGCTTTTTAAGTCATTCTTCCTTTTCCATTTTTTTTAAGGTTGATATTTGAGGCTGAGTAATTTCTCAGTATGCTTCCTGATCAAAAAAATTCATGAGCTGGGAACTGGTGTCTCATACTGTAATCCTAGCTACTCAGACTGACGTCTTAGGATTATGGTTTGAAGCCAGCTAGCCAGTAAAGAATGTGACTTTTGTTTCTTATTAACCTCCAAAAAGTCGGAAGTAGAACTGGGGCTCAAATAATAGAGTGACACACACACACACACACACACACACACACACACAGAGTTCAGGTTCTGAATTCAAGCCCCAGTACACACACACACACACACACACACACAGAATTCGGGCTCTGAATTCAAGCCCCAGTACACACACACAGAGTTCAGGTTCTGAATTCAAGCCCCAGTACACACACACACACACACACACACACACACACAGAATTCGGGCTCTGAATTCAAGCCCCAGTACACACACACACACACACACACACACACACACACACACACACACACACACACACACACACACACACACACACACACACACACACACACACACACAGTTTAGGAGTCTAAAAGGTCTTTCCATTATAAACTCTGATTCTATTCATTTGAGCTTATGGTTATATTGATATAACTCCTTTAAAATTTCATAGGGTATTTTTTTTAGCTTTTTTTTTTTTCTTCCCAGAGCTGAGGACCGAACTCAGGGCCTTGTGCTCACCAGGCAGGTGCTCTTCTGCTGAGCCAAATCCCCAACAGGGTTTTTTTTTTAAACGTATTGTTTGGAGTTTATGCTGTCCTTTAGTCAAAAGCCACACCAACAAAACCAAATAAACTCTTCTCTATCATAGATTCCTATATAACTTTTGTAGGACAATAAGTTTATTACAGCATTTCTATTAGATCTTGAAAGTACACTATTAAGACCTTTAAAGGACTTCTGGCCAGGTGCCATTGACTCACAGCTGTAATCCTAGCTAATCAGGAGGCTGAGATCTAAGGATTGTGGTTGGAAGCCATCTCGAGCAGGAAAAGTCCTTGAGATTCTTTATTTCAACTACTCAGAAAAAGCCAGAAGTGGCACTGTGGCTGAAGTGGTAGAGTGCTAGCCTTGAGCATAAAGAGGCTCAGGAACAGCACCCAGGTCTTGGGTTCAAACCCCAGGACCAGCAAAAAGACAAAGAAGGACTTTTGCCTCCTTGAATGCCTATCATAAATCTGAAGCTTTAGAGAAGATTTTACAATCATGACTTTAACTTCGTCTTTAGACCCTATCATCCTGATACCACCATAGGTCAAATCTTTGTCCAGAAGCCATAATCAGTTAGAAAGAGAAATTTTTATTTCAAAAATTAGCAAGGTCTAGTGCTTTTTCCCCCCCTGGTTTTAGGGCTTAGCTTCTGGGTCTGAGCACTGTCCCTGAGCTTCTATGCACAAGGCTAGTGCTTTTTTGTGGTTAACTTGGAGGTAAGAGTCTTAGAAACTTTTTCCTGCCCCAGATGGCTTTGAACTGTGATCCTTAGATCTCTGCCTTCTTATTAGCAAGTATTACAAGCATCAACCACCAGCACCTGGCTGGTGCTTTATTCTTTATAATCTATTATTTACTTTCTTTCATTTCTGTTATAGCTAGAAGACAAGTAGTACTTTTTAACGCTGCTTGGAAAACTCATCAACATCAGTTGGTTCATTAGGTACATTTCCAATTTTCATGTTACCACAGGTGACAGTGTTGCTAAATTTCCTCAGTTTCTTTAAACTATCACAGACAGCCTTCTCTAGAGAAATCAGCTTCTGTTGAAACCATTTAAGTTTTCATTAACACTAGTCCCAGACCTCATCTTAGGTTTTGTTTATTACAGCATCCCACTTCTGATACAAAAATCTGGTCTGGGAACAATTCCTACATAACAAATCACTAGAAAACTTTTCTAAAAGCAAGATTTGTCTTCACTCAGACATCTTTTTTAATAAGTTTTTTTCTTTTGGCGTTTGGGGGGGGGGGGTCCAGTCGTGGGCCTGAACTCTGGGCCTGGGCACTGTCCCTCAGCTTAAGGCTAGTGCTCTACCACTTGAGCCACAGCGCCACTTCCGGCTTTTTTTTTCTTTTTGCTTATGTGGTGCTGAGGAATCGAACCCAGGGCCTTGAGCATGCAAGGCAAGCGCTCTACCACTGAGCTACCTTCCCAGCCCTTAATAAGTTTTTTATTGTGAAAACACTGTACAGAGGGGTTACAATCACATGAGCAAGGTAATGAGTACATTTCTTATCAAGCATTGTTGCCTCCTCCTTTGTTTGTTTTTCCCCCTACCATCCCTTCTCTCCCATCTCTACAACTACATCCCCCTCCCCACCCCCCTGCCCCTGCCTATCTGATTTTTCCAATGGGTCAACCTGTATCCCTATTTAAACAATTTGTTTTTCCCTTCCGCTCCCCAAATTATACAACATCAAATACGGTGAAAACATGGGTCACTCATACATCTTAAATATGATCAAGGACTCTCAAATTTTCTATTACAGAAAAATGCCAATTTTAACAGTTACACCAAAATTTAAAATTAATTCTGACTCCAAAACACATGCATTTTCCTTTGTATCAGCATGGTACAGTTGGCTTTCTTAGAGGGATGAATATAAAATTTAAATGTCGAATGAGGGCTGGGAAAGTGGCTCAGTGGTAGAGCACTTGCCTTGCATGCATGAGGCCCTGGGATCGATTCCTCAGCACCACATAAGCAGAAAAAAATAAAAGCCGGAAATGGTGCTATGGCTCATGTGGTAGAGTGCTAGCCTTGAGCTGAAGAGCTGAGGGACAGCGCCCAGGCCCAGAGTTCAGGCCCCACGACCGGACCTCCCCCCCCCCCCCCAAAAAAAAAATGTCGAATGATCTTTGTGCAAAAGAAAGACTAAAAGAGGAAAAAAGTAATTGAAAACATACTAATTAGGGGCTGGGAAAGTGGCTCACTCAGTGGTAGAATGCTTGCCTTGCATGCATGAGGCCCTGGGTTCTCTTCCTCAGCACCACATAAACAGAAAAGTCTGGAAGTGGTGCTGTGGCTTAAGTGGTAGAGTGCTAGCCTTGAGCTGAACAGCTGAGGGACAGGGCCCAGGCCCAGAGTTCAAGCCCCATGACCACAAAAAAAGAAAGGAAGGAAGAAAGAAAGAAGAAAACATACTACTTAGAACAGCCATAATAACATTATAGTAAAGGCAGGGACTTTCTTGACCATGTATAGGCATGAAAATAATTCTGAATGGTTAGATATCTTTTCTCTCCTAAAATGATTTCAGTTAAACAGTAAAGAATTTACATATAGTGGAGTTCATTTGGAGTACACAGTGTTGTAAAGTTGTATGAGGTTACATAAATAAGTTGCCTTTCAATTTATAGCCTAGCACTGGTGGCTTATCCCTACAATCCTAGCTACTAGGGAGACTGAGATCTCAGGATTAAAGTTCAAAGCCAGCCTGGGCAGACAAATTCTGAAGCCTCTTATCTCTAACTGGCCAAGAAAACCAGAAGTGGAGGTGCGGCTCAAGTGGTAAAAGAGCCAAGCAAGTGCACAAGGCCCTGAGTTCAAGGTCTAGTACCAGCATACAAAACCAAAGACAAAAAGGCCCTTTCTTGATATATGAGGGAGACAGACACATAAACAAATAATTGGCTTACACTATGGTATCAGTGTTATTAATGAAGTTGTGAAAAAAGGGTTAAGGAGCCATTTACATTAAAAAAAATTATTATTGTTTTAAAGGGAATATACAGCAGGGTTACCTTTATGTATGTCAGGTAATACGTACATTTCCTTCTTTTTGCTTAGTATCATCTGTTCCTTCATTCTCTCCCATTCCCGCCCTCCCATTTCTGCCCACAATTTGCTTGATTCACTTTCATCAATGTCCAGTGCAGCCCATGGGCTCTGCTGCAGCCCATTTTCACCTGTTTTCCACTGAATCTTGCCCTCCTTCATCTTCCCTCAACTGCATTCACAATTTTTTAATTAGTTCAGTTAATTAAGAGCTAGTGAGAAAAGGTCTCCAAAAAGACATATGTAAGCAGGTTCTTACAAAGTAGGAGGTCTAGACTAGATAGATGTGTAGCTCAAATAGTAGAGTGCTTGTCTAGCAAGCATGAGAAGTTCAACAGATAGGAGAAAGGGTATTCAAAGCAGAGAAAGAAATGCAATGGCAAACTCATGAGTATAATGGTTGGAATTGGAGAACTGTGTATTTCAGTGTATAAAGAAATGAGAGGTTAGCCAAGCACCAGTGGCTTGCACCTGTAATCCTAGCTATTTAGGTGGCTGAGATCTGAGGATCATGGTTCAAAGCCAGCCTGGGCAAGAAAATACACAAGACTTATTTCCAGTTAACCACCAGAAAACCAGAAATGGCACTGTGGCTCAAGTGGTAGAGTGCTCACCTTGAGCTGAAGAGCTCAGGGACAGCGCCCAGGCCCAGAGTTCAAGCGCCATGACCAAAAAAAGAAAAGAAAAGAAAAAAAGAAATGAGAGGTTTAGGGTGGACTCATTACTACAAATTGGCAGTACCTCTAGTCTTGGACCTCTTGTCTGATATCCTCTTACCAGAAAAGGAGCACCTCATTATCACCAAGTACAAGTTGAATTTTTTTTTTTTGCTGGTCATAGGGTTTGAACTCTGGGCCTGTGTACTGTCCTTAAGCTCTTCAGTTCAAGGCTAGCTACAGCTCCACTTCTGGCTTTTTCTGCTTATGTGGGGCCGAGGAATCAAACCTAGGACCTCATGCATGTGAGGTAAGCACTCTACCACTGAGCCACCTTCCCAGCCCTACAAGTTGAATTTTATGTTCCATATGTGACATCTGCAGACAGGCAAGAGAAATATTAGGACTATCAGGAATATTTGAGAATGAAAGTTCAAAGTTTACTATCTTCCAGACATACCCAGTAGCTGAGAGATGTTGGTAGGCCTCATTTTATCCTGGCTAGGGTGGAAGCCTTTCTGATGGTGATGGCAGGGAGGCTATAGTTTTGTTTTCTGTGGTAGTCAGCTATAGTAAAGTGCTTATTGTCTAATTGTTTTGTTTAACGAGGCTACTCCCTTCCCAGTTTAGTGACTAGAGAAAGCTGGCTTTTTTTTTAACAAGTTTGAAATTTATTCTTTATTTTCATAGTCCTTTTCCCTTTAGAATAGCTGTATTTGAGATGTTTAACAATGATGTGACAATAAAAGATATTTTAAGTGTTTTTCTTAAAACAAGAAAACTTTTCTGAGATGGCTAGGTTTATAGAAAAGTTGACAGAAGCTTTTTAAAGTTACTGGGAATCCCACACCCACACACATTCTCACATTGACATTTACTCTGTCATTTACATGTTGCTTCATTATGGTATGTTGTAAAACGTAAGACCTGACATCAACATGGCATGATTAGGAAAAGTACATAATTTACATTAATTTTTTATTGGCAGTGTTGGAATTGGATCTCAAGCCTTCAACTTGTGAGACTAATATTCTACCACTCTATCCATAGTCCCTGGCAAGAGCTGGTTCTTTGTAAGGCTTAAAAATAAAAATAAGGGGCTGAGAAGGTGGCTCAGTGGTAGAGCGCTTGCCTTGCATGCTCAAGGCCCTGGGTTCGATTCCTCAGCACCACATAAGCAAAAAGAAAAAAGCCGGAAGTGGCGCTGTGGCTCAAGTGGTAGAGTGCTAGCCTTGAGCTGAAGAGCTGAGGGACAGTGCCCAGGCCCAGAGTTAAGGCCCCACGACTGGACCCAAAAAATAAATTAATTAATTAAAAAAATAAAAATAAAAATCTGTGCCAATCTGCATTTCTATTGGCTGACTTCATTTTCTGAGACAAAAAGAAAATCCCAAAGAACCTATCACAATGTGTTCCTTAGGTTGTAGGTCTTAGCTGGTCTGTCTGTCTTTCAGAGTCTTCTTATGCTTGTTTTATGTGTGTGTTACATATATTTGTAAGCATTATGCCCACCTCTGGTCCTCATATCCACCTAGACCTGAGCCCTCCCAGCCCTAGAGTTGCTGCCATACATCTGGCCCCTCCCTCTCTCTGCCCAGACCCATCAGAGCTCCCATCTAACTCACTACTCCTCAGATCCTGCTGCTATCTAGATACTGGAGGCTGCCATATGCTCCCTCTCAGGGGAAAATATGGCTCCTCTAATAAACCTTGTAATCATCTTTCTCCTGTGCCTGCCTGCCTGCCTCTGCATGGTCTCCTGGGATGGATGTGATGGGTCCTTTCAATACTATTTTACATGCAATAGGATTTTTAGCAGTACCAAGCAGGAAGAATAGAAAAAAATAAATTCACATATTTTTGTAAGTGGCAGACTCAGACTAATTGAGTTTCTACAAAGATATAATAACAATACTCTGAGAAAGGCAATGATAAGAGAATGAGAAGGAAAACTGTAGATTGAGAGAAAAATACTTGTAAACACCTGTTGAAGAACTTCTGTTCGTGTAAGAAAATAATTTAATTTTAAAAACAGGCAAAAGACATGAAAAGATACTACACAAAAATGATATAAAGATGGCAATTAAGCACATGAAGATGTACTGAATATGATTAGCTGTTAGAAAAAGAAAAATTAAATTCATCATATAATAACTCTATAAACCTAATAAAATGACTGAACTAAAATATATTGAAAATATTATGTTCTAGTAGGAATGCAGAGCCACTGGAACTCTCATACATTGAGAATAGACAGGCAAAGTGGAACAGAACATTCATAGAGGTGCTTAAGAAAATGCTATGGAAGGAGATGGATTCTTTCCATCACAGAAGGCTTAGCACAAATAGCAATTAGGTTGATCCTTATTAGATTAGTAGTTTCTTACCAGATAGAAGAGTATGGAAAAAAATTTCAAGGATCTCAATGCAAAGTAATAGGAGAAGCAAAGGCATGGAACTATAAAAGTACATAAAGAATGCGACCTCCAGTGACAACCTCAAAAAGTAATGTGTATATGTGTGTGCACATGCGCACATGCATGCCAGTACTGGGGCTTGAACTCAGGACCTCACATTCTCACTAGGCTTTATACTTCCAGTTAGTGTGTTCTACCACTTGAACCATACCTCCAACTCTGAGATGTTAGACTCTGGGATGTAATCCTCTGCCGGGGGTGCTCATCAGAATAGCTCATCAGAATAGCTGTTCAGTGTCAAAAGACTAATATACATTGTTGAATGATATCCTTATATAGCTGCTGAGATGTTATCTCTGCCCTAACAGTTTCTGGGTTTGTGATTTTCACTATATCTCATGGGAGAGCCCCAGACTTAATAGCACAAGTTATTGCCATTTGTTCAGTCCATGTTAGAACCCAAGTGGCAAAAACATTGTGCTCTAGACCGTGACTTGACACTGATTAATGACTTGATTATTTAAAAAAAATTTTTTCAAATGAAAATAGAAATAGACATGGTATCACACATTGAGTTTTTCCCCTAGTTCATTTTGGGGAAAATAGCATTTTTTAAGGTTTACCCAAGTGCTAAGATGCCTCAGGTGAGGAGCTGATGATTATTAGTAATTATCCAAGGTGAGATCCTAGATATTTCACAAATATGGAAATAATAATCCTGTCAGAAATGGAAATCAGCTATCATGAAGGAAGGGACTATAAATCCAAACATAATATCCAACTTGTCTTCACCTCAGAGAGTTTCCAGCTGTTTATGACGTTCTGCTGTGATTTGCCAGAGATGAAATGCATTTTTAAAACTCTGTTCCAGCCAGCTGAATGGAAAGCTTGGAGCCATATTCTCTCTCAAGAAGTGTTGAGCACTTGTGAAGTCTGCAGAAATAGTAGAAGGTGTCCACTTTCTTGTCAGTTCCAATTAAGATCTTTTTCTGGCAATACCAGAATTGATCATTAATTTCTAAGTGAGCTAGTGGAAGAGTAGGTCAGGTTCCATCTCTCTTGAGTTGAAAAGGCCTTGTTGAGATGCTGTGGGCTTTAAAGTTATCACTTCAAGGCTAGAAGTTCGAATCCAAGAGTTCCTAAAGACAGAGGACATTTAAATAAAAAAGCACACTTATGGCAATCCCAGTGGGTATATCCATTGAGAAATGATTGTGGGAAGGAAATCAGCCAAAAATGCCCGTGTGAGTGTGTTCACATGCACACACATTCATACACATGGCCTGCAATGAAGCATACAAGGCAATCAGCAGTAATAGCAGTTATTATGCCAGATTAAAATTATATTGAAATCTTGAGAGTAAAGACTGAGGCTTTTTTGTGGCAATTTCACACCTACAATCACACCACCCTCCTTTAAGTTTCCCCAATTAGAGCATCTTAATGCTCTACCCTTTGACTGTATCCCTTCCCATTCTTCCTTTACCTAGAATACCTTGACCCCCTTATCTTCTTCCATGTCTGTCTTTTGAAATGTGTCAGAAATCCTCATTTTGTATAGTCATCTCACTGTCTTTTGAACTTCTGTAAACGCAGATGGGAGTGCAGAATGTTCTGAGAGTCTAAAAGTTCTGGATTTGAAATCCAGTTCTACATTCAAACTCTTGAACAAGTTATATCACCTCTTTGTGCTTCAATTTTCTCTAGATGTTTCTTTGGGAAATATTTAATGTGATAAAGTATGAGAAGCATCTAGCTCTGAGACTGGTAAAAGATAAATTGTCAGTGAGTGAATATTAGTTTATTGTTAGTTAATGTTAGTTTATTGTTCAATGGAACTAGCTCAGTTCCTCCAAAGTGTGATCTCCCTCTGTCTACAGATTCTTTAACATCTCTATTAGATTTCTTTGCCCCATTCCACCAGTCATTTATCAGATAGTTTCCCTCCTCCATTCCACAGTGCCTTACTTATGCCTTTTTTTAACCCACTTCTTGTTCTATAAAATCCATTTTATTTCCTTTTTCCGTAGGCTGAAAAATGTCTCAAGGGCACTATCTTTAACAACTCCCATAGGGACTAGTTTAGGAAAGACATTCTGTAAATGGTTGTCTAATTGAAATAACATTTAATCCTGCTTTCTGGGTAACGTGCCTTCTCTCAAACAAGTGTCTAAGTAGCAAGAAGGAAATTCCCCTGCAATTAAGTGGTTCAGAGTTGATTGCTGTCCATTCAACCCAAATAAGCAGATCTTCATTTTCCAGATGTCTTTGTTTTCCCCACATCCAGCCTAGCTAGCCCAGAGGAACAGTCTCATAAGGATAACCCACATATTTTTTTCCTGCTGATCTGATTAGAGACTGAAATACTTTCCTTGAAGAAAGTATACAAGAATAAATTTTTCCTCTCTTTTTTCCAAAGGATAGAAAGTGAGAGGAAAAAAGAAAAGTTGAAACCAGGAAAATCTCTACCTCAAAATATGAAGCATTTATGGTATACAGAACAGATATTCTGGGTGAAAACATCAGAGCTCAAGCCATAAAGGACTCTATAACTGCGTTGATCTTAGCAAAATAAACAGCAAAAAAAAAAAAAAATCCTCCCTGGAAATTATTTTTGCAGTGATATCTGTACCAATGAAGAAATAGTCTTCAATTCAACAAATACTTTTTTCTTGAAATTCTAAGTGCAGGGCACTGGAATTGTGGAGATACTGGTAAAACCTTTACTAATGAATAGACTTCTCATCTTAATCTATTGTTTTGTGCACTCATTTATTTTCTTCATAAGGAAGAGCACAGTGTTTCGGTCAGCATTCAGTTAAGGAAGCAGAACTACTATGAGTTAATGGATGAGGAATTTATTATAGTAATTCCAACTTTCACAATTATAATAGCTAGGAATGTCCTAGCTACAAGGTAAAAGAAGGCAGGGAATAAATGGAGTCATCAGCTTCTAGAAGATGCCAAGCATAACTATCTACCACAAAAGAACTATATAGGAAGAGCTGCTGGAGAGGTCTACAGAATCTGTGATATATACCCAAATGTCTGATGGTAGGCTAGAAGCTACTGTTGGTCAGCAGAGTCCATAGTCAGCAAGCGCTGGGTGAATGCAGGACATGAGAACAAGCTATAACCTGCTAGCACCTCCACATCAGCTGGTGTTATGAATTCCCATGACTGCCAGAGAGCAGTGACTGCAGATTCCCTTCTTCCCAAATCTTGAGCATCTATTGTTTTAACCAACTTTAAACAACAGCCATACAGCTGAAGTTTAACTGAGCTGACCACACATATATTTCCTCCATAGCCATAAATTCATTTCTGCCTTCTCTCAATTTTCTACACCTGAAAAAGACTGGACTTTTAAGCCCCTAATCCTGATTCTGATCCTCTCTAGTTGTATGACTAAAAGTGAATTCCCATTTTTGGACCTTAATGCATCTGAAGGAGATCTTTTCTTGATAGGCCCTGTGCTTATATTTCCCACGCTGTGCTGGAACTTCCAGTTTCCTTGTCTGTTTTTCACCAATCTGAGAACTCCCCAAGAACAGAAACTTTCATAGTCTTTAACCTGAGAACTTAGGGCTAGGGAACACAAAATATGCCAACGAAGTAAAGATTTGTCAAAGAGGAAAATGAAAACTCAAAGGAAAGTCAGAGGCCTGAATATTTCAAGTAGTAGGTCTAAGAGGTGATACCAAGTAATAAAAAGAAGCCAAGTCCATGAGCCAGGAATCACAGTGATTAAAATGTGTAGGCAAGTAGGAGTCCATGAATAGTTTAAAACATAAACTGTGGATGAAGTGAGAGTCTGGCTGAAGTACATCCAGGGTATATGGGAGCGTGGAAAGCATGAACAGTCTATAACCCTGCAGAGAGTGGGGTACCATTAGAAGGAAGTACAGTTTGATTTTGGTGGTTTGTTTTAGCAAGTTGTGAGGCTTGAACTCAGGGCCTGGGTACTGTCCCTAAGCTTTTTCACTCAAGCATAGCACTCTACCACTTGAGCCAAAGCACTACTTCCAGTTTTCTGGTGGTTAATTGGAGTCTCATAGACTTTACTGCATGGGCTGGCTTCAAATCATGCCTGAGTAGCTAGGATTACAGGTGTGAGCACTGGTACCCAGCTGATCTTAGTTTTGAGAAACTGTATAAGAGATTCCTAGACAGAGGCCAACAATGCAATGGAATACAGGAAAGATCCAAATTCAGGGGAATGCATGTGTGTTTGGTGTGGTGGAAAGACAATTGACCCAGACCCAGTAGGACAATGGTTATAAATTATCAGGTTGATTTGTCCAGAGATATATGACTTGTTTCCCCCAAATAGTTTTTTTGTTTTGCTAACACTTTTTTAAATTGAGAGATTTCACATATATTCAGGTTCTCCATCTTGTGTAGGAAAAAAATCAGTTCAAGCCACACTAAGCTCTTATTCATTCCCACATGGATCAAGTGTTTTTGTCCTTTTAGATGCTGTGTGTGTTTTGTAATCTCTAGCCTCACCACACCCTCTTGTCATCACACTTGCACTTTTCTTTCTTTTTAAGAGGAGAAATGTTTCTTCAGTACCAGTGTCTCTGAGAAAAGTAAAAAATGGAGGTTAGATGGTAAGCATAGCATTTAAGAAAATGGGGAACAGCATGTTTTTATGTCGGAGAAAACAGCCCATCCCTTGCAAAACTACACCTTTCTCTTAAGCCAGTTCCCTTTACTTTTGTTTATGTTATCTGCAGGGTTAGCTTTGTTAAGAGTGATGACTTCACAGGGCCACCTCACTTTCATAAAATCTTGCAGTACTCACAGACCATCAAGAAGGAATGTGCTGGGTGTGCTAGTCTTAAAGAAGGTGTGGGAGACACGTCTGGCCTGATCCTGTCGAAGAGAGTCCAACATTGACTCTCAGAGCCTCAAATAGGTGATGAATCAAGTAAAAAGAAATTGAGAGGATTCAGTAAAAGGTTTGTCCTGTTCCCAAAGGCAGTTATTGGCCAGGTTTCTTTTCAGCCAGTAACACTAGAGGAGATAAGCTTTCCCCCATACCCTAACTCCTATCTAGGGCCAGAAGACTGAGGTGATCCCTGTAATCAGGGTCCCCAGAATTAGCTCCCTCTCTCAATAAAGGATACTGGATCCTTTAGAACACCACGCCCTCCCCCATCTCTACCACCACATCCTCACATCCTAGGACTGTATTTTACTTATAAGTATCTAAACCCTCCAACCCTTTTAGAACCTTGAATTCCTGTTCCTAAGCTCCCAACAGCTGGTGAGAGAGACTGCCGTGGGCTCTTTGGGGACCTCCTGTCTTTAGTGATGATTCTGTGCAGCTCAGCTCTGGCAGACTTACCTCTGCTCCCTGTGTAACTGATCCTAGTCGGCTGGTTCTGTCAGCACTTCTGTGTATACTAGGACATGTGTGAGCCCCCAGCTGGGTGGAACCCTCAGTGAAGTGTGTTTCCTCCCAGGCCAGTGAAACGGCAGAAAGTTAAATGCTTGGGATTCACTCGTCTTAGAAATAGTGCTTTCACTGGGGGATCAGGAAAAAGAGATTTCCTTAAGCCTTCAGATTGATCTCTCTGCTCCCTTTCTTCTCCCACATCAACTCTGCTTATTTCTGCAGAATTAACATAGAGCATACAACACATGTCATGTTTCAGATCAGAATCCTTCAGCAGCTTCCTATTTTCTATCAAATTAAAAAATGAAGTTCTCTTCCCTGGCATGTTGTACTTTTTGCAATATCATCCCCAAATGCTTTATCTGGACTTATCTTCCTATCACTATCAATAACAAATGCTCCAGGCAGAATAACATGAGGGAGGCATTGTCTGCAAGCATGGAATTTACTTTCCTTCATTTTTCTCTAATATAACCTCTTCTACCTTGAGGTACTTGCCACAAAGCATATTTCTTCTCGAATTCTGACTAAATTCAACTTGCTTTAATTATAGCTATGTGAATTTTGCTAGACTGGGCTCAGAAAACAGTAGCCAGATATTCTGTATTACCATGATCTGGCCAGGACCTGATAAATTCAAAATGCTCAGATATATTTATTTGAATTGATTAAGTTCCTCCCTGCCATATTTTTGGATAGATTTGGAAAATGTAATACTAGACTCTTCAGCAAAGGAACAACTATTAAATGTCATTTTGTCCAAATACTATATTTGATGATAGGAATCCTGACATTTCTGCCAGGAGGTGGTTCCAAATCACTTCTCACTAAGACAGTTAAAAAATAATTGAGCCCATCCAGGTAGAATTAAACACATGGGGCAAGAGAGGAATTTCATGCAGAATGGTAAGTTTCACTGTGCCTAGTATGTCCTTCCCACTGGATGTTCTCAAGCTTCTGTAGCAAGTCCAGTCTGCTATTAATAGAGTACCATGACCAACCCAGCTTGTGTGTACCACTCACAATGTTTCTGCCTTACATCCTGAGGCCTCCCCTCCTCATTCTCAGAGCAGAGGAACTTCATATTTTAGGTACTATACATTATAGATTTAAGATTCTGAGAAGTTCACTCCCAGGAATTCATAGGCAATGAAATACAGAAGGAAGAGTGTGGTCTCTTAAGCCAGCTAGATGGGGTTCAATTTTCATTGTTTTGCTAATCTGATGTGAATAAGAACTCTAGAATTAAGCAGAATTAGATTCAAATGATATTTTGCCATTTCTTTTCTTTGTGACCTTCTCTGAGCCTTAATTTTCTCGTGAAAATTTGAGCCAATAACACTATCTCATTGGTTTTGATGACAAATTAAATATATGTGTGTCGGATAGGATGTCTTTGGCTCCAAGTAACAAAGCCTCAAAATGGCTAAAACAATAAAGAAAAGTTATTTTCTTATATCACAAGAAGTCTAGACATAGAGAAGCTTCAGGATTAGTTAATTCATAAAGAACCAGGTTCTTTTTATCTTTTTGCTCTACCAACTTCCCTCTGTAGGCTTTCTTAGGCTAGATTCCTTTGACTTTAAGATGGCTGCCACATTCCCAATCATCACATACAGACCCTACAAAATGCATTAGTAGAAAAAGATCATCTCTTCCATGTCTTTGTTTTTTTATTTTATTGTAAAGATGCTGTACAGAGGGATTACAGTTACATGAGTAAGGTAATAAGTACATTTCTTGTTGAGCATTGTTACCTCTCTCCTTTGTTTTGCTCCTACTATCCCTTCCCTCCCCCACTTTTCCCCACTCCTCTTTCCCCACTTCCATGTCTTTCTAAGTATGAGAAAACCTTTCTCTTTCTCAGAAATTCCTCACTTAATGTTATCTCTCATATCTTTGACCAGATCTGAATAACAAGCTTTCCTTTAATCCAATGACTGACAAAAGGGAGTAGGGTCACCATGACTAGCTTGGCCAGTCATACTGGAGGTAGAATCCTTTTTCTTTACAGATGGATATTTGAACAGAATTGGGATTCTGTAGCAGAGAAGGGGAAGCATGGTTGTTAAGAATGTTTAACATGGAGTCTAGCACATAATTAACCTATATTAGCTATTGTTATTAACTCTTACTATAAGTTATATGAACTTGTTCATGTAACAAATCCAGAGGCCCCCATTTCCTCAACTGTAAAATAGTGATAAGATCTGGTTTATTATAAAATTAAAGGAGATGACACATTTAAAGTTTTTGGTGTTTAATAAACAATGGTGACTTATAGTTGTATAAACTAGCAATAAACAATGGCAACTTATACTTGCTAGATCACTTTGGCTGTAGATCTCCAACAAAAAAGTTCTTTTGGTTGACTTCACCCTGAAGAACTCAAAAGAATACTGATTAGAAACATTCCATACTTAGTGTTCTATAATTGTGAAGCTGCATATTAATCTTCCAGGCCCTAATCTTGGCAATACAGTTGTGCATGTCCAACAATTCTCCTGATATATTGTTTGTTTGTGCCAGCCCTGGGGCTTAAACTCCAGGCCCCTGTGCTGTTCCTGAGCCCTTTTTGCTCAAGGCTAGGGCTCTAGCACTTGAGCCACAGAAGTCACTTGAGCTTCTGGCTTTTTTGGTGCTTCATTGGAGATAAGAGTCTCATAGACTTTCCTGCCTAGGCTGGCTTTGAACCATGATCCTCAGATTTCAGCTTCCTGAGTAGCTAGGATTGCATGAGCTAGAAGTGATCTCTGTGAAGTGTTCCACTGATCCTAGCTCCTAGAGATCATTTTAGGCAATCCTGCCTCCCCTACTGAAGAACTTCATAGCCTATCCAGCATCAACAACCACAACTGAGAGCAGATCTGTTAATGAGTTCTCGACTCAGACCAGGAAGTTGATGGGCAAGAAAGCATAGATGCCCCTTATTCCTTCACAGATTTCAGGACTATGGCTATATCAAGTCATGGTTGCCATCCCAGCTCTACCACTTACTTACCAGCAGTGTGACCTGAGGCAGAGTACCTCTCTTCGAGTGCTATTTCATCTTTTATCCCCTTAAACTCAGACCTCCAATTACTGTTCCTGAACAACTATACCTTCTTTCCCATCCTTTACCTATACTCTTCTACCAGGATCATTGCCAATCCTCTACTCTGTAAGCCCTACCCCCTTACCATTCAGGAAAGTACTTCCACCTTTCTTCTGCAGTGCAAGTGATCCTAAAGTGTCTTGCACTTGCTTCTATTAAAATGATCTCCCAAGACTGTAACTTTATTTACTTCCCTGTCTTCCCCATTGGATTATGAAACCACAAGTTAAAGCGAGGTCACCTCATCCTGATTTATTCATTTATTCTATGATGAGTAGAAAGTGATGAAGTACCATCACTACACTGAAGTCAACCAGTGAAGGGGGAGAGCTTGCAGTGAAGTTTCCGTAAGTGTTAGGCAGGGCCCCAAAGAGCACCACAATATCATTCACCCTCATTCCCTAGTCACTCCTGGAATCCCAACCATGACAGAATTACATGATGTCTTACTTCCTGGGGAGACTATCCAAGCAAGTGGATCATTTCAATAAACAAATAGTAGAAGCATGGAATGAATAGGAGAGGGAAATGTAGGCCCCCCAAAAGGAGGCAAAAATCAGACTTGGCAAAAAGCTGTGAATATATTCAAAGCCAGTAGATTTACAATTGGGAATTTTGTTTCCACCTGGACTTCGTCTGCCTCCAATATAGTTAACAGGCAGGGTCGAATATAATGCCAGAGTGATTTGGAGGAAGTAGGACACCTAGATTCATTTACTTGGAAAGAGTTCTGAGTTTTTTACTTTCCATCTTCAAACATATAGGGGTATGGTTAGCTTAAGGCACCCTTTCCCCCCAACCATACACAACTATTAATATTTTAAGTAACCCAAATCCTGTGCTTCCTCAAGAAATTAGTTAGAAAATTATAAAGATGCTTAAGATAATTTTTAAATTGTTTTTCTGGAGTGCAGGAAGATTTAGGCATTCTGGATACTCATATTTGTCTGAGTTGAGCCAAACTTTTGTATCCTATTCCTTTCCATTCAGTGCCCTAACTTCATATAAGAAACCTGAGGCATCTGTGATTTCTACTAACCTTATAATTCTGTGCCCACAGAATCAGTTTGATTCTGGTTTTTAATTATATTAGTCTTATAACTATCATAGTTTTGCTTTTTAGGTTTGTGTGTATATGTGCATGTATGTGTGTGCATCTGTATGTATGTGTGTGTATGTGTCTTTGTATGTGTGTGTACTGTTCCTGGGTCTTGAGCTCACTGTCTGGACACTGTCCCTGAGCATTTTTGCTCAATGCTAGTGCTCTACCACTTGAGCCACAACTTCACTTCCAGCTTTTTAGTGATTAATTGGAGATAAGAGTCTCATAGACTTTCCAGCCCAGGCTGGTTTTGAACTGCATTCCTCAGATATTAGCCTCCCGAGTAGGATTATAGATATGAGTCAACATTTTTAATATTTTTAAAAAGTATTTACCTACTTAATATTTTTAAAAAGTATTTAAAGCTATAACCAACACTCTGAGTCTGCCACTGACACCTGGCTAGTCTTTTAAAAAATTAGAGCTATAACTGAAACTCTGATTCTCTCTACATACCTAGAACTCAGATTTTAGAATTCTTTGAAGTTTAATATTTTACCTCCCTTTTAAAATTTTTATTGGCTTATATAAGTTATCGGGTGGGAGTTTCATTGTGATATCTCCAAATATGTTAAGGTTTTATTCCAATCAACCTCACCCCTTCTATCATACTCTTTTCCCCCTCCTCTCTAAGAAATAACTTCCCAACAGGTTTCCTGGTTCCATTTTCATAGTTGTAAATGGTCTAGTTCAACATTATTGGAATTTTATTTTGATGAGACCCTTAGCACAGTGAGAAGATAATCCATCTTAAAATCCTTTCAGTCATCTTAGTTCTCATCTTAATAGTGCCTTCCAGCAGTCATTTAGTTTTCCAAAGGATGCCTTCAAAGGCATCACAGGTATTAACAGGTGACAGTTTAACTTTTGTGTGTGTGTCACATGGCATATAGCATTATTTGCTGGGATATACAATCTACCAGAGGCTCCCAGTATCCCTGTACATCTTTGTCAAGTGTGCCAAACTGCAAAAACCAACCATTCTCTGCTGGAGTTATTCACAATGGAATTAGAGCATAGAACCATATGATTCGTATTCTAACAATTCATTCCCAAGGGGGAGGGGACTGAATCATTGACCACTTACTATAAAAGCTTCTAAACTATTGGCCTAGGATATCATTCAGATAATTATATTGCCCTCTGAGACTTGGGCGGCAAGAAACTAGTTCTTTTTTGGCTTGAGACCAGAACTCAATCTCAGTATCTAATGCTTTCACTCATTGGCACCAGCCAATGGCTCTAACACCTGAGCTATGCCTCCAACCCCAAGAAATTTGTGTCAAAAGGTGGCCCAGCCATTTTCTATACTGAGTAGTAAACTGTCTTCTTATTTGATCTAGTGAGCCTTTGTGTGTACTTCCAGTACCAGTATATTGAGCACCAGTAGGATTGTGTGAAGCCAAGTTAGAATTCCTCTTATTCCTTATCTCCCATGATACTGAGCTTCTTCCCTGACACAGTATCCCATTTTCCAGTCACAATGAGATCATCACTGAATTCAAGCCCACTCAGGTCATGTTACAATTTCAAGATTCCCATCGTTAGGAGTCAGTTTTTCACAATCATTAGCTCTGTATCAGCAAATGTCCTGTCAGGAAAACCAATCATTTTAGGTCTGTTTTTTTCAATGATAGCCATTAACCACATGTGGCTATTAGCATTTAAATTGTTACAAGAAGTTTAAATTTTAGTTCCTTAGTCACACAAGCCACATATTTCAAGATTTCACTGGTCAATATGGATCAGAGATACTGTACTGGTCAGCACAATCAGGTCATTTTTGTCCTTACAGAAATGATAAATTATATAGCAGAAAATGCTAAATTACCTAACAGATTTGGTTATTTAACTGATCTGTCAAATAGTTTGGGAGATTTAGGGTTGGGTATATAGAAACTAAGCAATGTAGTTTCCTATTTCATCTTGGATTTTTGGCAGGTACTGGTGTTTGAACTCCAGGCTTCAGTCTTGCTATGGCAGGGAAGCTACTACTTGAGCCCTGCCACTAGATCTGGAGCTAAGCAAAAGAAAACTACAAGGTAATTATTAACTGTGGAAAAAACTAAAATGTTAATAAGAATGGAAATGTAATCATAGAGCCCTATACAATTTCACTGAATAACATTAGACCATACTAATTATGAACAGTTGAAATATTTCTATACTTGTTAGTATAGTATGATACCTAAGCTCTTGGAGAACTCTGCTGCTATCACTGTCTGCCCCTACTCCTCCATCTTACAACTCTCAAACTTTCAGGATCTTGTAACTAAACAAGCATTACCTGGGCTGGGAAGGTGCCTTAGTGGTAGAGTGCTTGCTTTGCATGCATGAGGCCCTGGGTTCGATTCCTCAGCACCACATAAGCAAAAAAAGTCAGAAGTGGCGCTGTGGCTCAAGTGGTAGAGCACCAGCTTGAGCTGAAGAGCTGAGGGACAGTGTCCAGGCCCAGATTTCACACCCCACAACCAGCCAAAAAACAAACAAACAAAAAAAAAAAACAACAAGCATTACCTGTATTGGTGGGGAATCCAGAACTCTACCCAAGATAACAGTGTCTGATTAGATTTGTCAGTGCCTACACTGGTTAACAGTCTCTAGTCCCTCATGGGCTTTGCTTTAGGCTCTCCAAGAAGACTTACTAAAGCCAACTTGCTATGCCTACCTGCCTGGGGAACTCTTTATGCAAGCCATCTAGAGACTGTTCTAATACCCACCAGCTGATAGCCCTCCTGCCTGAACTCACATGATCTCCTATTCATGAATGTTTTGGATGCCCCCAGAAGACTCAGACATCAACAAGAGCAATAGGCTAAAGTCCTTTATTTTTTGTTTTATGTTATTTCGTTTGTTTTGTTTTAGTTCCAGTCCTGGGGCAGGAACCTCAGGGAGCTGTCCCTGAGCTTTTTTGCTCAGGGTTAACTCTACCACTTGAGCCACAGCTCTACTTCTAGCTTTTTGGTGGTTAATTGGAGGTAAGAGTCTCACAGACTTTCCTGGCCAGGCTGGCTTCAAACTGCAATTTTCGATCTTAACTTCCTGAGTAGCTAGGATTACAGAAGTGAGCAAATATTTTTAGTGGTAATTCTGGCCATAATATAAAAATATGGCACAATAATTTAACCAAAATTTTGATATAATTATAAATCTAGTTATATTAGAGGATGGGGAGGGTGTAGCATTAGAGAAATCTTCCATTTAAAGTCAGTAAATCATGTTTGATCTTAAAAAAATAGCAGTATATTTATTTTATAAGGAGAATGGAAGCACATAAAGGAAATATCTGAAAGTTGCAAGTGATTAGTTTTCTCTAAGAAGCAAAGCTTGGGGAGGAGGAGGAATGTGAAAGAATCTACTATTTTCTGTTGTAAGCTATAAAGAAAAATTTGACTTTTGGACCATCTTTATATATTGCCACTAGTGCTTCTGCTACTATTGTTGTTATTATTATTGTTATTATTACTATACTATTATTATTAGAGAGGTGATAGCTAATAGTGATGGTAGTAAGAGAGAGATAAGTGGTTCCAAGAATATTTAGGAGATTAATTGACATAACCTGCTGCTTGCCTGATATAAGAGACAAAGGAGAAAAGACTGGGTTTTGTTGCCTGACCTAGAGGAGAACTGTCTCTTAGTGATCACTTGGATGCCAAGGGTACTACATGGAGGAAGAATGACTAACCCTACTTAGGAATTGATTCACAGAGAATGGGGTACTCTTGAGCTGCTTTTGAAACAAATGGATATACTTCCCTAAAGGTTAAGCTGTGAGGTAAGAGGATATCTTAATGAAAGGATACTCTTTTACAGAGTTGGCAGAAAATAATAGAAAATACAAAGAGACAATGCACAGGAGCATCTTTCTGAGGGGAGACAGATGTCCCATATGGTATAAGAATTCAGGATGCATGCTGGGAGAAGAAAATAGGTAAAAATCAAGTAAAAGCAAAAGTTTTCAACCAGAGCCAAGGGCCTCTCTTGTAGCCAAGTTGTCCTCTCCCTTGAACTGGTGACAAAATAACAGGTACAAGCCTTCTATAAACCATTTGGACCTTTCAGAAACTATCCAAATGTTTCTAACTTATCCTAGTATTTCTACTCCTAGGATTGTTTCTAAGGATGTAGGATTTTTAAATGATAGAGTGAGCAATATATAGCAATATATTTATTGTGTCATTATATTAGAAATAATGATAAGTTGGAAAACAACCAAAATTTCCATCACAGGAGAATACTAATGTAATCACTCAATGAATATGAATATGCAGACTGGTATTCCTGTCAGTTTAGATAAACTCACCCAGGAGGCCTAATGGGCCCAGAATTGGGAAATACGTTAAATTTGGACAAGAAAGGAAAAACCAAAGTGGACTGACTCTAGGTCAGTCACCCAAAGGGAGTTCCTAATAGTTAGCATTTCTATTTTGGTATCAACAGTTTTCACTGCAGTCCCATGAAGAGGAAAATAATGCCATTTTCATTTTGCAAACAAAGGCCTGAAAATGAAAGTGATCTTTTTTATATTGTGTTTGTTAGCTTTCCATAGCTGAGACCAAAAATACCTGAGAGGACAATTTTAAAGGGAAGAAGCACTTACTTTGACTCATGGTTTCCAGGGGTTTCTGTCCATGGTCAGCTGACTCTGTTACATTGGACCTTTGTTGAGGCTGAACATCATGGTGATGGAAACATGTAGAGAAGGCTAGTCTCCTCATGACAGGTAAAAAGCAGAGGGACAGGAAATGTACAGGAACAAGATACCTGCCACCAAACACTTGCCCTCAATTGAGCACTTTCTCTAGCTAGGCCCTACTACAAAAGTTTCCAAAACCTGCCAGAACAGTACCAACAGATGGATACCAAGTATTCAATATATGAGTCTTTTGAAAGGATCCTTCATGTCCAAATCATAACATTATTTTAGTACTTATTTATTTTTGAGACTGGCATCCGGTTCAGGCCAAATCTTCCTGCCTCAACCTCCCCAGTGCTGGGATTGCAAGCATGTGCCAGCACACCCAGTTTAGGGAAGACCTTTTTACCTGGGAACTTGGTTCAATACTGAGGGAATACAGCTAAACTTATGTGGACACCAGTGATTGCAAAGTTGAAAACAAGATGTATGGTACAATGCTGAAGCAATAAAAATAGAGTGTGTAGTTATATCCATAATAAAAACACCCAAAGACAATAATACTCAGAGACAAAAGCAGGAATGGCAAGAAGAAATGCAAACAGATAATGTGTGAGTGGGTGCTCTCTTTCTCTAACTTGTAGAGTTTCTGTTCTTATCACTGTATTATTTGCACAATAAAAAAAAAAAGATTCACAGTGAGGGATGGAAAGACTGAGAAAATATGAGTCCCTGGGGTAGATCAGAACATGCCTGGAGTCCAGCTGCTAGCTTTGGGTCTGCCAAAGCCATTCTGACAGTACTCATAAAGAATAAGCTGGTTCCTTCTGGACAAGAGGGAAGGAGAAAAATACAGAGCATGACCCAGGTCAAGAGGCTTCAGTCCTCTGTGGTCGTACACATTAGTGTTAGTATCCTTGCTGCATCCCGTATGGATCTCTTACCTAGGCTGAGAAGGCAGGGCTATGACCCAACATTTTTTTGGCTAAACTTTTTTTATGATCCCTGGTCATATGTTGTTGGCGCTTCGGGCTGGGACATCATGTGGCCCTGCTGGAGAAAGAGTCTGTATGAGATTCTGATTGAGGGATAGCAGCCAAGCTGACCTCAGCCAACAAAGAGAACAGTGAAACAGCAGCATCCCTGCATGGGTAATTCTGGTTTAAATTACCATTCCTTTTCAGAAGCCATACATTGACCTGTGTTGTTCCCTCAGCTGGAAGTGCTCCTTCTCATGCTTCTTCCTGAGGGAGCTAAACTCTACCAGTGTCTTAGTACCACTTCCGTGATGAGACTTTCCCCACTCACCATTTGGAAAATGAATCATTCCATCCTCTGTACCTCAAAAGCACTTCATTTGTATTTTTTCCTAGGCAATTGTATTTTTCTGCAATGCATAGTCATTTATGTCCATGTCTGTTTCTGCCACTAAATAGTAAGCTCAAGGTGGACAAGAAACATGTTTTATCCAACTTTGATTCCCCACACAGCGTGGCCAATATCTGGCATATATGGTAGGTACTCAATCACTGTATGGACTAACATTAAATTACAGTGGCTAAGTTCTTCCTATTTAGGACTCTGGGAAAGCTGTTGAGATTATAGGCAGATGACCAATTGGTTTTATGTCCATTTCTTTCCCGTGCATTCTGAAAGAGGCAGGAAAAGGAAAAGAGTTAAAGCTGTCTGTGGATCCATATTCCAGAGATTTCAGCCAGTGTTCCTTGGAGTAATAATATGAATAATAACTAACATATGCAGGTCTCTGGCTCTTTTCACACCCATTAAGGCCGTGGAGTCTCACAAGGATTAGGAAGTCAGCTGGGTGGGCAGAATTGGCTTGTTCTTTGTTACAGCTGAGAAAACCAAAGCTTAGAAGAAAAAAAAAAAAAAAGTGATTTACTGAAGATTGCATCCACTTAAAATAAGGCTGAAACTCACTACCAGATCCATTGACTTCAAATACTTGGCTCCTGGGACTTCTAGGGTGACAAGAGCATAGGCAACCCTTCATCCTGATAAAGGTTTACTGAAAGAAGGAAAGAATTCCATGGCTTAACCCCTGGTAAGATATATTTGTGTTAAGTCCTGTTGTTACCTTCATAGACACTTAACCAGGTTTAGTTCCTCAAGGGCAGAGACCATGATTTTTGCCTTTCTTTCTCTCTCCAAAGTTCAGGTCTTTGGCAAGTCCCACACTTTGCAGGTTTTTATCTTCATAAAAATGAGAAGATTGAGCCAGAAGTTTAAATTGGGTCACGTTCATGCTGGCACTCAGCACAGAACCTAACCCACAATTTCCACCAACCCCCCCCCCCCCCACCTCTTATCCCCCTCCCCTCCCCTGCAATGGACAACTCCAAGCTCCAACACTAGAGGCCTCCAGGACTCCAGCTGACATGATGGAATGCGTATCCTGAACACTGTACGAACGCTGTAGCCTCTTCTCAGGCTGGCTGTGGAAACTGAGCCTCCTCCAGACAGTAGGGCCGCTCTGCTCATAAGGATCAAGTCTGGAGCCTCATTAGTCATGTCAGATGACATAGTTAACACTTGGGGCCGGCACAGCTAGTTCATCAACAAGGTCCTATGTGCCTAACTCCATCCCTGCAGCTGAGGAACTACTGTATCTGGAGCCGGCAGCACATCAGAGGAGCAGCACCAGAGCGCTTCCAAATTGGTTTTGATTAATTGCATAGACATGTCTTTAATTGGTGCCAGGGTAGTGGCCAGAGAACTTATGGGAAAGCAGGATGTTATGCTTTCATTCCCTGAAGTCTCATAAAGCAATGAAAGATGAGGAACAGAATCACTGCTCGTTGAAAATTTATCGACCATGCAGACTCAGAAAACACAAATAACTATCTGAATCAAAACCTAACCTCATTTTCCCAACTCATTGGAAGCGATACATGTTCCCTTCTGCCCTGCTGCCTGCCTGCCTGCCTGCAGAGAGATGCAATTGAGGAAAAGGTGTGATTTCTAAGAAATGCATGCTTTAGCAATGAAACAGAGTTCCTCAGCTCTCAGCTGCCTTGGATAGATACCTGGGCTTACCTAGAAGTACCTTCCTCTCCAGCCCTCCACCAGACTATGAGTTGATATCAGAAGCATTCATTCCCCACATTTGTTCTCCCTTTTATACTCCTTGGAGATTTAAGACACATGTATTGAGTGTGTACTGAATACAAAACACTTCTGGTTCCACAGGAATACAGAATAGAGTCAAGTACAGAGCCTTCCTTCAGGGAATGGTAACCTAAGAGAAAATAGGTGCACAAGTGAATTAATGTCAGACTAGTGGCATCACATAGAAGACAAAGCACTAGATGTGGCATCAAGAAATCTCAGGAGTAGGGATAGTTATGACATCTCGAGCTACTCAGGAAATAAAAGTAGGAGGATTGAGTTTTGAGGCCAGCCTGAGCAAAAAGTTATCAAGGCCCTGTCTCAAAAAACAAGTCAGAGCAAGGTGCTGGTGGCTCCTTCTTGTAATCCTAGCTACTCAGGAGGCTGAGATCTGAGGATCACAGTTTAAAGCCAGCCTGGGCAGGAAAGTCTGTGAGACTTTTACCTCCAATAAACTATTCCCCCAAAGCAAGAAGTGAGCTGTAGCTCAAGTGGTAGCCTTGAGCAAAAAAAAGCTTAGGGACAGTGCCAGCTTAGGTCCCGAGTTTAAGTTCTAGACTGGCAAAAAAAAAAAAAAAAGCCAGGTTCCAGTGGCTCATACCTATAACCCTAGCTGTTAGGAGGCTGAGAGTAAGATGACTGAGGGTAACCCAAGCAGAAAAGTTAATAAGACTCTATCTCAAAACAAACCAACAAAAACGGCTGGACTCATGGCTGAAGAGGTAGAGTGCCAGCCCCCCAAGTTTAAGGCCCTGAGTTCAAAGCTCACTACCAAAAAAAAAAAAAAAAAAGCACCAGCATGGTGATGCACATCTATAGTCTCAGTAGAGGTAGGAGGATCACAGTCGCAGGCTGGCCCAGGCAAATAGTACTAGACTTTATCTGAAAAACTCTGGAAGTATGACTCAAGTAGTAGAATGTTTACCTAGCAAGCATAAAGCCCTGATTTTAGTCCCCTCAGCTCTGACTTGCATTATTGACCTGCTTCAGATACTGCATCTGATGGTCTTCACTTTACTATAGAAGAACATAATAATTCTTTCTTCACATTGCAATTTTGAGGCCTGGAAGAGTTAGCAGGCTGGAAAGTACCCAGCACAAAGCCTGACACTGATCAGTTGCCAAGTCTGAATAAACATCACTGGCAAAATTTTTAGAAGAGAGCTATGTGAGAGTTCATATGTTCCAGAACAAATGACTACCCTCTGCTGAGCATTGAAGACTTACCCAGAAAGCTGAATGTCATCTCTGGGATGACCTGGATATCTACTAGGGAGTAACTATGATCTGGTATGATAATAATGGCAAAGCAGCCATGTGCAATGTTGCACATATGTACTTCAAGCACTCAGGAGGCTACGGCAGGAAGATCAAGAGTTTGAGGCCAGCCTGGGCTTCATAGTGCCACCCTGTCTCAAATAAATAAAAGAAAAAGAAATAACAAACCATCCCAGTTGTGGTGACACAAGCCCATTCAGGGTTATCAAAGAAGAAAAAAAGGTGGCAGTGGTCACTTCTAATCTAGGTCAGCCAGGATATATTTGCCTGAAGAGGCAATTTTGAACTAAGTCCTAACAAAAGAGTTTATTTTGTAGAATAGCTCACATCCAAAGCCACAGATTATATGGCATTGTAAACTGTATCTGCTATGGTTTGGATGTGGTTTGCCCCCAGGTTCTTGCACAAGAAGCTTAGTCCCTAGTGTGATAGGTTTAAGAAGTGGGCCTCTTGGGAGGCTTTTTCTCAACATTAATAAACTGATATTTTCTTATTTTTTAAGTTGTTAATTTTCTCCTGCACTCAAATGACAGGCTCATGAGAACCTGAGGTTCTGCCTGTTTTTTCCACCAAACTTAGTAGATGTTCAATATGTTTGTTACATGAATAAACAATTTTTTGCAAAACAGGAAGCACAGTAGGGCATTCTATAATTGGTACAGTACCTACCACACTGTAGGCACTGAATTTTTCCCATACACAATAAGGTTACCTGTCATATAACTATTACCCCTCTGTACATCACTTTTATAAAAACAATAAAAAATTAAACAATAAGGATTGTTCAAATTATAGGCCAGAAGAATTGAAGTGGGAGGTGATGGAAGATAGATGTTCAGAGCTACACCCTGAAGACATAGACACATGACAATGATAAGGTTGTTGGGAAAGAATCGGAAGTATTAAAAATCTTTTTAGTGGGGCACTGGTGGCTCACATCTGTAATCCTAGCTACTTAGGAGGCTGAGATCCAAGTATCGCAGTTTAAAGCCAGCACAGACAAGAAAGTCTGTGAGACTCTTATCTCTAGTTAATCACAGAAAAACGTGGAAGTGGCATTATGGCTCAAAATGGTAGAGCACTACTAGCCTTAAGCAGAAAATCTCAGGACAGTGCCCAGGCCCTGAGTTCAAGCTCCACGACTGACCAATAAAATAATAATAAAATAAAAATAATATACACACATACATACATACATGTACATATATAAATCCTATCCAATCTTGAAGCAGGTACAGTGGTATACTACTATAATCTCAGCTACTCAAGGCAGAGATAGAGAAGGATTATGCTTTGAGGCCAGCCCATCAAAAAGCAGGACATCTCATCTCAACAAAGAAACTAGTGACGCATCTCTATTACTCCAGATACAAGGGAGGTTTAAGAAGAACATGACTGTCATCCCAACTACATGAGAAATATAAATAAGAGAATTACTGTCCTTCCTGGCCATGGCAGGGGGGCGGGGGAGACAAGCCACCCTATCTGAAAAAGAACTAAAGCAGAATAGGCTGGCATAATGGCTCAAGTGGTAGAGTACTTGCCTAGTTAGCACAAGGCCCCAAGTTCAAGCCCTAGTGCTGCCAAAAAAATTAAATCCGTTCCAATCTTAAGCTTCAGATCATCTCTTGCCACCCTTCCTGGTCCCCTCACTCACACCTCTTCTTTCCACTCCACCCTGTCTGGAGTCAGTTAGACATCTGACACATCATTTCCTGCCCATGTAAATCACACACTAGGGTGTGATACTCAGTTTTTACCATCCCCCAGGTGGAGATGGCCCCATCAGTCAGGGTGGAGGCCCCAAGCAAAGGCTTTCCATGGGGAGGCAAGCAGGGGACTGTTTACCCACCAGTACCTCCTGGCTGTGCTCCCAGATAATTTTATGACCTTTGGTCCTGGATCTGCTCCTTCGTTGGATGCACCTCAGTTCACTTGCTGGAGCACTGAGGTGTGACTGTTAAACTGCTGCTGCTTCCTGTCCCAGGGATCCTGGGCTTTAGAGAGCATGAGAAACAGACAAGAAAGAGGGCTTTATATGAGGTAAACTTGGACAATAATGATAAGGCCAAAGACTTGCACTTACATAGTGCCTAACAGTTTACAGAGCCCTAGAGAACTCTTATTCATCCTTTGAGACTGAACAAATGTTACTTCTTTTCACCAAACTACAACACTGACAAGAGGGGCCAATTCTTTGCCTTTATTCTTCGTAAAACTTCTATTATCCTTATTGTCCTGTAATAAAGTTTTTTTTGTGTACATGTCTCCTTTCCTCCTTTAAATCAGCTTCTTGGAGACAGATCTCTTCCATCCAAATAAAGAAAGCACTAGGGGCTCACATTTGTAAATCCTAGCTAGTCAGCAGGCTGAGATCTAAGGATCATAGTTTGAGGCTCACCCAGGCAGGGAAAAAAAAAATAACCAGCAAAAAGCTGGACGTACAGCTGTGGCTCAAATGGAGGAGCACTACCCATAAGCATAAAAAAGCTCAGGGACACCATCTAGGCCCTGAGTTCAAGCCCCAGGACCAGCACACACACACACACGAGTGGAGTGGCAATCGCTGGGTACTGGTGGCTCAAGCTTATAATCTTCACTACTCAGGAGATTGAGATCTGAGGATTGCAATTTGAAGCCAGCCCAGGCAGAAAAGTCTGTGAGAATCTTATCGCACAGACTTTAACTAGCAAAAAGCCAGAAGTTGAGCTGTGGCTTAAATGGTAGAGCACCAGCCTTGAGTGAAAAAGCTAACTGAGGGTACAAGACCCTGAATTTTTTTTTTAATTTTATTTTATTGTAAAGCTACTATACAGAGGGTTACAGTTACATGAGTGAGGTAATGAGTACACTTCCTCTTGAACATTGTTACCCCCTCCATTGTTTTCCCCCTACCATCCCCTCCCTCCCTCCCTTCCCCGAGGTTCTTTTTTTTTTGATTGTGATTAAATGATTACATAATTTCAAAGTCACAAGTTCATTCTAACTTCCCTGGAGCAAATTGTCTACCACAGTCTGTAATATATAACAGTGTTCACATGTTATATACCATGTTTGTGATCAGCAGCATGGGGATATTTAGTAGTGGTTCAACCAGATGAGCGGGAGTTCTTTGTTTCTTAAGTCCTGTTAGTTTTGTCGTATCACCTAACCTTTTGGATTTAGCATCCACTTATCAGGGAGACCATGTACCGTTTGTCTCTTCGTTCTTGGCAAAGACCCTGAATTTAAACTCCAGCACCAACCCATATATCCACCTACACCCACCCACACCCCCTGCACGCATGTGCACGCACACACACGCACATACCTGCACACACACAGAGGCTTGAGTTAAAAAAAAACTACTTCAATATCACTAAAAAAAAAAAACAAGAAAGCAACCAAAATAATGAGAGCTCAGCACAAAGATGAATAACAAATAAAAAGTGGGCAATGAATTTGAATAGAAATTTCTCCAAAGAAGACTTAATAGCAAGCACATGCCAATATGTTCAACATCAGTAGACATTAGGAAGTGAAGTCAAAAGCATAAAGAAATACCTCTTCTTAATCACAGGATGGATATAAGAAAAAAATAAAAGGAAAATAACAAGTGCTGAAGGAATATGGATAGATAAGAATGCTTACCTCATGCATTGCCAGTGGGAATGTAAAATGGTGCAGTTGTTATGAAAAATAGTCTGTCAATCCCTCAGCAATATAACAATTACTATACAGTCCAGCAATCCCATTCTTAGGAATATACACAAGAGAACTGAAAGCCAGTGTGAAAATATGAGCATGCACATATATATTCATAACACTATTAAACTCACAATAGTAAAAATTGGAGACAATCCAGACTGCCTTTCATAGTTGAAAATAAGCAAAATGTGGTATATCAAAACAATTGGATACTGTTCAACCCTAAAAAGGGATGAAGTATTGATATATAGTACAATGTGAATTTTGAAAACATGATGCCATTATGAAAGAAGTCAGAAACAAATTATTGCATTTGTATGAAATTTCCAGAATAGAAAAGTCAGTAAAAGTAAAATTTGATTAATGGTTGCCATGGGTGAGGGGTAAGGGGATGGAGAGGAACTGCCTAATGCATATGAAGGTTCCAAGTGAGAATGTTCTGCAATTACAGTGATGATGATTGTGCAACATTATGAACATACTAGGGGAGAGGGAGAAATGTACACTTTAAATTAGTGAGTTTTGCCACAATAAGAAAAAGTTACCATAAAAGTTCTTTCTTCATCAAACATTTATGAGCAATTCCAGGCAAATCTAATCCTGTATGCCAGGAATAAAGAGAATTGTGTGAGGTTGGTTGCCTTTTGAGTTCGTGGGCTAGTAGGGCAGAAAAAAATAATCTATAAACATTAGATTCAGTTAAATGTCACAGTTCTTTAACAAAGGAATGTGCATTGCCCACAGGTAATGGCTGCTTTTCCATTAGAGATGACAGGACATCCGCAATGTCAAGTCTGAAGGTAGAGTACAGAGTAGTGGTTTTGCCAGGTATCCAGCAGCAGATAATTCTGGGAGTAGCTGGACAAGCTCAAATAGTTGTCTGTGTCTTGTTTTCAGCAAACTCCAAATAAATACCACATGTGCACTGTAGGGGATGAGGAGTGGGTGACCACCTGTCCAGTTGCAGTAGGATATGTTAGGGAAAAGACATGTGCCTGCTAGAGTATTAGAGCTACTTGGAGGTGGTGAATACAGCCAGTCCTGAAGATAAGCTTGCAGAACATTGTGCTCTTAAGAGTATTTCAAATTAGAATAGAACATACAATATAACTCCCTTACTCTACTTTCCATAATCCATCTTATGTGTTCTACTATTGTTTATTCTCTCTTGCTTTCTCTGTCTCTCTTCTTTCCCTCCTTCTCCCTCTTCTCTCTCTTCCTCACTCCCACTTGAAACTTCTTTTTCTTGAGCTTCCTCTGTTTTCTGTTTGAAATATGTTACCATGGCAATGTCATGGCACAATATAGTGGCATTTCCAAGTGAAGTGTAAAGAATTTTCGGGACATGTAGAAATATAAGACTGGGGTATAGGGATATAAGCCCTAATTATGGGATAGAACACATGATTTCAGACACTGTCGTGAATACAAACACTCAGAAATTTGAGATAGCACACAGGAGATAGTTGAAAGCTTTATTAAGATTTATGTGCCCAGATTTTTAAACAGTATATGAGAAATATTAAAAACACAAAACATAACACTCTACTTGGGAAGAACATCTGGGGAAAAAAAACCAATGACAGAATGCCAACTTTTACACACACACACACCTCTGGAAAAGAAAAGGACCTGAAGACTTAGACACCCCAGGGAACTTTGGAAAAACCTTCTATACCATGTTTTATGCTATAAATATGCTTCTTGAAAATTGCAAATATATCTATTGCTAGTAAATCATTTGTTATAGGTATGAGTGAGCAGTATTTTTAAAGTATATTAAAAATGAGCTGGACACCAGTGACTCATGCCTGCAATCCTAGCTACTCGGGAGGCTAAGATGATTGCAGTTCAAAGCCAGCCCATGCTGGGCTCTTACCTCCAGTAAGCTACCAAAAAGTCAGAGCTGTGACTCAAGTAGTAGAGTGTTAGCCTTCTGCAAAAAGTAGCTTAGAGGCAGTGTCTAGGCCCTGAGTTCAAGCCTCAGGACCAGTACATGCGCGCGCACACGAACACACAAAAGAAGATTAAGAATGAACATTTTAGTTGGGTGTGGTGGCACATGCCTATAATCTCAGCTATTCAGGAGATGGTGGCAGAAGGATTACAAATTTGAAGCTAGTCCTCATAACGTTAAGGAAACTTTTTTTAAGGGGGAGGGGCACAGCTGGGTACCAGTTGTTCACACCTATAATCCTAGAGATCTGCAGATTGTGGTCAAGAGTTAGTCCAAGCAGAAAAGTTTATGAGACTTATCTCCAATTAATAGCCCTAAATTGGAAATGGGGCTGTGGCTCAAGTGGTAGAGCACTAATTTGAGCTAACGAGGTAAGGGCTGGTGCTCAATACCTCAATTCAAGCCCCAGATTAGCACCAAAGAAAGGAGGGAGGGGCACGAGTGTGCTTCAAGTGATGGAGGGCCCCAGCAAGCACAAGGCTCTATGTTCAATTCCAGATCTGTGGGGGAGCATTTAGGCAAAGGAAATTATTACCAGAGACATAATAGAAAAACTGGATTAAGAGGTTCAAAGACATTTTTTTCCTGACTCTGTCACCAACTAGATGTGTGTTCCAAGAGATGATTTCCTCATCTTAGCTGTACTTATGAATTCTCACTTAAATTCTTAAAGCAAGGTAAGGTGTTTTAAAAGTATATTTAAAAAGGAACAGTAGGAACACACCACTCAAGTGTTCAATTTTCTTTCAAGAGGTAATACTCTAGACCTAATCCTTGTGAATGGAGCTCAAGGCCTTTCTACATAAAAGGAGCCAGGTATGGCACAGCCAGCTGACTACTACTGTGTTGTGCATTTTGTTTCTTCATACCCCACTTTCTCATTTCCACAATCAACCTGTGACATTCCAACATTTTGTTCCAAATTCTTTACAAAAGTTTATTCCTTAGAGATTCCTTCTGGGAAGGATTGAGTCAGGTCAATCCTGGCCAATCTTAAACCTCTTCCTGGTTCATTTTTCTACATCTCATCCTTCTCCTGTCCCTTTAGTAGGGACTGTCTAACCAAAAGGTGAACCCTCTATGCCTAATCTAGGGCTAGCCCAAAGAAGGAATTCAGTAAATGACTGTTCACAAGATATTTTTGAGGCAAAAAGCTGAGGCAGAGAGATGAGTCTGGTGAAAGACTTAAATACTAAGGTTAAACTTCTGGCTGCTTCTTTGAGCACTTGTGAACTTTCCAATTTTCTAGCATGAGCAAAAACATCAACAAACCACAAGTGTTAAACCCTCCTTTTCCTGGCTTTTTGTCAATGCCCTGGTCTCCCATAAATAATGCAGTAGTCAGTCCCCTTCTAATACTGGAAATTTGCTCAGTTCTCCAATGTCTGGCACAGGAAGCAGGGCACACAGTTTGTCTTTAAGAGAAACAGGCATTAAAAGTCTTCTAGTTTGTTATGCTTAAAAAGCAATGATATTCTACATCTGTCTTTGTGGACCTAACACCTGCCATCCAGCCCCACTCAAGGACTCCTGCCAACTGGCTCCAGAAAAGGCTGTTTATAACAGTGTTTAGACACTACTTTGATTAATCTGTCATACAGGAAATACAAAACACAACTATAAGAATTCATTTGTCTTCTTAAACAAAAACAGGTTCCTGCCTTATTAGCTAGCAGAAGACAGAAAGCAATAGTGGATTCAGCTTTTTGCAGATTATCATTTTGCAAAATAGTTCAAGAGTTGTCAGGAAGACTACCCAGGAAACACCTTTTATGGGCCCTATCTGTGCCATGCACCTTCTATGCATTAATGTGAGTTTCATGCTTCACATGTAATCACTAAGATACCCAATTTTGACACATTTATTATATGCTCATGTGGAAGTAGTTTTTGGCTTGTTTACTGTTACATCCTATGTCTGGATCTGTGTCAGACATACAAGCATTCAATAAATATTTGTTAAAAATAAACAACTAAAAAAGCCGGAAGTGGCGCTGTGGCTCAAGAGTGCTAGCCTTGAGCTGAAGAGCTGAGGGACAGCCAGAGTTCAGCCCCCACTACCGGACCCAAAAAAAAAATATTAACAAAAAATAAACAACTATGAAATAAATAGTATTATTTTCTTCTTATAGATGAATCACTGAGCCACTTAGAAGGTGCATATGAACTGTCAGTTACATGGCTAAGGAGTATTAGCAAAACCACAAGTCTTACTGTTCTTTAGGGATTTCTTATTTTTTTAATACACAAAAGGCTGTCTATGGAAGTTACAGCTTAACCTGTCAGTTTACATGTACAGTGCATCTAGATCTGAGTCCCTTCTTCAGTAATTTTTTCCCTTAGATCTTAATGAACCCAGCTTGACAAATCTATAACCAATATGCCTATAAAACATGGATTTTGCCAACTGCTTGTAGCTCATGCTTATAATACTAACTACTTAGACAGCTGAAATTAGAGGATTATGGTTTAGTGCCAGCCCACATAGACAAATCATCCAATGAAAAGCTGGAACTAGAGGCATGAATCAAGTAGTAGAGAGTGAGCCATGAGCAGAGAGAGGGGCTGAGAAGATGGCTCAGTGGTAGAGTGCTTGCTTTGCATGCATGAGGCCCTGTGTTCGATTCCTCAGCGCCACATAAGCAGAAAAAGCCAGAAGTTGTGCTGTGGCTCAAGTGGTAGAGATCTAGCCTTGAACTGAATTGCTCAGGGACAGTGCCCAGACCCAGAGTTCAGGCCACACGACCAACAAAAGAAAAAAAAAAGTATAGTAATTCTAGACAACACAGTAACATTTGAAAACCTTAAGGGTTTTGTAAGGTGCAGCATTCGATGACTAATGATCTTAGTGTCACTTTCTCAATGTGGAATACCAAATATTTCAGTGTATATGTTGTTCAAGTATGGGAGGAGGTAGACTTGACACATTGAAAGCTATTCCTAAAGAAATTAAATGGAATAGTCAAGAATTCTTCAGAGATTCAGCTGTAATAAAATTCATCTTAAGAATTCATTTTGTATGAGAGAATGTGACAGTGAAATCTAAAGGAAGTTAATTTTACCCAGGAGAGAATTTCATATCCTTTTTCATTTGTCAGAACATATTTCATTCTTAAGTTCTCTTTTACCTAACTAAAGCCACACAATTGTAGTATGTCACTCATTGTCTGTTTCTTTTCTTTTCTTTTTTGTCAGTTGTGGGGCTTGGGCACTGTCCCTCAGCTCTTTATCTCTCTACCACTTGAACCACAGTGCCACTTCCGGTTTTCTGAGTGATTTATTGGAGTTAGTCTCACGGACTTTCCTGCCAGGGCTGGCAATGAATCTTGAGCCTCAGATCTCAGCCTCCTGAGTAGCTAGGATTAAAGTTGTGAGTCACCAGGCATAGTGTCTTCTTATAATCACTGGTTTCTTCTCTTTTTTTTTTTTTTGTAGAGATTCTGGTCACATATTTGAGGCAAGTCCTTTTTCCTTCTGTCCCACTCCAGCCATCATCACAATATCTTTTTTTTGGGGGGGGGGGAGGGGTCCGGCCGTGGGGCCTGAACTCTGCACCTGGGCGCTGTCCCTCAGCTCTTCAGCTCAAGGCTAGCACTCTACCACTTGAGCCACAGCGCCACTTCCGGCTTTTTTCTTTTTGCTTATGTGGTGCTGAGGAATCGAACCCAGGGCCTCAGGCATACAAGGCAAGCTCTCTACCACTGAGCCAACTTTCCAGCCCATCATCACAATATCTTATACACTCCATGTTTGACCTAGCCAATTTATTCTTATGGATCAATGATGTGGTCTCAGTCTCACCACTGCCAACTTTTTCTTTTTTGTGCCAGTCCTGAGGCTCAAATTCAGGATTTTAGCACTGTCCCTGAGCTTTTTTTTTTTTTTTCCCTCAAGGCTAGTGCTCTACCATTTGAGCTACAGCTCTAGTTTCTGGCTTTTTAATGGTTAATTGGCTATAAGGGTCTCATGGACTTCCCTGCCAAGATTAGGTTTGAACCACAGTTCTCAGTTCTCATCCTCATAAGTATCTAGGATTACAGAGATGAGTCACTGTTGCCCAGTAGAAATATTTTAATATTTTCTTAATTTATTTTTATTACAGAAGTGATATACAGAGGGATTACGTGAATTAGGTAATGAGTGCATTTCCCTTTGTACAGTGTTTTCTGTTCCTCATTCCTTCCCAGTCCCTCCCTTCCATCTCTAACCATTCATTCTTATCAGTGTCCACTGCTGCACTTTTTCACCCTTTTTACCCTCGTTATCCTCCCCCCAACCCTTCTGAAGATGTACTATTGAATACATCATATATAAGGTAAAGACAGAATCATCAAAAACTAAAAAAAAGAAAGAAAGTGAGGGGGGGAGAAAGTCTCACTTTTTTCCATAACTTGAGTTCATTCAATATATATTTTATTTTTTATATAAATATCAAGAGGGACTTAGGCATTGCAACTTTGTGTTTCTCTCCTAAGAGTATCCTCTTTTGGTCTTATTTGTGTGTGAGTATCTAGATTACTGTATACTTTATCATATCCCCATGCATTTTAGATCTAATTTCCACATTAGAGAGAACATGCATGTCTCTCTGAGCTTAGCTTATCTCACTTAACATGATTTATTCTAGTTCCATCCATTTCCCTGCAAATGATATTAATTTCTAATAACTGTGAAATTCCATTGTGTATAGATACCACATTTTTCTGATCTATTCATCTATTGTGGGGCATCTGGATTGGTTCCCTGTCTTGGTTATTGTGAATAGTACAACAATAAACATGAATGTGCAGGTGTCCTTATCATCTCCTGGCTCATGCTGTTCAGTGTATATGCCCAGGAGTGATATGGCTGGGTTATAGGGAAAGTCTTGTTTAAAAATAGTTTTTAAATATTTTAAAAACTATTTTTAAATTATTTTATTTTATGCTTTTAAAAACTATTTTTAAAGCATAAAAACATTTTAAAACACATAACAACAAAATTTAAAACACTTGTAATTCAACAAGCTAGAGTTTGTCTATGTTTTGGATTTATATATACATTAGTGTGTGTATGTGTGTGTGTGTATGTACCTGTGTATGTGCTGGTACTGGGGCTTGAACTCAAGGCCTATGTACTGACTCAGCTTATTCACTTAAGGCTGGCACTCTACCACTTGAGCACATAACTCTACTCCCAGCTTTTTGTTTGTTAATTGGAGATAAGAGTCTCTTGGACTTCTCTCGGACATCTGCCCAGTCCAAATTTGAACCATGATCTCAGATCTCAGCCTCTTGAGTAGCTAGGACTAAAGGTATGAGCCAGTGGTGCCCAGCACAGATTTGTAAATACAATTTTGTATGACTCTTGTCACTAAATATTGTAAGCATTTTTCCATGCTGTTAAATAGTCTTCACTAACATTCATTATGTTGACTATATACTAGTCTATTGTATAGTTATAAGTTTTATATATAGCTATAAATTATAGTTTATTTAACCAATTTTCAACTGTTGAACTTTTAGATTATTAAGCATAAAGTTTATACATATTTTTGACTGTTTCTTTAGGATGGAGTCCCAGAAGTGGAATTAGGGGATCAAAGGATATATACTTTCTTAAAGCTCCTAACAGATACTGCCAAATTGCTTTTCAGAAAGCTGTTGCCAATTTATACTTCCAACATTGTCCAGCATGTTTTTCTACCAATATAGATTTGTGTAAAGTATAATTAAAGTGGAACATACAATACTTGAATTATTGTTGCAGTTGGAAAAGCATGATGACTACAACACAGGCATATGACAAAGAAGTGAAGTGATACACTTAGATTTTAAACTTGTCAAAATTGTCTGTTTTCACTGTATTTGATGTTAGTATAATTTGGGGAGGAGAAAGGGAAAAAAACAAATTGTTTAAATAGGGATAGAGATACAGCTGGACCCATTGCAACAGCGAGATGTACAAAATGCTATGTTGAAAAATGAACTTTACAACTTTGGTGGGGGGAGTGTAGTCATGGAGATGGGAGGGCAGGGATGGTAGGGGAAAAACAAAGGAGGAGGCAACAATGCTTGATAAGAAATGTACTTAGTACTTTGCTCATGTAATTGTAACCCCTCTGTATGGTATTTTCACAATAAAAAAAAACTTATTAATAATAAAAAAAAACTAAGTCTTGTACCTGTTTTGTCTATTGCTCTATTCCAGCACGCAGAACAGCACCTGGCAATAACTTTCACTTAATAAACATTTGTTAAATGAATTAACACAGAATCTTCTCTTTCAAATGGCTTTTCAGCCTGAAGTAGGTTTAAACACTCTTAGTTCAGAGGAAATATGGCTAATTAATCAGCAGTCAACTCAATTCTGAAATTCTATTGCAACTTTGTAAACTCAGTTTTAATGATGATACAGAAAGATAGGTTGAGCTTAAAGATGAATAGACATACTTAAATGTACATACTCAATACTAGTTACCAAGTGTGTTTCTGTGTATGTGCATGTTTGTGTGTGTCCATCCATTCTGATTGCAATTTGTCAACATTTTTAGTACTGCCCAAATAGGTGTTTTGTTTCGTTTTGCTGTTCTGCAGATTGAACACAGTGCTTTGTGCATGCCAACCAGGTATTCTACCACTTGACCCACCTCGCACCACAAAAAGCCTTTGATATTTTTCATAGGAAGTATGTAGGTAGCAGTTTGTGTAATACAATTTTTTTAGTCAAAAACAGCACAAAATTCATTCTATAAACCATAATATGATCAAAACAAAGTAGTAGTCAATCACTCAGCTGTAGATCATTCTCCTGGTCTCATTAAGATTCCCTCCAATCTTCCACAGTTTCTGTGTAGTACATTGTGAGGCACTGCCCAATCAACTTGGCATTAACAATGCTATTGGTGGAAAGCAATCAACCATCTGTTATTATTATAAACACACTTGAGCTACACTAGATGAGGGATAGGCAAGTTATATCCCATGATGTAAGTCTAGCTCACCACCTGTTTTTGTATGAACCATAGCTAAAGATTTTTTCTTCTCTTTACTATTTTCTTACATTTTTAAATGGTTGGGGGAAAATCAAAATACTTTGTGAAATCTATGAAATTGAAATTCCAGTATCTTACATAAAGTTTCATGAGAACATAACCATGCTCATGTTTCCATACTAGCTATCTGCTTTTGTAACAGAGACACATGACCCACAAGTTCAGGATATATATCTTTTATGAAAATCTGCTGACACCCTTAAATGGGTCCTTGGAGGCAATGAAGCTCCCTACTAGGTTGTTGGGTTTTTTTTTTTTTTGGTAAGTTTAGGGATATTAATACAGGGAGGATGATACATCTTGCATAGTATATACAAGGATCAGATAAGGCAGAGATATAAATCCATGAGGGTTGCCTTAGATAGGATGTACAAGCCTGGAAAATCTGAGGGGGCTAATTCAACTGAAGCCACACCTGAGGAATGCAAAGCAACATACATTTCAGAAGCTAAGGGACATTTACTGGAGACCCAGAGACCTAAAATCCAAGTGGAGCATGACCAATGGTATCTTCAACAACAGGCAAACTGAAGTGTGTATGATTCAGTGCCAACAAGTTCCCCATAGTGCTCTATTCCCTCAGTAGATATCCACATAATAAATGCATACTTCGATCAAGACTGGATCTGAAAGGAATGCTCTAGAAAGGAGGTACCAGGTTAATTTCTTCTCAATTATAGCTTTTTTTAATTCTTTTTTGATACAGGCTCTCACAATGTAGCCCACACTTCCTTTTAACTCGCAAACCTCCTGCCTTAACTCGCAATCCTCCTGCCTTATTACAGGCATATGCCACCATGCCCAGCTAAATGATGCCATTTTAATAAGGAATTCGGAGCCAGGGGTAGAATTCAGACACTGTAGAAACATCCTAAGTTAAAGATTTGGTTAAACATTTCTAAGTTAAAGATTTGGTGAACATTTTGTCTTTCTTTGATCATTATTATTGGAGTAAATGGAGCAAAGTAGGGTGCAATGATGGGAGACCAGGAAGAATTACATAAAATCAATGACGGATGTTGTGACCTAAAAGGTACTTTCAGTCATCTAACTTTCTATTTGAATTTTGAAGGAGAATGGGGTGAGATGGAGGTTAAAAGGAAGACAAGCCTGAAAGCCAAAGAGAGCCCCAGGTTACATTAAGCTTGAGAATTAGTCAAGGTTTGCAGATAGCCAGCTCTCCTCCTAACATTCCACAGAAATCCTGGCTTTATGTTCTGCAGTTAGGTGGAACATCTCCTGCCAGACAAAACAGAGCTATTGAGAGAATAGATCTGTGTGTTATAGCTTTGTATCTCTTCCTTGAGAAACTGGTAACAATGGTCCAATCTGGGAAGTATAACAAAAACAAAGACAGGCGCGGTAGCTCAAGCCTGTACTCCTAGCTCCTCTGGAGGCTGAGATCTAAGGATTGATGTTGGAAGCCGGCTCAGGCAGGAAAGTATGTGAGATTATTTCTATTTATGTTTTTTGGAAGTTCATCAGAAATGGCATGCATTTTAGAATAGCCTAGGACTGGCCATAGTGCGTGTACACACAGGCACGCGCGCACACACATACAAGACCAAGAACATAAACAAGAACAGGTCATATCTCTATGTAACCCCCCTCCACTTCTTGAAGCTAGGAAGGCAACATGAGGCTAAAGCTAGAGTAGGCCACTTCTGTTCCAGTGGACCACAGATGAAGTCAAGAGCTGAAAGGACAATCCAAAAATCCAAGGAAAGAGGAGTTGTGAGGTGGATGGGTTTAAAAAAAAAAAGGCAATTCAGTATAGCCAGTGATCAAAAGCAGCTGTTGGAGGTAAAGTCTACAACCAGAAAACAAAGTACCAAAGAATCAGAGAACAGCCAGCCAACTAACTGGTGAAGAATAAATTGACAGATACCTGCAGATCCTATCATGAGAGCCACAGCTGGATCTGCAGATGCCTGGGAAACAAGGTGCAGGTAGGTAAGAAAGTGGATTTGGTGGGTGGCACATAAAGAGCACTTTTATAAAAGAACTCTCCTGTTTGGGGTTATTCCTAAGAGCTCATATTTAGCTTGGGTTTAATGATTCGTAACATCCACAATGAACGTGTTTTTCTCTAGGTGAATATTACAGCAGTCATTTTACTTCCCCCAAATCTGAGATAATTATATAAGTGAGTTATTATAAACCTATTCACAGACCCAGGGGAAGCAATTATAAACTATTGGTATAAAGACATAATATCAGTGGCAGAAGACAGGAAACAAATTATCCCAAATTGCTCATCTCCAACACCTTTATCTTCCTCTGGGCCAAGCTGGGCTTAACTCACGATCTTTGTTTCATCCTTCCATCTGTTGGGATTACTAGTGTGCATCACCATGTCTGGCTCTATCTTTCCCTTTAAAACTTCACTATTTTAGCCGATGATGCCATCATTTCCTACTGATACAAGTTCCAAGTCTCATGCTGTTCCACTTCCTGGGAAGTTCTCCTAATCTCAAAGCCCTTCTTCATGAATCTGGTTCAAGAACTACCTCTTCCATGAAGCCTATACACACTGGTGATCTTGTTTCAGAATTTCACACTGGATGCCCAGTAGTGTTCTAAAAACAGCACATTCTCAAAAGACACTTCGTATTATTGGTGTTAGTTACTAAAACCAGGTCATTGTGTGGGAACTGGTACTAGACCCCAGATTTCCTTACATCAGGGTCTGGAATGTCACCTGGTCTTTCTCTTTTAAAAAAGAATTTTATTTTATTGTAAAGGTAATGTACAGATGTATTACAGTTACATAAGTAAGGTAATGAGTACACTGGGCCTGGGCACTGTCCCTGAGCTCTTCAGCTCAAGGCTAGCGCTCTATCACTTTGAACCACAACACTACTTCCAGTTTTCTGGTAGTTAATTGGGTAAGAGTCTCACAGACTTTCCTGCCCAGGCTGGCTTTGAACCTTGCTCCTCAGATCTAAGTCTCCTAAGTAGCTTTACTGCTAAGTAGGATTACAGGTGTGAGCCACCAGCACCCGGCCGGTCTTTCTCTTAAAATACTACAGTGTTGGCCTATAACCTGACTTACATATTGTAGAGCCTTCTCTTCCAGCAGAGGGGACACTCAAGTAAATAGAAGGCCAAAGCCCAGAACTACAGTGAAATAAACACAGCTCTTCTGTGAGAAGGTCTGTGAGAAGATCAGTATTGGAGGGCAACCCCTGGGTTCTGGGGGGCTTCCGCTAAGTCATTTGTGTCAGATCAGCTATTAGGCCCAGCCTGGTTCAATATACCAGCATATTACTGTCTTCTGCAATATACCTGGGGCCCTAACTGCAAAGCAGACTGAAACTGTAGGCCTTCTTTAGGCATCCTCCCAGAAGAACCAGGACTCTAGGAGATCCAATCCCCAACTTCTCACTGGCATGGGCAGAATGATGAACACAAAGGAACAAGACATCCCTGGCAAGCTGAGGAAGGAGAAATAAAGAGATTCAAATTTTGTGAAGCCAAGAAAATCAAGAATAACCAAACCCCAGAAGTCAACCATCAAAAGCATTCCAAAGTGGAGAAGGATGAGGATGGCCCCATAGTCCAGCACAAATTAAGTAGCAGGTTCATAACAGGGAGAAGAGCAGTAGATGAGGGTGCCTAACAAGAGACAGCTTCCTTGTTGGAGGTTCAACTACTCTAGTTCCTTTCACCAGGGTGTAAACCAATCCTGAGCAACCTCGTGGGAAGGCTTGCTGCAGATGACCCCTGCCGACGTCAGATGGTAGGGTAGTAGGTTCAGGGATGTGATAACAGAGACATTACCCCATCAGATCCGTTCTGCAGATAACTCAATGCTCCAGAATTTGTCACCTTTTCCCTTACACGTACGTTATTTTTCCTAGTTTCAGATCCAGTCGCGTTTGCCAGATGTAGGCTCATCCTTCAAAATACCTGCCATAACTTTGTAAGAAACGTTCATGTTCAAGTTTTCTTTCAGGATGAGTCCAACAATTTATCTAAATTTAATTCTTCAGCCATCATCCTCATCATTAACTGCCTGTCTAAACAAACCAAGTTTTTGACCTTCCGTGTTTTAATCGGTCCTGTGGGTGACTGGACCACCAGTGCGTACTTCAAACTCGAACATCTTCTTGCCCTTCTTTAAATGCCAATCAAAAACTCGGGCCCATGTCATAACTTCATCTCCACAGGCTTCTTATAAAAGGTGGTTTTTCTCACTCACAGATTTGTTCAATTTCACACAAAATCTGTTACTAATCCTTTGCTCTAAATAGTGGTCACTCTGGCACTACACAACACAGGAAGGTTAACAGGCCACGATTGTGAGCAGAAAAGAGAAGGTAGGATCAATCTTTAAGGTGCTGCAGGTGTGATCATGTTATTCTTGCTCTGGAAGCCTCACGAGGAAAAAGTAATTGCTTTTCTGAATTTTTCGTCCTTCAGTGTCTAGATATCGCTAGGGAGGCCCCGATGTGAGAAGCCGATAGGGCCAAAGGCGATGCTGAGGAAAATAAAATCCCATACAACGCACGTCTGTGCGTCCTGGTGCAGCCAGCTCGGCCGCCAGTTTGCATGTCAGACGCCGAAGTCGTCCGGATTCCGCGGCCCGCCTAAGCGTCTTATGGAAATTTCCACAACAGATGCCTAAGTGGTGGCAACTTAAGCAAACCAGGAGAGACGCAACAGCTTTGCAATGTGCACGCTTGCCCCAAATCTGCAAAAACCAGCGCACGCCAAACCTACCGAAGCAACGCCGAGCTCGCCCACTAGCCTCTGGAGACTGACCCGCGTGCGCAGTTCCGGCCCGAGCTTGGCGCAGGCGCACTGCTGCAGCTACGCCAGGCCCCGCCCTTTCCCCCGCCACACCCCGGCAGGCGTTCCTCTGTGCGCGCGGCCGCCCGCGGAGAGGTCGGCCCAAAGGAAGGCGGAGGAGGAAGGCTGAGGGAAGAGAGGGCACCCCCGGACGCCGGGGTGCATTGTGGGAAGGAGGCGGCAGCGTCCCGGGCGGGCGGGAGGTGCACCAGCGGCGACGGCGGCGGCGGTGGCGGTAAATCCTCCCGGCCGCTCACAGCACTGTGGAGCTGCGTCCCCAGCCCGGCCTCGGACCGCGCGCCCCTCCTGCCCCTCGCGGCTGCTCACGCGCCGCCCCTCCCCGCGCGTCGCCCTGCCGAGCCTGCCGGCCGGCCCGGCTCCCCTCCCCGGCCCCGACGGGCGGGCCGACGGCCCCGAGGCGGCGGGGAGGGGAGAGCGGGACCGGCCGGCGGGCGAGCGACGATGCCGAACTTCTGCGCGGCCCCCAACTGTACGCGGAAGAGCACGCAGTCCGACCTGGCCTTCTTCAGGTTCCCGCGGGACCCGGCCAGGTAAGGGCGCGTCGGAGCCGGCCGCGGGGCCCAGGGCGCCGGGCGCGCTGCCGGCCGCAGGCTGGAGCAGAGGGGCGTGGGGAGCGGCTGGGAGCACGTGCGCCCGCGGGGGGACCCGCGGCCAGGCTGCCTCCCGGAATGTGAAGCCGCTGGGGGGACGCGGTGGGCTCCGGTCCTGGTTCTCTGGCGCTGTGACTTCGGGGCGCCGTTCTTCTCCCCCCCCGGCCTCAGTTTCCTCAGCTGTCAAAGAAGGACTTGGAATCCAGCATTGTGGTCTTCAGGGCCTGGCGCTGCCCCCTCCCCCCGGACGGTGTTTCTGTCTGCAGCCGGGCTGCCTGCCTTCATCTCAAGTCTGGTCACAGCTGCCGCCTCCCTCCGACTTGTCATTTACACAGTGCTCAAATTCAGGCCTTGACCGTTACTCATCAGCCTTGGTTATTGTGAGGATAACGGAGGGGGACACTTGTGAGGTCGTGGGAATCGATGTGAAAATGAGTGAGATAGTTTCCTAGGAGCGAATTCGGAGCATAGAGGCTTTTACTTTAACAAAATCACTGGCTGGTTATTAAATGCAGGGAAGCAAAAGTGAAAGCGGGAAGATCAATGAAAGATTAGTGCAGTAATCAAGATTAGTAGAAGAGGAGGTGTAAATTGTTGCATTTCAGATAAGGTTTGAAGGTGAGGCCAACAATTCACTGAAGAGTTTTAGATGTGGATTGTAAGAGAAAAAGGAGTGAAAAATGGCTCCTAAGATTTTTTAAGTAAGCTTTACTGAGATAAACTGAGAAAAGCGGGCTCGGTGAAATGATGTTTGCAATTTGATCTAGGACATGTAACATTTGAAGGGTTTGATGGACTCTCAAAAATAGATGTCTTTTTTCATACAATATACAGAAATGGATTTAAAATATCCTATAGTTAGGCAGATGACCTCAAGATAATACTGAAACACAGTGAAAGGAAAACAGTTGATTGTCATCAAAACTACTTTTGTGTATCAAAAGATATACCAAGAGAGTAGAAAAGCATGAACGCAATGTTTGCAAATAATACAACTTGATAATGATCTAGTCAATATATAAAAATATGTATATTTATATAAAGACTTCTTACAGTTAAGGGGAAGATAACTTAGTGACTCACAGCACATGAAAAAATGCCCCACATCATTAGTTGTTAAGATAGTTCAAAATCAGAACCAAAAACAGAATTACCATATCACCCAGTAGTCCCTTAGGTGTACATCCAAAAGCATTGTAAACAGGTACTAATAGAAAAAACAAATGTATAGATATTCATAGCACTACTCTCAATAGTCAAAAGATGGAAATTGTCCAAATGTCTATTAACAGATAAATGGATAAACAGAATGTATACTAATACAATAGAATGTTCTAAAAAAAAAATGAAGTATCATATGTGCTACACTATATGAAATATCCAGAATAGAGCAATCCATAGATAGATTGGTGGTTGCCTGGGGCTAGAAGAAAGGAGTAACAGGGAACACTGATTAAGGAATACAGGTCATTTCTGTCCATTTATAGTTGAGTGCCCTTTTCATCATCCTGGGGAGATGCATGGCCTATATCTACTCAGGCTGCGATCTGGAGGATTGCTGTTTAAAACAGTGTGGTTGGAAAAAACCCACTAGACTCCATCTCTAACCAGCAAAAAGATGAATTAAAGGCATGGCTTAGGCAGTAGTGCAGCAGCTAAGCAAGCAGAGTGAGCTTGAGGCCCTGAGTTCAAACTACAGTACTAACAAAAACAAAAAGTTGAAAGTGTGGGATTTGGGTATCATCATAGTTCTTACTAGTTTGGGGCCCTTTTTTGTGTACCTCTCTGGGTTTTGAACTCAGGGCCAAGGTTCTGTCCCTGAGATTCTTTTTCTCTAGGTTAGTGCTTTACCATTTGAGCCACAGGGCCATTTCCAACTTCTTTGAGTATTGGAGAGAAGAATCTCACAGACTTTCCTGCTTGAGCCGGCTTTGATCCACAATCTTCAGATCTTAGCCTCCTGGTATCTAGAATTATAGGTGTGAGCCACCAGCACCTGGCATAATGTGCCTTTTTAAAGTGAAATATTATAAGGGTTAACTCAACTTAGGGCCATGCATGGAAGTCATTCATACCTAAAATTGGTCGTTGGTTACCAACCTATCCTCGGGTGGCTTGCCTAATAAAAAGTCCTGGTGGAAACATGTGGGCAACTTACTCATTCCCAAATCAGGTAAAAATTACTTGTGGAGCTAATTAATTGCACCCAGAGTAAGTTGAGCAATTGAAGCTCTTTTCCTCCTTAGGCAATTAATGCTACCTCAACCTTAAGAGTGAAGACTTCCAAGGTTCTTTTTATTTCTTTTCTTGGTGCTGGTCCTTTGAGGCTAGACACTGTCTCTGAGATTTTGTGCTTAAGGCCAGCACCCTACCACTTTTAGCCACAGCTCCATTTCTGGGTTTTTAGTAGTTTATTGGAAATAGAGTCACAAACTTGCCTGCCCTGCTGATTTCAAACTGCAATCCTTAGATCTCAGCTCCTCAGGTGCTAGGATTACAGGCATGAGGCATGGTATCCTGCTCTTCCAAGGTTCTTTGGTAGATTTAATCAAGATTATTTGAAATTTGTTCTGTCTTGTAAAATGACAAACAATAGCCTTTATGGGGATTTATGAACATCTTTGTCTTAGTCCATGTGGGCTGCTGGAACAAAATAGCTTAGACAGGGTAATTTATCAATAACAGGACTTTAATTTCTCATAGTTTTGGATGCTGGGAATTCTGAAGCCAGGTCTTCGACAGATTTGGTGTCTAGCCAGAGGATTTGTTCTTAGCTTCATAAAGTACCTTCTTGCTGTTTCCTCACATGGCAGAAGAGGAAACAAAATCTCTTGGGCCTTGTTTTTTTGGTTTTTTTGGCTGGTCCTAGAGCTTGAACTTTGGGCTTAGACACTGTCCCCGAGCTCTTTTGGCTCAAGACTATCACTCTACCACTTGAGCCACAGCACCACTTCTGGCTTTTTCTTTGATTAATTGGAGATAAGAGTCTCATAGACTTTCCTGCCCAGATTGGCTTTGAACTGAGATCCTCAGATCTCAGCCTCCTGAGTAGCTAAAATTACAGGCATGAGCCACTAGAGCCTGACACTTTGGCATCTTTTATACAAGTATTAAACCCATTTTAAAGGACTCTTCCCTTTTGACCTAGTCTCCCTGCAGATGTCCCACTTCCCAACACCATTGCACTGAGAATTAAGTCTCAACATGTGAGTTGGGAGGTGGGGAGACACATTCAGATCATAGCCGTTCCCAAGGCCCTTTAAGAGAATTTGCAGTGTTGAAGCTATTTTCATAACAGCACTGATGTTATTTTTTTTTTAATATGTGTCCTTTCAGGAGTATATAGGGTGAGATTGGCTGGGGTGGGGTGGGATAGAAACATTAAAGCATCATTGCTCAGATAATTTGAATATTGTGTTTTTTAGAGTTAAAAAATATATATGATCAGATCTGGTTGTTTGGTAGACATCTTCTCAAAAATAAATGAAGTAAGCCTGTTGCTTTTTTTTTTTTTTTTAGACAAGATCTTGTCATGTAGGCTGACGTAAACTCAGTCTTGCTTCTTCAACCACCAAATGCTGGGATTACAAGCAGTTCCACCATACCCAGCTAATAAGTTTATCACTTAAGGAAAATAACTAACATTGTAGAATTGAGGTGAAAATTACAATGTTGGAAAATTGATATATGCTATCACGAACTTGACAACTCTAATCCTAAATAATTTTCTGATGAAGTCATGGACAACATTGAATCTAATAATTTTTTTTTTTTTTTGGTCCGGTCATGGGGCCTGAACTCTGGGTCTGGGCGCTGTCCCTCAGCTCTTCAGCTCAAGGCTAGCACTCTACCACTTGAGCCACAGCGCCACTTCTGGCTTTTTTCTTTTTGCTTATGTGGTGCTGAGGAATCGAACCCAGGGCCTCAGGCATGCAAGGCAAGTGCTCTACCACTGAGCCACCTTCCCAGCCCTAATAATTTTTATGTTGTATGTAATGTTAACCATTGGATGGTTTGTATATTTAAGTCATTGTTTAAAATAATAATTTATGATTTTATTATTTTTTTTTGGTCAGTTGTGGGGGCTGAACTCTGGGCCTGGGTGCTGTCCCTCAGCTCTTCAGCTCAAGGCTAGCCCCCTACCACTTGAGCCACAGCACCACTTCCAGCTTTTTTCTGTTTATGTGGTGCTGAGGAATCGAACCCAAGGCCTCATGCATGCAAGGCAAGCACTCTACCACTGAGCCAACTTCCCAGACCTAATTTATGATTTTTATAGACACATGAATAGATAAAAAGATCTGTTGAAACTGTAAGATAGAACAATGGAGTTTAATATAACCAAGTGTGAAAAGGCTGATTTTGAAGATACTGTCATTTGTGTATTTTGGTGACTATCTAAAATTACATTATAAAGGGGAATATATGTGTATGTTTATGTCTTCATTTTGTGCCATTTCTAGGGGCTTGAACTGAGGGTCTGGGTGCTGTCCTTAAGCCTTTTTTTTTTTTTTTTAAGACTAGCTATCTACCCCTTGAGCCACAGCTCCACTTCTAACTTTTTGGTGGTTAATTTGAGATGTCTCATGGACTTTCCTGTTTAGGCTGGCTTTGAAAAGCAATCCTCAGATCTCAGCTTCCTAAGTAATTAAGATTACAGGTGTAAGCCACTGGTGCCCTGTGGGAAATGTGCTTTAATAGTCTTAAACTGGCTGAAACTGTCGGGCTGGATTTATGGCAACTGAGTAAATACAAAAGCAGATATGAGAATCCCACTTTTTTTCTGTTAAGCTAGACTTTAAAGAGATTTGCAAAGATGAAAACTGTCATTTCTTGTTAAGCATTGTTTATTTTGAAAATGCATTTTTCATTAGAATATTATGTTAATGGACAGTGATGTTGCTTTTTTTTTTTTTTTTTTTTTTGGTCAATCATGGAGATTGAACTCAGGACCTAGACGCTGTCCTAGAGCTTTTGTGATCAAGGCCAGCACTCTACCACTTTGAGCCACAGCTCTACTTTTGGTTTTCTTGGTGATTAATTGGAGATAAGAATCTTAACAGCCTTTCCTGCCCTGGGCTGGCTTTGAACTACAATCCCTCCTGAGTAGCTAGGATTACAGGTGTGAGCCACTGGGGCTGGCCAATGTTGCTGTTGTTTAATGAATTAAATAAAAGATTGTTCAGGAGAGAGAGAGAGAGAGATTCAGGATATCACTCTACAAAAGGAAAAGGCTAGTCTAGAGTACATGGAACAGAGAATAACAAGGGAGAGACATGGGTAAAAATCTGAGAGATATGTAAGTGTGTACTCTATATATGTATATAAATAACATCCATACATGCATAGAAGAAAGTTACTTGTTTTCATAGATAACTTAAATCTTATTGATGCAAAAACATACATACACTGGTCAGAAATCATAAATGTATATGAAGCACATTGGGTTTTCAGTGACATGTGAATGAAATTTTTGAAAAACACTGTTAGCATCCCAACCTCCTTTTCATACCTCCATTGCCTTCCCAGTCATTATCCCACTGCCCTCAATAGTGTGACTTCAAATACCTTATATTAGTTAAGTTTTGGAGGTAGGGGGAAGAATGAGGGGAATCTTGAATGTGACCTAGACCTCAGAAACTACTTTGTACTACTCTCAGGTGTTAATTCTCCCTAATGTATCTACTGTTCTATCACTATATTGAGGAGTCTCAAGATCAGTCCCTATTTAGAAGTTCACTAGGACTCCAAGACTCCTTATCTAGTTGCATTCAAAGCTAAGCTGTATCATAGCAATGTAGTAAAGTTACATATACCTGGATTGTCAGGGGAGGGAATCGGGGAGTTAAGAGATATTCATTATACACTCTACCTCCTGTCACACTTAGCCCATTTTTTCCTCAGCAATGAAAATGGAGCTGCCATTAGAGACCCAGAACCCAGGGTTTTTAATTGGGGCCTACTCAGCTAGGCAGTTTCTGCCTAGCATGTACTAAAACTTCACATTCCCAGAAGGAAGCAGTTGTTCAATATTGTCTATACAGTCTAGGTACAGTGAGCTACCTTACCAGTCAGGAAATATTTTATGACTGTGTAGGAAACCATGTACCAGCCAAGTTCTCAGACATCTTCCAAAGGCTCTTAACAAAAAGGCCTTTCCAAGGATACCAATTTCAAGCCTCATGTGTTAGCTCTTTATTTTTTTAGTATCTTTTAAAAAATATTTTTATTATCTTTAAGTAGTTGTACATGGGACTTCCATTCATGTGTTAACTCTTCAACTGAACAAAACCATTGCTTCATTTGGCTGTTCTTGAATTTCATATAATAAGAATCATAAAACATTTTCTCTTGGCTTCTTCATTTTACGTATTTTTGAGCCCATAGGTAGTTTGTTATTTCCATGGCAGATAGGATTCCATTGAACACTACTACTTACCTTTTCTACTATGAGGGGCAAAGTGGATTTACCTCTACAACATTTACTATTATCTCTTCTGCACTGTAGTTATTCTTCTGGGTGTATAGTAATGTTTTGTTATGGTGTTAATTAGTATTTAGTTGATAAGAATGGGCTTTAAAATATTTTTCCCAAAAGACCATTTCAATGATCTTTTTATATTTTTAAGTACCTGTTCAGATTCTTTGCCCATTTTTATATTGAGTTGTCTAATTTATTTGTAGGAGTTTTTCATACATATATTTCAGATGAGTTCATCATTGGATGGATAGGTATAATGCAAATATCTTCCCTTTTTAAGTTTAAATAGTTGTTTTGTTTCTGCTTAAGGTTAGTGCTGTGTACCATTTGAGCTACAGTTCTATTTCTGGCAGACAATCTCTTGGATTTGTCTGCTTGAATTGGCTTTGAACTTTTAATCTCATATCTCAGCCTCCTGATTAACTAGGGTTATAGGCATGAGTCACCAGCGCCCAGATGGTACTGGTTTCTTTCAGTGAAGGAAAATTGCTGGTCTTTTCTGCACTTTTTTTTTTGTCGGTTGTGGGGCTTGAACTCTGGGGCTGGGCGCTGTCCCTCAGCTCTTCAGCTCAAGGCAAGCACTCTACCACTTGAGCTACAGCGCCACTTCCAGTTTTCTGGTGGTTTACTGGAGATAGGAGTCTCACAGTCTTTCCTGCCCAGACTGGCTTTGAACCGCGATCCTCAGGTCTCAGCCTCCTGAGTAGCTAGAATTACAGGCATGAGCCACCGGTGCCCGCCTTCTGCACTGTCTTTTAAAGGCTTTATTATTTTGTATTTATTTTAAAACTCTGATCACTTCGAATTTATTTTCATCTTCATAATTATATGTAACTGACCATGTTTATTGAAGAAAATCCATTTTCACTGCTTGTATTTTGTTTCATTGTTCTATCCTTGGACAATAGTAAATTTGCTTTTTTCTTCTTTTTTTTTTTGGCAGCATTAAGGTTTGAACTCAGGACCTCACACTTGCTAATCAGGCATTTGAACCACACCTTTACCTTACTTTATAAGGCTTTCAACTTAATTTCCTTTCTTGTTTGTCTTAACTATTTTGGGGCCTTTGAATGTCTGTATAAAAAGTTGTAGAATTTTCTCTCAGCCCTCCCCCAATTTTGTCCCTTCTTTTTTTCTCCTACACACATATGTTCACTCATGAACATACTGGGATTATTTTGAATTAATAAATCAATTTGGGAAGAATTGATGCATCCTTTGAAAGAGATCTTATATGTTTCTCACTAGATTTATTTCTAAGATATTTGGTATGGAAATATATAGGTATAATTAGTTGGCCTGTCCCATAATCAACCTGTTGCTTTTGGAATTAGTTGTTAGTAGTATCAAAATCCATTTTAACTTAGTTCAGAGGTAGTAGTCTATGTAGAAGATCTCCAGAGATTAAGAATTTAAAAACTGTAGTAATTAACTGTAGTAGTATAGCATGATTTATAGTAAGACAGGTTTAATACTTAATATTTGGATTTTGAAACATGAGGTGTTTAACTGTAAAATGCTAAGACGCATCATTACTGAGCAGTATAATACTTCTTGGTTAAATGAAATGTATAGTTTACATGTGTGATTGTAGCTTAAAAATTATATATATATATATATATATATCACCATGATTTTACATATTTAGCATAGAGGAAATGAATGTAAGAGTACAAATAGGGGTGGACAATAGTGTTAAGACATGAGAAAGTATACTATTATATAATTATAGATAAATATATTCAAATTTGTGACTATCCATTGAGTGAAGAGAGTATCTACTTGTGACTTTTCGCTAATCAGCATTTCTGTGCCTTGGTTTCTTCATCTGTAGAGGTCAGATAATAATATCCACCTTTAGAGAGGACTTGACTAGTTTCTTAGCTCTTATGTGCTTAGTAAGCATTATTATCATTATTTTTCTGAGTAAATTTAAACACCAAGAGTGTATGCATTCACTATCAATATTGTGTATTAGATATGTAAACAGCCTGCATTCCTAGAGCTTGCAGTCTCATTTGTATATTTATAATTGTAGGTAATAAATAATATTTATGATGAGTAAATGAATATAGCCTTCATGCTTTCACCAGAAACTCTAGTCATTAGTATAACTCTACCTGCTAATTATCTGCAATGATGGTATTGCTTCATTTGATTATTCCCATGAACAGATTCCCTGAGGGGAAGTTAGCATGATGGCTTTATGGGTTGTGAAACATTTCACTTGTTCTGCTGATCATTGAGTTCTTTCTGGTGCTGGGATGACCTGGGAGTTGAGATACAAGTTTAAGTTCTAGTTTTGCTACTGATTTTATACATACTTTCAGCAAGTTTTACTAACTTTGTCTGAAATTAAAGAGTTTATATTGAAAGAATTGTAAGGTTTCTTCTAAATCTCATTTTGCTATTCATCAGCTTCTCCAAATTGTTTTAAGGAAAAGAATCCATTGCAGAAATTTACCTAGTTTTTATGCATGTATGTATATGTTTGTATAATCATAGGATTTTGAACTTGGGGTTTTGCTCTTAAACAAGTGCTCATTTAAGCTGACTTCAAGCCCTTTGTTAGTTATTTTTCAGATAGGGTCTTAAATTATTTCTTTTACTCATGTTTTTGTTTTTTTATTAGCTTATATCTCTTATGTTGGAGGGGGGGGAATCATTGTTATATCTCCACACATTTACACTGTGTTCCAAACAATTTCATCCTCTCAGCATGCACTTAGGACTTTTGCTTGGAACTGTCCTTAACCTTGATCCTCTTTACCTATGCCTCAGTTATACCTGGGAGGTATAGCTAGAACCTTGGACCTAGGACCATCATACCTAGCTTATTCATTGAGATAAGAGTTTGCTCACTTTTTGTCTGTGCTAACTTGAACCTTGAATGTCCTGATTTCTGCCTCTTGTAAAGCTGGGTTTATATGTGTGCTCCTGGCTGTTTTGTTCTCTCTCTCTCTCTCTCTCTCTCTCTCTCTCTCTCTCTCTCTCTCTCTTTCTTTGACAAACTCTTGCTTGGTGTGTTCTAAGCTTGCCTCAAACTTGTAATTCTCCTTTTACCTCATGCTGGGGTTACAGGTGTGTAATCCAAATCCTGAAATTTAAATGTTGAGCTCATATTCCATATTTGGTTTTGCCTGTAGATGCCAGAAGTGGGTAGAGAATTGTAGAAGAGCAGATTTGGAAGACAAAACACCTGATCAGCTGAATAAACATTATCGACTATGTGCCAAACACTTTGAGACCTCCATGATCTGTAGAACTGTAAGTCATAGAAGGACTCAGCTTTTCTCCCTCCCTCTCTCTGGTTGGAAATGCAAATTTTAATCTATTAATTGAAGGTGTACCTATGTCCTGACACTCTAAAATAAAGATAAATTTGAAACTGAGTATTTACTTTTATTTTGTTCTTTATTTTGTTTTAACCTCCTATTCTTGATATCCCATTCCCACTCAGAGATAACCATTTTTGAACTGACAAAAAATTCTAGTGATTATAACAGTGTAAGTTTAAGTTAATGTCTTGTGTTTTTATTTAGAGCAGTTTATCTAGAGGTTTTTTTTTTTTTTATGAATGATGTCTTCGTTTAGGAATAATACTCTTTGCCATTTTATAGATTTAGTGTTAGAACCAATACTTTTGTGTGCTACATACAGGAAGAAACAAAATCATACAGATAATGTGAAAACACATTTCTATCAGTAATTTTTTTTTTTTGGTCGGTCGTAGGGCTTGAACTCTGGGCCTGGGCATTGTCCCTCAGCTCTTCAGCTCAAGGTGAGTGCTCTACCACTTGAGCCACAGCACCACTTCTGGTCTTCATATGGTTAATTGGAGAATAAGAGTTTCATGGACTTTCCTGCTCAGGCTGGCTTTGAAGCTCAGTCCTCACATCTCAGCCTCCTGAGTAGCTAGGATTACAGGCATGAGCCACTGGCGCCCAGCTCCATCACTAATTTTTAATTTCATGCCCAAACCTTCCCTTTCTAGACGTCACTTTTTTTTTTTTTTGGTTGGTCCTGGGACCTGAACTCTGGGCCTAGGCACTGTCCCTCAGCTCTTCAGCTCAAGGCTAGTGTTCTACCACTTGAGCCACAAAGCCACTTCCAGCCTTTTCTGCTTATGTGGTGCTGAGGAATCAAACCCAGGGCTTCATGCATGCAAGGCAAGCACTCCACCACTGAGTCACCTTCCCAGCCTCTGTTTGTTGTTGTTTTTTTGGTTGTTTTTGTTTTGTTGTTTTTGTTGATTTGGGTCATGGGGCTTGTCTTGAGCACTAGGCTAGTGCTCTACCATTTGAGCCACAGTGCCACTTCCAGTTTTCTGGTAGCTTATTGGAGAATAAAGCCTGGGCTGGCTTTAAACCTCGATCCTCATATCTCAGCCTCCTGTGTAGCTAGGGTTACAGGAGTGAGCCACCAGCACCCAGCTATGGATCTGTTTTTATATTAGAAAACTTGTAATTTGTGACAATATAATTTAGACTACCAGAGATGATGATGATGATACGAGATGATGATGATGATGCTTCTGCTTCTTTCTTCTTTCTTCTTCTTCTTCTTGCTTAGGACAATGTTGATTTTAAAACATACATAGCCAGGTGCCAGTGGCTTATGCCTATAATCCCAGCTACTCAGGAGGCTGAAATCTGAGGATTGTAGTTTGAAGCCAGCTTGAGCAGGAAAGTCCATGAGACTCTTATCTCTAGTAAACTACTAAAAATCCAGAATTGGAACTGTGGCTCAAGTGGTAGAGCACTAGCCTTGAGCAAAAGAAGCTCAGGGACTTCAAAACTCCTGGCCCAGCACACAAAAAAAGATAAGAATATTATACAAAAATACATATGGTGATATAACGGAAACAGTTATCATTATGATCATTATTGATATGTGAATGTTTTCATTTGGGGAAATAATTATCTCAGTACTTGAATGAACAAAGGAAACAGGTCTAAAATGAGGAGGAAGCACTAGTTAGTCTTTTAGGTGTCATTGGTAGGGACTGGACTAGTTTCCAGATGTTTGGGTTTGGATCCCAATCCAATATTTTTATCTTCACTAAGCCTTGATGTTTCTCAGTAATACTGGCCACAGTGGTGTGAATAGCAGGTAATGAGGGAAGCATTGCTTTAGGACATATAGTAGGGTAGCTTATTGGGAGACCTGCAAGTCCTCTAGACTTGATAGATTCTAGAAGTACAGAATAGATAAAGATTGCCAGAAGGACAAATGCAGAAACAAATAGTAACTGACCTGAACTGACTCCATTCCCAGGAGTAAGATTAAATTTTCAAGCCTATATATTTTAGAGACATAATTGAAATACTGAGGAGTTCACTTTTTGGAAGGATCATTTCTGAATTAACACATTTTTCTTTTGCAGAGTCCTTACAGGACCGTTCTTCGAGATAATGCAATACCAACAATATTTGATCTTACCAGTCATTTGAACAATCCACATAGCAGACATAGAAAACGAATAAAAGAATTGGTATGTCTTTGGACCTTCAATTTTCATAATACTGTGAAATTAAATATAAGCACATCTGTGTTATAAATTGATCTAAGTTATTCTCTGTTTCAAAGATAACATGATGGGAAATGTATGCTGTGCTTATTAACTATCCTGGATATAAGATGATTTGTTTACCTTAGTACTATTCACATTTGGAAAACTCCCTCAAATATAGCCAGTTAATACTTGTTGACTTGGGCCAAAGCGTACTGTTCTTTTCCTTGGGATCGGGGGCAGGGAGAGTTACCTTTGTTTGATAATAAAGGAAATGGAATTGAGGTATAGTTCTAGAATTCAGCACAAAGGGATAAAGTATAAAAGCTGAGACCTAGATAGTTTTTGAAATAAGAATGCTATCCTTATTAAAGGTTTAGAAAAGGCTTTAAAATTAGTATGGCATAATTTATTTGTACTTACATGTTCCTTTGATATCTTTCAGTGCTGATTATTGAAACCTGTTTTTTTTTGCCCTTAGGTAAAAAAATTACTTAGCCCACTTAGTCCATGGTCTTCTATCCTCTTTGCCGCTAGCGAGGCTCTTACTTTCTTTTACTATTTTTATTTCTTCCACTATTACCATTCTTACTCTTTCCCTTCCTGTTTGTACCCATGTCAGTGTATTTAATTTACAGCATATTAATCTACATACTATATATTTTTCTGTGCATATGTGTATGTGTGTATACACCAGAACTGGGACTTGAACTCAGGGCCTCATGCTCTCACTTGGCATGTTCTGCTCAGTATGCACTAGAAATGTTGAAACTATGAGTCACAAAATAAAATAAGTCCTTTTAAGTTGTTGTTTTAGATATTTTGTTATAGAGATACAAAGCTAACTTACTATATATGCTTTATTCAAATTATTTTTTAGTTTTTGCCTAATATTTTTTTTTCTCTTCCAGCATCCTATTTGGATGACATGTTACATTTAGTGATGGCTTTTAGAATCATATAGATTAACTTCTTTTCTCAGTTGTCCTATTTATTTGGTATATCATTTCAGTATGACAGTCTGTTAAGACATCATTATTGATGTTCATCTTGTTCACCTGGCTGAGGAAAAGATTGTCAGATTTCTCCAATTTTCCTTGTTTTTATACTGCTCATTTTGGAAGGAATTTTCTCTAAGAGTCCACTCCCCTAAGCAACTTATCTTAAGTTTTTTGGAATTAAGCTTCTCATCTGCTGGAAGAGAGGATTCAGAATTATTTCGTACATGATATTTATAGCTTTATAATCTCCTACAACTTCATTGGGGTAATTGGACACAAATGTGTGTGTGTGTGTGTGTGTGTGTGTGTGTAAGTAGAATGAGGCATATATCATGAAATAGTTGCCAAAATTAGGTTAATTAATAGTTATCACCTCATCTAATCTGTCCTGTTTACTTTCTTATTCAACCATTTAAGTATGGGTCCATGGAAATTTATTTTATGCTTCAGGTTATAATGCAATACTTTCTCTTGTCTTTCAGACTTTTCTAGGCTTTGATATGGTAAACTCTCAGTGGGCTTTTGTATCTTTTTTGGTATATACACTGTATTTTTTACTTTTTTGTGTGTTTGTGGTTCTACCTTACTTTGTGGTACTAAAAAGAATTGCTCCAAAATCATCTAGTACATTTCTGCTTTGGGGCTGGAATTGCCCATTTCTTTACAGATTAATTTTTTTTTTCTGTTAATAATGGTACAGGAAGACAAGATCTGAGTGTTGGTTGTGTTCATCATTTTTAGGATCTCTCAGCAGATAGCTTTCAAGCACATCAATATATAAAGACATATGTGTATAGATTGACAAGTACATATAACTACATAATTACTGACGTTACATCCATCTAATGTATATTGGTATATGAGACATGTACAGATTGATAAATACATATAATTAATATTACATCTAAATTCATAATGAACATATTTTTTTAAATTATGGTTGGACATGGTAGGTCATTCCTATAACATTAGTTATACAGGAGGCTGAGATTGGGCGGATCACAGTCCAAGACCAGTCTGGGTAGAAAGTTTGTAAGACTCCCATCTTAACCAATAACATGCTAGGCATGGTGGTTCACTCCTGTCATACCAGCTACATGGAAAATAGATAAGAGGACCATGGTCCTCACTGGCCCAGTAGAAAGAAAGACCCTATTTGAAAAACAAAATAAAAAAAACAAAGTAAAAAGAATTGGATATGTGGCTCAAATAGTAAAACACCTGCCTAGCAAATGCAAGGCCCTGATGAGTTCAATCTCAGTACTAGCAAACACAAAGAACTTAGGCTCTTGAATGAGTAAACTTTAGCTCGAAAACAGGCCTTTTGTGATTGTATAATAATATACTAGAGGTCAGCTTTCTTAAAGAATTTTTTTTCTTATTATTTAGAGTGAAGATGAAATCAGGACACTGAAACAGAAAAAAAGTAAGTGATAGTGTTAATGACTGAGCTTCTGAATGTCTTTTTAAAAAGGCCTTGTCCTGGTAAGGACAAATAAATATGTTTTGTATCCAAAACCTAATGTGAGAATGGATGTAAGAGTGGTTGGCTTTGTCCTGTGGCTAGGAACTATGAAAGACTGAATTCTTAGATTATTTTGTCTTTTCGGAGTGCAATTATGCCACACACACTACCACATACAGACAGTGCAGAGTTGACTACTTCCTTCTGGGTGCTCTCTGTGGTAAGAGTGGCAGGTCACAGAATATTCTAGGACAGGGAAGGAAGAGTAGCAGTTTGTGATGCAAAATTAGTTCTTGGTAAATGTTTAAGAAATAAATGTGATACATTGCTCATAGTGGTCATAGTAGTCCTAACTGCAGGTGCTGAGTCACCAAAGGATGAGCACTGGAAATTATTTTGTTCTTGTCAGTTTGACAGGCACTCTTCATTATCTCTTCCTTTTGTTATTAGTAGTCATACAATTCTTGATTAATGCCAAGTCCTTAACATAAATTCATATAAATCTCACAGTCTCTATGTTCAACAATATTGTTTGGCTTCTTTACATATGAGGAAACATGGATTCAGACAAAGAAGGGAGGCAAAAGGTATTCCATGCAGAAATAGGCTGGTGCTAGATTTAGGGAATTATACTTATTTTGGTGTTGGAGTTTCTGGTAACCCATGGTGCTTAGAAAATGAGCCAGAAATTAACTGATTGCAGGCTGCTGGTGGTTGGAACTGTTGAAGGGGTGTAAGTAGGTGATAATGTGGGCCTAGTTTCCATGTTATATGGTTACGTGGAGCACTGTTCAAATCAGGTAGGGAAGGCAGCAATGCAAGGTGAGAGAACTCAGGGAACTTGCATATGAATGACTTCTACATAGAAGGATAACCAAAAGTAGAGGGACTGGCTTTATACTTGATACTATTCTGTGCTCTTTAGTAAACATCTTTATGGAAATATAGAAATGGTAAACTTGGCATGTGTTGATAGCTAGTAATGGAGGAGAGGAAAAATAGGAAGGAAGTGGGGAGGAGGCAAGCAAGCAGGTGTCCAGCATAACCTTGCATTTTGGCTGGGAAAACCTAAAACCGTAGAATACTTGCTTCATTGTGTGTGATGAACAGAGGTGTCATCTGAGCCTAGGGGAGTGTGGGAAGGGTATTCCTCACTTTTTCTGAAGTTCTGAGGACCTGGATCACCTGGAAGCATAGCTTACATGGACTCCAACCAGACTGGACTTAACTTTATATTTGACAGCTTTCTTCTTTTCTCCCTCAGTGCTTTTGCTGGATTACTTTCTGCTATGTGATGTCTTTGCTATGTCTTTCGTATCTGTAAAAGGATAAATTTTTCTGTTCTCCCTCCTTCCAGTGAAACCCTACCATTTTTGATGGCCTGATTGTAGTCTTAGGTTATGAGAACTAGGTTCTAGCCATGACTTCAGATTTAAATTCTTTGCCTGGTGCCACCAGTGATCGATATGACTGTAAACACTTAACCTGTAGATCTTATTTTGGATCACCATCCAAATATGAAGAGATAAGGCTAAGATTTCTAATATACTAATATTAAATTGCAAATTACATGAATCTATATTACATTGGCTTTTGTGTAGCCATCTTATCTCCCATACAAAAGTGTGGCTTAATGGTTTGATAGAAAAATCTTAGAGCTAAACAAGTTTGGATTTGAATTTCACTTCTATCTTTCTTACCCCACTTTGGCAAGTGGGGTCAATAGCATCTGCCTGAAAAAAAAGTAATGTGATGCATATGAAATATTTAATGCCTTAGTTAATGTCACCTATTCACCTTCCTTTTTCTGGGGACATGATTTGTTATTGTTCCGAATAACAGGTGAAATGCCTTAAATTGATATGAAATTATTCCCACTTTATTACTGGATTTTATTTGTAGAACTATATATGTTTATAGTGTTTGTCTTCCACACTAGTGTCTTACTTTAATCTTTCTATCCTGGGATCAATGGCTTATGAATGTTGAATGAATGAGTTTGTGGATTTTAATTGTTTACCTAATCAAAATTGTGAATTTCGTTGTTGTTTTTGTTTAGTTCCTCAAGAGTCTATTTGTCAAATTAACTCTTTGTTTTTCAGTTGATGAAACTTCTGAACAGGAACAAAAACACAAAGAAACAAACAACAGCAATGCTCAGAACCCCAGTGCAGAGGAGGGTGACCAGCAAGATGAAGACATTTTACCTTTAACCCTTGAAGAGAAGGAAAACAAGGAATACCTAAAGTCTCTATTTGAAATTTTGATTCTTATGGGAAAACAAAACATTCCTCTGGACGGGCATGAGGCTGATGAAATCCCAGATGGTCTCTTTACTCCTGATAATTTCCAGGCCCTGCTGGAGTGCCGGATAAATTCTGGTGAGGAAGTCCTGAGAAAGCGCTTCGAGACCACAGCAGTGAACACATTGTTCTGCTCTAAAACACAGCAGAAACAGATGCTAGAGATCTGTGAGAGTTGCATTCGGGAAGAAACCCTCAGGGAAGTAAGAGATTCCCACTTCTTTTCCATTATCACTGATGATGTGGTGGACATAGCAGGAGAAGAGCACCTACCGGTATTGGTAAGGTTTGTTGATGAATCACATAACCTAAGAGAGGAATTCGTGGGCTTTCTGCCTTATGAAGCCGATGCAGAAATTCTGGCAGTGAAATTTCATACTACAATAACTGAGAAGTGGGGACTAAATATGGAGTATTGTCGTGGCCAGGCTTACATTGTGTCTAGTGGATTTTCTTCCAAAATGAAAATTGTTGCTTCAAGACTTTTAGAGAAATATCCTCAAGCTATCTACACACTCTGCTCTTCCTGTGCCTTAAACATGTGGTTGGCAAAGTCAGTCCCTGTCATAGGGGTGTCCGTTGCATTAGGAACAATTGAGGAAATTTGTTCTTTTTTCCATCGATCACCACAACTGCTTTTAGAACTTGACAGTGTAATTTCTGTTCTTTTTCAGAATAGTGAAGAACGAGGCAAGGAACTGAAGGAAATTTGCCATTCTCAGTGGACAGGCAGGCATGATGCTTTTGAAATTTTAGTGGATCTCCTGCAAGCACTTGTTTTGTGTTTAGATGGTATAAATAGTGACACAAATACTAGATGGAACAACTGTATAGCTGGCCGAGCATTTGTTCTCTGTAGTGCAGTGACAGACTTTGATTTCATTGTTACCGTTGTTGTTCTTAAAAATGTCTTATCTTTTACAAGAGCCTTTGGAAAAAATCTCCAGGGACAAACTTCTGATGTCTTCTTTGCAGCCAGTAGCCTGACTGCAGTGCTTCATTCACTCAACGAAGTGATGGAAAACATTGAAGTTTATCATGAGTTTTGGTTTGAGGAAGCCACAAATTTGGCAACCAAGCTTGATATCCAAATGAAACTCCCTGGAAAATTCCGTAGGGCCCAGCAAGGTAATGTGGAATCCCAGCTAACCTCTGAGAGTTACTATAAAGAAACCCTAAGTGTTCCTACAGTGGAGCATATTATTCAGGAACTTAAAGATATATTCTCAGAACAACACCTCAAAGCTCTTAAATGCTTATCTCTGGTTCCCTCAGTCATGGGCCAGCTCAAATTCAACACATCAGAGGAACACCATGCTGACATGTACCGAAGTGACTTACCCAACCCTGATACTCTCTCAGCTGAGCTTCATTGTTGGAGAATTAAGTGGAAACACAGAGGGAAAGATATAGAGCTTCCATCTACTATATATGAAGCCCTCCATCTGCCTGACATCAAGTTTTTTCCTAATGTATATGCCTTGCTAAAGGTCCTATGTATTCTTCCTGTGATGAAGGTTGAAAATGAGCGCTATGAAAATGGACGAAAACGCCTCAAAGCATACTTAAGGAACACTTTAACAGACCAAAGGTCAAGTAACTTGGCTTTGCTTAACATAAATTTTGATATAAAACATGATCTGGATCTAATGGTGGACACATATATCAAACTTTATACAACTAAGTCAGAGCTTCCTACAGATAATTCAGAAACAGTTGAAAATACTTAAAAGGCTTTTAAAATGGGCTTTCTCTTATTTGATATTTGGAAGAAGAGTGGTTTAGGTGTTCAGGCCACATTGCCTCTAGGCCTCCAAATGAATATACTACCCATTGATAATCTGCTTATATAAGTGGCCCCTTTTGAATTTTCATGCTTTGAATACCTGTCTCTTCTTCCAGAAAATGGCATTGGAAGTGCCGTGCTTCGACTCTGAGTGACCTCTGATAGTGTCACTGTGGAACTGTTTTAGTTAAGTCATTTTAGATACATCATTATCACTGTGGATCTAGTTGTCAAGTAGTTACTCATCATTTGATGAAAATGAATTTGAGGAAGTATGGAAAAGGAAGGAATTCATTTTATGAAATGTTAAAATGAAGCTCACCATTGGCTTTTGACTGATAGGAGTTTTAAGTATAATGTTAAAACTCTGTTTTGGCAGCACGGGGTAGATAGAGGCAGGAAGATGTCAAATTCACGACCAGCCTGGGCTACATATGAGATCCTGTCTCAAAGAACCAGGGGCTAGGGATGTAGCTCAGGGGTAGAGCACTTACCTAGCATGCACAAAGCTCTGGGTTCAATGCCCAGCACAAAGGTAAAAAAATCTTAAGGGATAGTTAAGGGAATTACCAGAGAGGGAAATGTGTAAGCTCACCCAAAGGTTTCCATGTAGATTTTTGTCTATCAAGGGAACTCAGAGAAACAAGCCACAGTTGAAGTTTGAATGGAAGAGCTTGCTCTTGCTGCTTTACATCTGATTGTTGCTGTTTACATTCCTTTGTTGAGCCTACATTTTCATAAGCTTTTCAGCAGGTAAATGTTGAACATTTCTGCTTCATGGTCAAGACAGAATCCAAGGCCAGCTACACAGACAACTGACTTGTCTGTTTGCTTCTGTCTTTTTCCGTGATTATATCTACTGCCTCGTCTTGATTTACAAGAAAAACCTACAAAAATAAGTGTTTTGTGGTTTATCTAGAGATAATACAGAAAAAGATTGCTGTTATTTTTGGTGAAGAAAATCAATTTTGTATAGTTTATTTCAATCTAAATAAAATGTGAATTTTGTTTAAAGTTCAAATACTTTTTTCCCCCAGAGCTGAGGACCAAACTCAGGGCCTTTACACTTGCCAGGCAAGTGTTCTTCCACTGAGCTAAATCCCCAGATACATTATTTTTGATGGAGTCAAAACACAGTCTTGTAAATTCTCTTACAATAATCAGTTACACAATTCAAATGAAGTGTTTTGTGGCTTTTTTATATGAAGTGTATTACTCAAGGTATATAAAATATTAAAAGTAAGAGCTTATTACCATTTACCTGGCTTTAAATATTATGTATTCTGTGGCTCCTAATATAAATGGTCTTAAGTTTGTCCTATTAGTGCTAGTTAAATGAATTCGGTTGCATGGCTACCATTGGATTATTTTGTGTTGGGATAAGTTAGTGTCATTCAAACTGCAGAAACTGCACTTAGTGTTATTTGAACTGAATGGAGTGCATTTACTGAAGCACTGAGTCTTAGTGACAGTTGGCAGAGCATTCCTGTTGTGGGTAAACTTAGTAGGTATGTTAACTCAGGACACAGAACCCATGCAGATTATAAAAAGACAGCAGGATTTTTTTTAAAAAATCCTTTCCACAGCTCTGAAAGATGCCTCTGTCCTTGGCAGAAAGAACTGACCAAGTTCATGATGACAAGATGACAGTGAAGGAGAGAGCTGGCCTTTCAGGACCTGCATCCAGTTCTTAGGACACTTGATGGTCATAGAACTTAGACAGCCTACATACTCGGTCTGTTTCCTTAACTGTACAACCAACCTTAAGATTGTGCTGTGAGAATTGTGTGATGTATGATTAGTAACCTCATCACAATCATAACCTAAAGCTTCTTACTACCATTCCAATATCATGGCTTAAGGACTTTTTTTCCTGATGAGCTTTAAAACAGCATATGAAAGCCATACAAAATTATTAATACAGGCAGACTGGCCATGAGCAGCTGGTGTGTCTATACTGTAATGTACCAAATGATTTTGCAGGCCATATATGACTAGAGCTAGACATTTCCAACCCTGGAAAGAAACCATTTAATCACATCTCACAGATTTATGGTTTTGTAAGTCTCATCTGGGCTTTTTGCATTGGCAGGTCAGCTAGGGTCTGAATGGGATACTTACTTGGCCTTTCCATGTGGTCATTTATCTTGGGTTTATGAAATGGTAGTCTTAGAGCACTAAGAAGACAGGAGAAGCAGTAACTTTAAAACCTGGGCTCAGGAACTCACGAAATGTCATTTAAACCACAGTCTTCTGGTCAAAGCAATCACTTGGCCAGCCTAGATTCTTGAAGGATGAGGAAATGAAGGAAGGAGCTGGTTTTCAGCTGGTACCACATTGTGTGCAAAAGTGTCTATGCAACAAACACTAAACATTTTAAGCTTTAAGAATATTGACTGTTTAAATACTAATTTATGAATTATCTATGGATGAAAACAATTATGAAAAGTTTCATGTAATTTCTGTTTAATTCCTAGAAAAACTAGGGTGAGGTAAATAGTGCTTTGAGTTGAAAGAGCCCTCCAGAGACCAGCTTCTCTGCAGTAGGTAGAGTCTGGTTTATTTTTTGTTTCATTTTAAGAGCAGACTTCTTAAGTACTGTTTAAAGTAGTCATTCATAAGTCACAGGAAAATCGTACTTACAGTGTTTATTAATATTTATATGATACTTCAGAGCTTACAGAGCATCTTGATTATCTCATTCAAGTTTCCAGAAAAACCTATGCAGGCATTATCCCCGTTTTTCAGTTGAGAAACCAAGCCTGCTTAGAGGTAAATTAATTCCCTCAAATTACATAGCTAATGAGTGCCAGAGCCAGGTACTTCAATCCAGGCCTTCAGTTTTAAAATTGATTATGAAAGCCACTTCATTCCTAAAGATTTGTAAAAGAAATATTTGCTTTGGGAATAGTCTTCTTTTATGTTCTTGCTTTATCCATTGCCAGCTTTTCAGCACAGCATCTAAAATGTACTTATTATAGTCGACATGGGTTCCCTGAAAAAAAAAAAAAAAATCACAGCCTGAAACTTCTGAGGCTTTACAAACTGGGTGTAGAAATGCTGCCACCTTTGTTTGGCTGCCAAGACACTACCACAAAGGACTGTAGATCCAGGTCCATTTATTTCACAAGAGTGGGTGCAGCTGTCTTTTTGCCATAATCAAATGCTCCTCTGCCGCCAGCTTTTTGCAGCCAGAAAAAACAAAGTCATTTTTAGTACAGATTAGCATAAAAATATCCACTAGATCAGTTTCAGGAAACAATTACTAGCTTAGAAACAACAATAAGTGTGATCTATAGGTTGGCTAAAGTGGTAGTAAGTTTCCAGACCTTTTTATGCACCTTATTTCTTACCATAAATACTATATAAATAGAATACATGCCACTGTATTTGGTTCCATAAATTATTTGGACAAAGTGAACAACAGACTTCAAAACTAAGTAGAGGTAGTAAATCTGCCCCGTTTTTAATGAGTTTAAATTTACAGTAGTACTTTAAACATCTGGAAGTTTAAAGTCTTAATTCATTCCAAATGTTCAACAAGGATACACTGCAAAAGAGGATATTGTAATTGGGGGATCAAGAACACTTTTAACTCAATCTAAGGCTTTTCTACTTTTCTCCATATACATTAATCACATAAAACCTGAGAGGCTGACAATTCAGAAGGAGAAGAGATGGATCCAGATATCCAAGTTGGCATGCTTTTATAAAGAACTTTCATGAGAATTTTTAGGAAAGGAGTGAGGTTTAAATGCTGTTAATTAACAACACTTAACATCTAGGATACAACCAGAAAGTTCTGGTGTCTTCTGTAATCTGCTTAGGAAAGTTGTGAGGTGGGGTTTGTTTTCTTTTGTTTTTTAAGTACTAAAACTAGACTTAGAGGAATCAAAACATTTGGCTTCTAAATTGTAATTTTGATGAATCTTGTAATCTAAAAAAGGTCTGCAGTCTGCAGGTCATACTAGACTACTCGCATACTCACACTCCCTATATGTTTGTTTGGAGCTGACTTGGTCAGTCGTGGGGCCTGAACTCTGTGGGCCTGGGTGCTGTACCTCAGCTTTTCAGCTCAAGGCTGGCGCTCTACCATTTGAGCCACAGCACCACTTCCGGCTTTTTCTGTTTATGTGGTGCTGAGGAATTGAACCCAGGGCCTCATGTCTACAAGGCAAGCACTGTACCACTGAGCCACCTTCCCAGCCCCTGATTGGATTTTCTTAAAGAACAGGATGTGACAGAAGAGTCCCTGGCCACAGCAGCAGCTGCTGCTATCAGTGCTGTGTGCCAGGCACATGCAAGGTACATCATATGACATACCTCATTTAAACCTCTGCCCTATGAAGAAGTGTCATCCCAATTTTTCAGGTGAAAACCTAAGAATCTGGAGGTCACACTGCTCACGGCAGAAACAGGATTCTCACATGTTTCTTGTATTTATTTGCTTTATTCAAATTTCAAATATTGTTTTGCATGGTTTTGGTACTCCCATCTATTCAGCATTGAGCTTAATGCTAGGTGCCATGGATACAAAGGTGAATAAATGGAGTTTTAAGCCCTTAGCTCAGTCAGGTGGGTTCATGCAAGCTAGGGACTGATTACAGTGGCTTAAAATTGATTGTTCTAACCAAGATATATTTGAAAGTATCGAGTAAACTGGGACTGTTCAGAACAGACCAGCACTTAAGGTCATGGTCACTTTAGAGGGAACCCCAGGTTATGTATGAGAAGGGCCTAAACCTAAAGTGCATGAGACAGGTATAGTGGCTCACCTGTAATCCTAGCCACTCAGGAAGCAAAAATAGGATCATGGAACAGGGCCAGCCCAAGCAAAAGCCAGCAAATTCTGAAAATAAAAATGCTGAGGGCATGGCTCAAATAGTAGAGTGCCTGCCTAGGAAGCAAGGTCCTGAGTTAAATCCCCAGTACCACCCAAACCCTCAGAATATAAGCATGTAGCATATCACTACTCACCCTTCATACCATAACTGGGATGTCCCTCTAGGGGCCTCTTAAGCCCTCCCCCCCACCCCCAAAACTGTCAAGTGACCCTTGTAATATACTCCCAGATTTGCCTCAGTCATCACTGGAGGTCAGCCCTGTGAGAAACTGGTTCTCCAGTGGCTACCAGCTTGAAGTTCAGAAATAGTAGACAATATTCAATGAGGTCAAAGGAGTGAGCTAACAGTAGGAACCTATAAAAATAGCAATAGTGTTTCTCCATATATTACTTCATTAAGTTAGTAACGGTGCATCTGCTAAGACTAGATAAACCTTTGGAAATAGTACAAACTGTATGACTTCATGAACCACATGTCTTTAAGTTAGTCTTAATATTTCCTCAGTGAAAAGATGGCAGTTACTTTGGTATTAGATAATTGTCCTTAAGATATGTAATTTATTTCCTCCCAAAGGACATAATAGGTGATAATTAGCATTACTCGATATGCTCATTTAAGTTCAAGGCACCTGCCTGACAGGTAACATTTTATCCTCATATCAGTATTAGGCATGATAAATTATAAATTCTTCATAGTGGTAGAGTGAGAGCCAGGTGAGTCTTGGAAACCTCATAGATGGTCCCCAATTTTATAGAGAACTGGAGAGGACAACTGGTTGAGAATCACACTGCTAGATGGTGGTAGAAGCCATGGTTGACCAGAAGTGTCCCAATTCAGTGCTGTGTGCTCTGTCTACCACAGAACTAACTGAAGACAAATTTGATGTAATCATTTCTTGGCAGGTGAGCAGTGTCTGCCCTTTAAGCCATTATTAAAATGTAAACAGTAATTCTACAAGTATGTCAGCTTTACAAGAGAGAAATTTATTAAACACACCTAGGTCTGGGGTGAGTGCTTGGCACATACCTAGCTTTCCTTTATCATAAAGTTTGGGTTTTAAAAATACCTGATATTGGGGCTGGGATTTTGGCTCAGTGGTAGTGCTTGCCTCACATGCCCTGGGTTTGATTCCTCAGCACTACATAAGCAGAAAAAAGCTGAAGTAGCGCTGTGGCTCAAGTGGTAGAGCGCTAGGCTTGAGCTGAAGAGCTGAGGGACAGCGCCCAGGCCCAGAGTTCAGCCCCCATGACAAAAAATAAATAAAATCTGTTATTGCTTACATTTGATTTGGCAAATTCCTACTCTTGGTAAAATTACCTTTAGAGGATACATGTGGTAAGATTGTAGATATACAATAAGCCTCTTTCCTAAGGAATGAGATGTTGATAGTTTCTTTATAAACACAGCTTGTATTTGGACTTCCTCTTCTTATTAAGAGCAGCTACCATATATTGAGCACCTTCTAGGTACTTGAGCCACTTCATTTAGGTTCACAGTAGAATGCAGCAGATGCCTTCACCCCCAACTTGTGGATCAGAGAGTGTTAAGAATACATGGTAGGGGGCTGGGAAGGTGGCTCAGTGGTAGAGTGCTTGCCTTGCATGCATGAGGCCCTGGGTTCGATTCCTCAGCACCACATAAACAGAAAAGCTGGAAGTGGCGCTGTAGCTCAAGTGGTAGAGTGCTAGCCTTGAACTGAAGTGCTGAGAGACAGTGCCCAGGCCCAGAGTTCAGACCCTACAACTGACAAAAAAAAAAGTTCATGGTGAGTCTAATCCTTCTCAGTGTAGGAGTTAGATTTAAATCTAACTGGTAGGCCAATTCTGGTAGTCCAATCTGCTCCTCAAAGTGGAAATACCCACCTTTTAAGAAAGGAATATGAGGAGTTGAGTGCCAGTGGCTCATGCCTATAATCCTAGCTACTCAGGAGGCAGGTACCTGAGGATCATGGTTCACAGCCAGCCCAGGCAGGAAAGTCCATGAGACTCGTATCTCCAGTTAACCACCAGAAAACCAGAAGTGGCTCTGTGGTTCAAAGTGATACAATACTAGCCTTAAGTAAAAGAGTAGAGTGTCAGTGCCCAGGCCCTGAGTTCAAGCCCCACAACCAATAAAACCCCCCAAAAAGGAGCATGAGGCTAAATACAGTGTCCGTTGCCTGTAATCTTAACTACTCAGGAAGTAGGGATTGGGAGGATTGTGGTTTGAGGTTAGTTGAGGCAAAAAATTATCAAGACCTTCCTTAACCAATAAAAATCTGGGCCTGGTGGTACATGCCTGCCATCCCAGCTACAAAGAACACATAAGTAAGCAAGTCTCGGTCTAGGCTGACCTAGGCAAAAAGCAAGACCTTATTTGAAAGATAACACAAAAAGGAGCTGGAGGTGTGCCTACCTAGTAAGTATGAGGCCCCGAGTTCAAACTCCAGTTCCACTACCACCACTACCCCCCAAAAAACAACAAACTATGAAGGAAAAATATGCCAAAATATCAATGTTGTCTCTGGGTGGTGTGACTATCAGGAATTATTAATTTTCCTTTTTGAGCATTCCTATTTTACCTATTTTCTATAATAGTTGCTTTTCCCATTTTGAAAAGCATCAGCATTCTGAAATTGAGAAATCAAGATTACTTACATGACAGCATTTTTCTTCCAGAATATTTTTTTCCTGCTTTTCCAGTTACTATGCTAGATGTTTCAACTAGAGATAAGACATTGATTCTAGAATGGCAAGTTGTTTTCACTGCTAATTCTTCAAGGTCCAGCTCAAGTGTCTTATCTGGACACCCCTGCCTCTTGCCCCCAGTTACCACCCTAGTCCAAACCTCCCCCACCTCCCACTTTGCCTTTCCCTTTGAGCTTGTTTTCCACCCAACAGAGTGATCATGGAGACTTCCTCACCCCTTGGTGGTGGTCTCTACATTGAGGACAGGCTTAAGGCCCCATGTGAGCTGGTCCATGCCAGTGTCTGGCCTTATCCTTAATCATGTTTGGTTTTTCTCACTACATCCATGTGGAAAAGCTTGTTGAAGATGGCCTTTGAAAGGTGGCAGCCTCACCAGCTTTTCGCTCACTTTTCATATCATTCGAGGCACATAACCTCCACAGAGAAGCTTTCTCTGCTTACTCTTTTAGAACTAAACTACTTTCCTAGAAATAATTTGTTTTCTTACACTGGTGCATGGATTCTTTTAAGTTCTGGAATCTTTGTTCGGTTCACTGTAGTTGTTTCCCCACTGTGTAAACCTGGTGAACAAATGGAGGAAACCAGTGAGGGAATTCAAAGTGAATAGAGAATTGGAAGGGATAAGAGAAAGAAACTTAGGAGCCAGCACATGAAAACACTAGGGAGGTTCTGGCCATTATTTTCTGGTCAAGGAGAATCCAAGAGAAACTAAGCCTAGAGCTGACTATGTTTACTCACCGTAGAAATGTGTCCTTCATATACAAGATGTATTTATTTGGTAGTGCCCAGACTGCAGTTCCTAGGCATGTTTAGATGACAGGACAAACTGAAAGGCAAGCCCACCTTTCTGTTATTGATAATCATAATAACTTTTGTGGCTGGTATATTTCTCCCAAAATATTACAGATCTCCAGACATGATCCCTTTGGTTTCCCTAGACACTTGCCATAATAATGACCTTGGCATGTGACTCGCCCCCTTCCCTGCTATATACTACCCTCCTATTTATCACCGTCTTACCCTTCCTTTCCAAGTCAAGTAATTCCAGCCTTTTTTCTTCTCTTCCTTCCTTTCTCAAACCACAACCCATATAATTTTCATTGCCCTCTTTAGAACCTGCTTGTGTCTGCGCTGCCTTTTTATAGAGAAGGAGAACAGGCCTAACATGGGTGTGGGCAAAGAGCTATGCATCTCTAAATGACCCTGTTCCACAGTGGCTTTTCCTTCTAGGCTGCAATTCCTTTCCCAGCTTTGCAGGCTCCCTACAAGAGAGTTGACTAAATATAAAGAAGCCTGCTGGTATTAATAATCTAATAATCTGGTACTAATAATCTCTAGTGCTCATTTGAAGTTAAGTTCCCTGATGAATTTAATCTCATGAGATGTATCTATGTGCTTAAATAATAGAATTAGGTGTGGTTGGCTTCTGCAGTACTTTATGGAATGACACTTGCACATAAGAAGGATAGTAGTATTCATTGATTATCTCTGCCATGCAAGGCACTGTGGTTAATGTGTACTATCTCATTGAAGACTCACAATTTGACAAGGTTAATGTCCTCACAAGAGAACTGCATGTCAAAGGAATCATTTGCCCAGGACACAAAGCCATGACTTGCAAATCCAGAGGTACTGTCTTCATACTATTGTGCTACAGCCTGCACCCCACCACAGCACACTTCAGATCTGCCCAGCCCTCATGACAACTGAGAGCCAGGTGTTAATGCCCAAGGGACCCTCCAGAATGTAGCACCCCTGGGACTTGGCATCATGCCTTCTCTCCTTTGGCTCTGTAGCTCAAGGTTAGAGTCCTTCCTATGCCCATCGCAAGGTAAGTTGGAGGAATTTGAGTCCTGCTCTTGAAGGATAAGGGCAGTAGGTGGGTATACTGGGGAGAAATCCACAGTTGGACAGAGCCACAGCAAGGAAATGTAGGAGTTGCATCTTGGAAGCCTAAGTGCACTACTGGGCATCTATGTTAGCCAGCTTTTCATTGCTGTTATAAAATGGCTGAGAAATCAACTTAAAGATGGAAGGATTTATTTTGGCTATAGTTTCAAAGATTTCATTGCACAGTCACCCGGTACCATTGTTTGTGGGTTTGTGGTAAGGTGTGTGTGGTGGAAAATTGCTACCTCATGACAGCCTGAAGTAGAGCAGAAGGGACTGGGTACAAACTGTGTCCTTCAAGGGCATGCTCCCAGAGACCTGCTTCCCCAATTAAACCATGCTTCTAAAGTTTTTGCCACCTCCCAGTGGTTAGAGACCTCAAGATCCAGTTATCTCCTAGAGGCTCCTTGGATACCGCTATATTGGGGACCAAGCATTAGCTTTCAGACATTTCAGATCAAAGCCATAACACATCATGGGGAACTTCGAGTGAACTCTTTCACCTCTCTGAGCTCTGATGTCACCGTTTTTTAGTGGAATCATCTTGGAATGCTACTTCCCCCCCCCCAAAAAAAAAATAACAATAAAAAAGAGCTTGGCTAAGCTGATGGCCCCAGAACAAGCTTGGAATACTAATGTGAAGAATTTGAAGACTCACTTTTCTCTGCCCGTTGCTGACCTTGAGGGAGATCTTGGACAAGTTGCTGCACCTTTCTGGACCTCAATTTCCCCATCTATAAAGCGAGGATAATACATGCCCATAATGATGGAGAGTGTAATTAGTCAGTCCAACACTCATACAACAGACATGGTCTGATAAAAGGAAAGTTTCCAAGTGGAATTAGAGAAAGGGAAAACTGTCACAGACCTGGAAAAGGCTTCTTTGCTGTGTGGTGAGAGCTGGGTAGGCTGAGCAGGTAAGGATGTAGGCTGGCCTAGACAGCAGGGCAGAGGAGCAGGCTGGGAGTAGGGCAGAGTGGCCAGCCACTCTCCTTTCCCATCTACCTCCATTAGTGTCTTCCACACAGTACAAGCCCTCTTCTGAATTTTAGGAGACTGTTGAGACATGCTTTCAATTGAATAATAGCTTTTAGGGGAATTGCAGATATTTCCACTATAAACATACACTAGTTTTAAGTTGCATCTCAATTCTACAACCATTAAATTGTGTGTATCTTAGAACGGAGAAAATATGGTTCTGTCATTTCAAAATGAATTCTACCAGAAAGAGTTAAGTTATGTAGACTTTGAGACCATTATTCAAGTTCCTGTTCTCCCACATATTAGCTATGTTATTCTGGGCAAGTCACTTGATTTCTCTAAGCTTCAATTCATTCTTAAGATGGCCTATAAATTGCCTGTATAATAGGGTGAGCAGTTAAGGTTGATTGAATTTGAATGTTGATTCACTTAGGAAAGAGGTCTATGGGAACATATTTTGTCTAAAATTACTGATTACCATATATGTTTTTAAACAACTGTATGCCATCATTTAGGGTTCCAATTGGAGGCTATTTTCCCTCTTGTGTGATCTTTGGCGATGTCTAGAGACCTGTTTGGTTGACACAGCCATGGGAAGGGCAGTACCACCAGCAGCTGGGGCACAGATGCCACAAAGGTTACTGTGTATCCTACTGAGAAAGACTGTCTCTCAGCTCAGGGTATTCTGCCCCAAATGATCATTGAGGTTAAGAAGGTAGACTGTTGTGGCTCAAGTGATAGAGCACCACCCTGAGTAGAAGAAGCCAAGTAAGGGCTTGAAGATCCCTGAACTCAAGCTCCAGTATCAACACACATATGTGGACACACACAAACATGAAGAAGAAAAGGAAGAAGGAGGAGAAGGAGGAAGAAGAGGATGAGGACAAGAAGGATGAGGAGGATGAAGAAGACTGGAAGAAAAAAGAAACTTAGGTGATGCTAATTTACCTGTAATCCCAGTGACTCATGCTAAAACCTGGAAGATTGAGATTCAATGCCATCCCAGGCAGAAAAGTCTTCAGAAGTCCATCTCCAACTGATGAGAAAAATGCTGGACTGGAGGTGTGCCCAACTGGTAGAGCACCAGTCATGAGCAAAAAAAAAAAAAAAAAAAGCCATGAGAGCACAAGCCTCAGTACTGACTTATAGGTATGCATGTACATGCATGCACACACATATACATATGCAATAGACTATAGATTCTGATTGCCCAGGTTTGAATGCTGGTTCTGTAAATCTACCTGTGACTCACTGGATCAATTCCTTGACATCTGAACCTCGGCATTTTGTCTGTGAGAGGACCAGTCACCATGAATGAATGAAGTGGTTGTGATTGTTAGGACAGCATGTGGGTGGAGCCTTTCAGACACTGACTTCTGGGAACTTTTGAGTGCTGAATGAACCCTAGATTTAGAAAAAACAAAATACCTTGGCAAGTACCAAGATCTAACATAAATTACTCAACTCCTTGAGCCAAAGTGTGTGTGTGTGTGTGTGTGTGTGTGTGTGTGTGTGTCCACTGGGGCTTAAGGTCAGGGCCTAGGTGCTGTCCCTGAGCTATTTTGCTCAAGGCTAGCACTCTAATCACTTGAGCTACAGCTTCATTGCAAGCATTTTTGGTAGTTTATTAGAGATAAGAGTCACATAGACTTTCTTCACATAGACTTTCTTCCCCAAGCTGGCTTTGAACCATGATCTTCGAATCTCAGCCTCCTAAGTAGCTAGGATTACAGGCATGAGCCACCAGTGCCTAGCAATCCATTTGTTAAAAGAAACAAGGAAAGGAAGGAAGGAAGCAAGGAAGCAAGGAAGCAAGGGAGGAAGGAAGGAAGGAAGGAAGGAGGGAAGGAAGGAAGGGAGGGAGGGAGGGAGGAAGGGCCAGCAGGAGGGAGGGAGAGAAGAAGAGGGAGGGCTGGAGGGAGGGAGGAAGGAAGGGAGGTTCAGGGGTCAAATGAAATCAAGTATATGCTAGCACCATGGAAACAGAGGGAAATCTTACAGATACACTTGTATCAATGATACTGCCTCAGTCTCCATTATGTAAGAATATGTTGTGTCCTGAAGCAACACTCTCCCCAGCCAGGCTGTAACTCAACATCAGGGAAAGCAAAGAGAGGCGGGGTTCAGAGCACATGGCAGGCCCACAGCAGGCCATTCTTTAAGTACATCCTCAGCTGTGCATCCAGGAAGCCGCCTGGGTTATACCATTATGTTCAAACTGAGCCCAGTTTCACATAACACTTTTCCCGAAGGAGTGCTTTGGGGACCAGTGTACATGTTGGCTCCACAGACACTAAACTAAGGGAAAAATAGCATGTACATTGAAAGAGAGGGCCCTGCAAGCCCCTGACTGGGAATCGGTTCCTACTCTACATCTGTCTTCTCTCAGTTGTCAAATGAAGGAGCTGAATTGGTTTAGACCCCTGCCCCCAGGCTGGCTTGGAGACCTTGCTATAAGCCACACAGAGCCAAATGAGGACTGTTGTCTTTAGCAGTTATATTTTACCTAGCAGGGACTGTGAGGAGGAATATACATACATAAACTCAAGCAATCCTCCTTTTGAAACCAGGTGCTGGTGGCTCAAGCCTGTAATCCTAGCTACTCAGGAGGCTGAGATCTGAAGATCATAATGTAAAACCAGCCCAAGCAGAAAAGTCTGTGAAACTCTTTTTTTGTGTGTTTTTGGTTTTTTGTTTTTTTTTGGGGGGGGGGGTCCAGTCGTGGGGCCTGAACTCTGGGCCTGGGCGCTGTCCCTCAGCTCTTCAGCTCAAGGCTAGCGCTCTACCACTTGAGCCACAGCACACTCTGGCTTTTTTCTTTTTGCTTATGTGGTGCTGAGGAATTGAACCCAGGGCTTCACTCATGCGAGGCAAGCACTCTACCACTGAGCCACCTTCCCAGCCCGTAGTCTGTGAAACTCTTATCTCCAATTAATCAACAAAAAGCTAGATGTGGAAGTATGGCTCAAGTGGTAGAACATCAGTCTTGAGCAAAAGCATTAAAGAAGAGTGTCTTGGCCCTGATTTCAAGCCCCAATACTGACACCAAAATAACATAAAAAAGAATATCTACTTTTTGAAACCATGGGTAGTATGGCCATCTTGCGGATGGTAGCACCAGAGCTCAGGCACATTAACTAACTTGCCCAAGGAACCACATCATTCTTGCCAATAAACCACAACACCGCAAGCCAGAATGGGGGGGAAAGGTCCTGGCAAGGCTAGGCACTTAATACTTATGGACTGAGTTTCATGAATGAGTGCCCAAAGCAAATTGCTAAATAGCTTGTTCCTCTCTGAGCTCTGAGCATTGCTGCCTCTCAACCACCACCCCCCAGCCTCCCCCGTGCCTGTTCACTCTTGCCAAGAGCTCCACATCCTCTCCACAGCAAGCAAAACTGCCCTCCAACTGCCCTTCATCAACAACTGCAAATAACAACTTGTCCAAAATCCTGAAGAGGCTTAGTGACATACAGCTGTGTTGCCCCTGGTACTTGATCTGAGGGGGACCACATTTGTACGGGTGAGGGGAGATCGGCAAGAAATCCAGCTAGCTACAAGAGAACAAGGCAAAAGCAGTGCCCAGAAGGGGAGGCTTAGGGAAGTTGTCCCTGGTAGGTGAGGTTGCTTTGCAATAGGCAGATCTGAATCTGGCATAGTCTAAGCCGCAACTCCTCTCTCTCAACTTAGCTTCCATGCAGTGTCCACACTAGAAAATGAAGAAACATTTTGTCTCTAGCACCTCAGAATCAGCTCTGGGGGAAAAAAGCAGGAAAGTATCTGCTGCCCCATGACCATGGCTTGCTATTATTTTCTTCTTTATTTTATTTTTTTGCCAGACCTGGGACTTTTACTCTGAGCCTGGGCACTGTCCCTGAGCTTTAGTGCTCAGGATTAGTGCTCTTGAGCTACAACTTCACTTCTGGCTTCTAATGGTTAATTGGAGATAAAGAGTCTCATGGATTTTTATGCCAGTGCTGGCTTTGAACCCCAAGCCTCAGATCCCAACCTCTGGAGTAGCTAGAATTACAGTCTTGAGCCACCAGCACCCCCCGCCCCCCGTTTACTTTGTACTTTATTTAACCTAACACCCCAAGGGTAGACATGTCTATTATAGAGTTAGGGTACATGAGGTTCGAAGAGGTTATACAATTTGCTGAAGCTCCAGGGGAAATTGCTTCTAAGGAAACTTAAGGTTACGCAGGTCAGTTGGCTACTTACTATCTTGTTTCAAGTGGCCCCGAAGAGGGGCACTGTTGGATTGTCCAGTGAGCTTCAGAATCTGGGTGGAAAGTTCCTTCAGGCTCTATGAGCAAACTCAAGCACCTCTGCCTGCAGTGCCCATGGTGGAGAGCCTAAATGGCAGACAAGTCACACAGCAAAGCACTCCCAGATTCATATCCAAAGGTATTTTGGGTAAGGTTTGGAACAGAGCTGAGAACCTGAGAAGGGGCTGAGGCAAGAGGAGCCTCTCAGTTGTCCCTGGGAGCTGTCCAAGAGCTGGCCAGAAAGTTGCTCTGGGACTCTGGATTAGACCTCCGGAGCTCAAGCGCCTGTACCACCACAGTGAGGAGAATTGTGGACAGGGATTTAACACGTGTTTGCAAGCTTCTTACTAACCCAGTCTCATGCAGTCACCATGAATCCAGCCCTCCACCCAGCCATCCCTCTCTCCCTTCTTCTCCCTCCAATCAATCCTCGCTTGCACTCAGCAATTTTTTTCTTTTTCTTTTTTTTTTTGGTCAGTCATAGAACTTGAACTCTGGGCCTGGGCTCTGTCCCTCAGCTCTTCAGCTCAAGCGGAGCTCTCTACCACTTGAGCCACAGCGCCACTTTTGATCTTCTGAGTGGTTTATTGGAGATAAGAGTATCACAGACTTTCCTGCCAGGGCTGGCTTTGAATCGTGGTCTTCAGATCTCAGCCTCCTGAGTAGCAAGGATTACAGGTGTGAGCCACACGCTTGCATTCAGCAAATTTTCTTGTAGTTTCTATCTGGGACAGATGTTAAGGAACTCTAATAATCTTGTCAGGATCTAAGAAGCTTTGGTCATGGGGCAGGAAGCGAGAGACCCAAGCTCTGACACATGAGCTACAATTTGGCCAGAGAAATATGTTAACATAAAGAGCAGTCAATTGGCAGGCGTGATCTGAGCAAAAGCAGAAAAGAAGTCAGATCTGGAAGAAGTAAGAGCAGGAGTCATCTGTCATCTACTTTAGCAGAGCAGCATTTCCTGAAAACATGACAATGCAGCATCTCCTGGGAATGGTGAGCTGAGAGAGGCACTTCAGGAAGTGTTACAGTGTGGCCTGCTGTGCAAGTATGTGATAAGAGGAAGGAATTCATTACTCCAACCTCCATTCCACAGAATGTTACCCACCGATGCTCCCTGGACAAATAGTCCCAGCCATCTGCAGTTGGAGTCACAAGGCCCAACAGCCTATCCAAGGCTACCCCACTCAATTCCTAATGCACATTACTTTAATCCTGCTTACCTCTGTGCATGCCAAGCTTATCTCACAACAAATTCCTTTGTTCAGGGAGCATCTTTATTTAGGAAAACAGAAGATTGTTCATTGAGAACATTACTGTGTGCTATGATCGTAATCTGTTTTAAAAATAGCAGTGGTACATGCATCAGGAAAATCCAGCCCAGAACCTGTTTTCCTATGATCCTCAAGCTATCAATTTTTTTTTTAATTGTTTTTTCTTTCTTGAACTCAGGGCATGATGCTGTACCTTAGCTCTTTTATTCAAGGCTGGCACTCTGCCACCTGAGCTACAGCTCCACTTCCTGCTTTTTGCTAGTTAATTGGAGATAAGAGTTAATTGGAGACAGAGTTTCTTGTCCAGGATGGCTTCAAACTGTGATCCTCAGATCTCACCTCCTGAGCAGTTTGGATTACAGGTGTGAGGCACCGGCGCCCCACTTCTTTATGTTTCTAAATAATTTTAAGGGCACATGAAAGTCTATGAAATTTAAGTTTAGGTGTTCATAAAGAAGAGTTTACTGGACACCCTTATCCATTGTGCTTATTGGTGACTGATTTTGAGTTCCAGCTGTGATAGTTACACATAGTTCCTCAAGCTGAAATCCTTACTATATGGTCCTTTATTGAGGGCACTACCAACTTCTGCAGGACCTATTCTCATTCACTGTAGCCACCAGCATGTGCAAGGAGAGTATTCATAGACATCAGCCTATTTGACCTAAGCTAGCCTGAAGTGCAACCCATATAGTATATTTCACTGTTCATTTATTTGTTTTGTTTTGTGTGAGAAATCGCCTCTCTCTGTTTCTCTGTCTCTCTGTCTCTCTGTCTTTCTGTCTCTGTCTCTGTCTCTCTCTCTCTCTCTCTCTCTCTCTCTCTCTCTCTCTCTCAGCTGCTTGAACTCAGGACCTGGGCACTATCCCTGAGTTCTTTTGCTAGTGTTCTACCACTTTGAGCCAGAGGTCTCTTTCCAGTTTTCTGGTGGTTAATTGGAGTTGAGTCTCAGACTTTCCTGCCCAGGCAGGCTTTGAACCAGAATCCTCACATCTCAGCCTCCTGAGTAGTTAAGATTACAGGTATGAGCCACCAGCACCTAGCTTGAGAAGCAGGTTTTTTAAAATAAAAACAAAAATATTTTGCTCTCTTTCTATAAAATTTCCTTTTTCCAATTGGACAAAGAATATTTGTTTTTAAAAGGTGTTTTTCTTACTGCTTTATAAAAAGTTGGACCTTTTGTCTGTCTTCCTTGTAGATGTCACCATTTGTTGTTTGAGCGTGGGCAGAGTGTTGTTGTTGTGTTTCCCAAGCAGAAATGCTCACTCCATGGTGAGGTTAAGGTGGGTGCAGGGGCTGTTGGCCAAGAAGTGGCAGGGGGAAGTGGAGGAGTAGGTCAAGCCAGCAGGAGTTGATTGTGGATCCCCTACTTTATTCCCAGCCCTGGAGAACCAATGGTAAGTGATAAAGTGGTGGTGATGGGGGAATGGGACAATGACAGTGAGGATGCCACATTGTCTCTGTTCTGATCAGTGAGCTGGCCTTCACAGAGGTGGAACTTTCAGAGTTCCACGTTTCAGAGCCCAAGCTGGACATGTAGGTGATGTGGTACAACCACAATTGGGTATGGGGAAACCCTGGCCCTCCACAGCCTTCAGCTTAAAGAGAACCCAAGGGAGAGAAGCATATGTGCAAAGTCAGAGCTGAGGAGAGGATGGAGGGCTGGCAGGAGATCAGACTGGAAACTAGACCTTTCACCCCTAAAAGTTTGGCTAGAGCAGTCAGAAATGGTTAGAGCTTCTGGGGAGCAGAGCAGCCTGAGTACTCCCCTCCTGCCTACAGCTCAGCCTCAGGGCTTGCCTGCAGGTGATGACAGGATGGGAGGAGCCATGTGGTGGGCCAAGATCTCACAAAGATTCCGCTGTGCTTGGCCAGGGCCTCCGCCAGAGCTGGCTTGCTTGCTTTTAGGGAGGGAAGGATCTGATTTAGGAAAGTGGTGGCCCTGGGGCTCAGGGCCAGGGCTGCTGGCTGCCAGCCCTGCACAGCACCTCCACCCCAAACTCCCCATCCCAGGACCTCCTCATTCCTCGTAACTGATGCCACTAGTTAAACCCAAATAGGACTCCACACTCTTACAGTGAAGCCTCTCCGGCTAGGGCACCCTGAAGCCTAGAAGCACTTCATGGAGAAGGATGGCATGGAGGCTGCCTGTCACTGCGTGCCTGCATGCGCCAAGTATGAGGCCATTCAATTGAGTGTGTGTGTGTGTGTGTGTGTGTGTGTGTGCTCATACTGGGCCTCATACTCTCACTTGGCTTTTTCACTCAAGGTTGGCATTCTACCACTTCAGCCACACCTCCACTTCTGACTTTTTTTTTAAATAGTTAATTGGAGATGAGAATTACAGATTTTGCTACATAGGCTTGCATCCAACCGGGATCCTCAGATCTCAGCCTCTGGAGTAGCCAGGATTACAGGTGTGGGCTACCAACCCTGCTTTGAGGCCACTTATTTTTTGCTGTCTACACTATATCTTCTCAGCAACCTGCCATAGGTGGTACTGTCTCCACTTTACAGGTGAGAAAAAAGACGCTCCTAGAAATGTCACGTGACCTACCCAGGATCACACAGGGTGTCAATCAGTGATAGAGCAAGAATCCTCCTTCAGATCCTCACCTTTCATTTCAGAATCTGATAGACTTTCTTCCCCCAGACTGGCTTTGAACTGTTATTCTCAACTCTCAGCCTCCTGAGTAGCTAGCTACGATATAGCCTGAGCTACTTAAACCCAGCTAATGTTCACTTTTATTATGGCTTTTTTGTATGTGTCATGGGGCTTGAACTCAGGCCGTGGGCCCTATACCTGCGTTTTTTGTTCAAGACTAATGCTTTGAGCCATAGCTCCACTTCTGGCATTCAGATGGTTCATTGGAGATAAGAGTCTCATTGACTTTCCTGCCTGGCTGGCTTTGAACTGTAATCCTCAGATCCCAGCCTCCTTAGTAGCTAGGATTACTGTCCTGTCCCACCAGCTCCTGGCTCATGCATATTCTTGACTGGAGCCTTGAGCCACTCAAGAATGTTGGGGGTCAGTAATGTACCTTTCTCTTGCATGAGGAGGCTCAGGCCAGAGGAGGCTGAGCAACTTGCTAGCACGGAGATCAGGGAAGTTGGAAGAGTTCAATGAAATGTGGATTGGAATGAGGTCCACAAGAGAAAAGATAGGAATTTTCAAGAAACTGGAAGCAGTAGCTTTTTTATAGTGAACTTAGCCATGAGAATAGCAGTAACAGCTGGACTTAGAACACCAGCCGGACTTAGGTCCCCATGTGCTCCCAGTGACCCTCAGCCAGAAGACATTATTGGGCCTCCTCTGTCAGATGAGGGCAGCCTTTGTTTTGCTGAAACAGTTGACAACTTTTTTTTGCCAGTCTTGGGGCTTGAACTCAGGGCTTGGGCACTGTCCCTGAGCTTCTTTTGCTCAAGGCTGGCACTCTACCACCTGAGCCACAGCACCGCTTCCAACCTTTTCTGTTTATGTGGTACTGAAGAATTGAACCCAGGGATTCATGCATGCTAGGCACGCACGCTACTACTAAGCCACATTTCTAGTCTAGTTGACAACTTTCTTTAAAATAAGCTAGAGCTGAACTTCATGGATAAATGTTTCCTCCATTCCACAAACATTGACACGTGCTGGGTGCCTGGAACACATACTTGCCTGGGTTTTCTCCCTGCATCTGACACAAATTTAGGGGACCTAAAGGTGGCTACTGCTCTTCTCATGTAGGACTGAGCCACTGGGGATGGCAAGGGCCTGGGTCCTCATCTGGAAGCTCCCTCCCCCACACCCCAACTTCATCCCAGTACTAAGTGGAAAAGTGCAGACCTGGTACTAATAGTAACTTGGAGATTCTCAAATACTTATCAGAGGCCCCAAATGCAGGCCTTGGCCCTGGGCTCCTAAAGCAGTCCCTTCATGGCCTCATTAATTAAAGAGGCCTTTTGTAATTGGTGGAAACTGGGCATGTCTGTGAGGAGAGAGAGGCAGGGAGGAGGCAGGTCCTGAGCAAAGCCCTTAGGCAGAGAAAGACCTACTTTGCAGAGGCCAAGCATCCCACCCCCACTCTGCCTGGCAGAGAACTGACTCAACAACCTACCCTCCTGCACCCATCCTGGTCCCTGCCAGAGCCAGGGTTCTAGCTTGGCTTTGGAGTCATCGGATGGCTGAAGCCCTCCATCACAGCAGTGCTGGAGTCTTGCAGGAGGCCAGCCATCCTAAGTTGTTTTCCTGCCAAGCTGCCAAGCCCTTGCTGGTTCCTCAGGGGGCCTCTCCATTCAGGTAACTTGAGTGCCTACAGCCCAGCACTAGCCCTGGAGCTCTGGAGAGTTTATAGCAGTATGGAGAACCTGAGAGCAGTTTTCAGGGTCAGTAGAGGGTGATGACCACAGCCCCAGAGTTTATAAGTAGAGAAAACAAGGCTGGCTGGAAGTAACCAAGTTCTAGCCTCCTCTTCCTCCTCCTCCTCTTTCCCTTTCTCCCTCACTCCCTCTCCCCCTATCCCCCCCCCCCCCGTCTTCCTCTCTCTCTTTTTCTTTCTTTCTTTCCTTTCTTTCTTTCTTTCTTTCTTTCTTGCTTGCTTGCTTGCTTGCTTGCTTGCTTTCTTCTTTCTTTCTCTTTCTTTCTCTCTCTCCCTCTCTCTTTTCCTCTCTCCCTTTTCTTTTTTTGTGTCATTACCAAGGCTTAAACTCAGGGGGTCCTACTGTGCCTCAGCTTCTTATTCTAGCTGGCATTCTACCACTTGAGTCACACCTCCTTTCTTGCTTTTTGCTGTTTATTTTGGAGGTAAAATCTGAGATTATTCTGCCTGGGCTGGCTTCAAACCATGATCCTCAGATCTCAGCTGCTTGAGTAGCTAGGATTTCAGGTATGAGTCCAGAATCCTGGTTCTAGCCTTGGTTTTCAAATAAGGTACTCTGGCAGATGCTTACAGCCAGACTCACAGGCCAGGATCTCCCTGGCCTGCAGCATCCCTTTTAAACAAAAATCTATTTGGGGTCATGTGATTAGAATGCCTGATAACCTGTGAGTTCCCCCACCTGGCCTGGCCCTTCTTGGTTCTCAGCTTCTATCAGCAGTCAGAGAATACTGCAAATTTAGTGCAACGCCATAGGGCATGGCTTCCATTTCTCTCAAGATGATCAAGTGAAACTGGATTTTCCTCTCTCTCTCCCCTCTCTCTTTCTATATTTCCTCAATATATATTGCTTTAATATATATATTCCCTAACATCATAATAATAATTCTTTTTGGGGAGGGGGGTACAGGTCCTGGGACTTGAACTCAGGGCCTGAGTGCTGTCCCTGAGCATTTTTATACAAACCTAATGTTCTCCCTCTCCCATTTGAGCCACAGCTCCACTTCCTGCTTTTTGGTGGTTAATTGGAGTTGAGTCTTTCCTGTCTAGGCTGGCTTTGAACCATGATCCTCAGACCTCAGCCTCCTAAGTAGTTATGATTACAGGCACAAGCCACAGGCATCAAGTTTTTTTAACGGGGGTGTGGGGGGGTGGGCTGGTGGTAGGGGTGTGTGTGTATGGAATGTGGGGTATGTATATGTGTGTACTGGGATTTGAATTCTGGGCCTCATGTTCTCACTCAGCTTTTTTGTTCACTGCTGGTAATTGAGCCAAACTTCTACTTCTGGTTTTAGTACTGAAGTATTATTATTTTTTGGTAGTACTGGGGCTTGAACTCAAGGCCACAAGCTTGCCAGGCAGGTACATGACCACCTGAGCCACTCCACCAGGAAAATGCTCTCTTCTTAGCAAAATAAAGACTTGGTCACTTTATGTTGACTGGCTTTTAACTTCAATCCTTTATATCTCAGCCTCCTGAGTAGCTATGATTAGAGGCTTGAGCCACTGGCATCAGCCGTTAGCCATCTTTATTTTTATTAACAGTCCCTAAAATCTAAAGTTTGGAAATCTTCTGGACTAGATGATCTAATCGTGTCACATGCAGGGTGACCACTTCACAATTTGGCTGGACCTGAGTCCCTACTCGCCCAGTCCCAGAGGTAAGAAGAATCTGCTGAAACACCCCTCCAGCTGTGGGACTCAGCACAGCTGGCCCCTGAAAGCCAGACCAAGGTTGGTGAAGAATAATGACTGCGGGTGGGGCAGGCCGAGGCTACAAAAGGCCTTTCTGCTATTGCTGTGGTCAGCCATTACTCCCCATACCTTCCATGGCCAGATCTTTAAGATATCAATGAAACCCCACCATCATATCCTCTCTCTCCTACTTAACTCCCTGGTCATACTTCCCAGACCCAGAGGTCATTCTCTATTCTTTCTATCCCACTGGCATGTGAAGAAGTCCTGGCAACTTTCTAAAGAGTTATGAGATTTCGTTGAGTGCCAGTGGTTCACACCTATAATCCTAGCTACTCAGGAGGTGGAGATCTGAGGATCATGGTTCAAAGCCAGCATGGGCAACAGTCTGTAAGACTCTTCTCTCTAATTAATCGCCAAAATGCCAGAAGAGGAGGTGTGGCTCAAGTAGTGGAGCACTAGCCTTGAGCAAAAAAAAATACAGGGACAGTGCCCAAGCTCTGAGTTCAAGCCCCAGGACCAAGACACACACACACACACACACACACACACACACACACACACACACACTTACGCGATTTTCTCAAATCACACAGCAGCAGGCTAGGGAACCAGGGGAGCATACCCAATCACACAGCATAGTGAACATTTATCAAGGACTTGCAATGGTAGGGAGATTCTAAGGAAGGAAAATCGATCAGTAAGCCTGAAGGATTAGTCTCTATGTGCCCAGGTCTTCATGCATTCAGCAAAATGAGAAGTTTCTCAGTGTTGAATTTACTGCCCTTAGGAAGTTGGGAGCCTGGCAAGTGAAATGACACTAAAAAAAAAATAGTAGGAATGAAGTGGAAAAGGAAGTATCACATGAGGTTGCACAGAGGGGACACAAATGGCTTTTCAGAGTCATGGTATTTGAATCTGGTTTTGTTTTTGTTTGGCTGGTCCTGTGGTCCTTAGGGCCTTGGAGCAGTCTCCCAGCCTTTTCAGCTTGAGGCTAGCGCTCTACTACTTGAGCCACAGCTGTGTGTGTGTGTGTGTGTGTGTGTGTGTGTGTGTGTGTGTGTGTGTGTGTGTGTGGTGATTAATTGGAAATAAAGAGTTTCATGGACTTTCCTGCCGGGCTGTTTTTGAACCTAGCTACCTGAGTAGCTAGGATTACAGGTGTGAGCCTTTGGCAACTGGGTTTGAGTCTGTTTTTGATAGATGAATTGTCTTCTACCCACTCAGCTTTGCAACTACAACCTTCCCCACTACACTCCACTCTTGCTGATGTTGTATTGGTCTCTGTCAGTGTGGGACATCAACTTAAAATCATCCTCATTTTACTACTGACCTTAGCTTGGGAACTTGTTTACTCAGTTAACAAAAAAGTTTGTCTTTACTCAGTTAACAACCTACTCAGGAGACTGAAATCCAAAGGACTGCCATTCAAAGCCAGCTCAGACAGAAAAGTTTATTAGACTTCATGTCCAAAATAACCAGCAAAAAGAGGGCTGAAGGCATGGCTCAAGTTGTTGATCATCAACTTCATGAGTGCAAGATCCTCAGTTCAAATTACAGTACTGCTAAAAAAAATTTTTAGCTGTAGATACACATAGTTCAGAAAAACACCACTTGTAATAAAAATAATAAAACACAGCAGGCGCCAGTGGCTCATGCCTATAATCTTAGCTACTCAGGAGGCTGAGATCTGAGGATTGTGGTTCAAAGCCAGCCCTGGCAGGAAAGTCTGTGAGACTCTTATCTCTAATTAACCACTGGAAAACAAAGTGGTGCTGTGGCTCAAGTGGTAGAGTGCTAGCCTTGAGCTGAAGAGCTGAGGGACAGCGCCCAGGCCCTAAGATTAAAAGAAAAAAAAATCCCTTCATACCATCCCCTTCCACTCAACCCACATGTATATTTAGTGTCTCTCCATCTCTTCTTAGCATACCTGCTTCACAAATTTGATTGAAAGAATGTTTACATCATTAGACTGAGTAGGGAGCCATGCAGTAATCTATGATTCTTTTTTCTACACCGTGTAACAATAACAATTGAAGAAGCCTCAGTATGTTTCACTGCACTGGCTCTTCCATCAGTTTCATCTCCAAAGGACCACCCTCCAACCCCCAGTCTCCCACCTCGTGTGTCAGGATCAATTCATTTCTATTGTACACCCATGGGCCGGCACTCCACCCCTCTCCTGCCTGCATTCTCCCTTCCTTAGATGCCAGATCTTCCTTTGTTGGTTTATATACTCATTTCTGCTGAAGCATATCTTCCTGAGAAAGTGTGTCAGGATACCTAAAGTGACTGAAAAATGTATCTGTTTTCTCTCCATCCTTGCTAATCATTGAGCTGTTTGCAGAATTATTCCCTGGGAAGAATCTCTTTCAGAATGTTGGAGGCACTTCCCCTGTGATCTCCTAGTTCCTGTTCTGCTGTTGAGAAATTGTATGACATTCTGAATTTTAGTCCTTTCTTCTATCTGGAAGATCTGTGATCTTCTCTTTGTCTTCAGGACTCTGAAATGGTGTCTTGAAGTTAATCTATTTCTGTGCTTTGTGCCTAGTCCTTGCTGTGTATTCCAATCTCAAACTTTGCTAATCTCTCATTCTAGGATCTCTGCCAATGTTGAGTTCTCTTAACTACCTACTAATTATCTCTTTTATTTTCCAGCTCTTTGCTTTTTAGCTCAATTCCTGCAAACTTGTCTTCTAACAATTCCTCTTAGACTTTGCTATTATATTGTATATTAGTATGTGTGTATACACATATTTTGAAGTGTGAATTTGGGCAGTACTGAGGTTTGAACTTAGGGCTTCACATTTGATAGGCAGGTGCTCTGCCAGTTGAGCCACATCTACAGTCCCTTATGGCTCCTACTATTTTTGAGATGAGATAAGGTCTTGCTTTTTGCTAGGACCAGTCTGCACTAGGATCCTTCTCTATATACACCATCCTGTACAGCTTTTTTTCTGGAATCCCCATCATCCCCATCTCCACCTCTGGAATAGCTAGGATTCCAGAAGTGAGCCACCAGCTATCCTGCTACCTTTGTCTAAGTCCCAATAAATTTTTGTAGCATCCTATTCTTGGGCAAGAATACAATATCTTATTTCTTAGGACATTAATTATAATTTCTCTTTTAAGTCTTCTGCTTTTTGTAGAGTTGTTATCCAAGTTCCTTTTCTGTTTCCCCTTACTGTTTTGATCTCTGGCTTTTTCTTAGAGACAATCCAAATCCTTTGCAATTTACTTTTATTTAAGTATGGGACACAAGCTGAACATCAATGGAGCATGCCTGTACTCCTGGCTACTCAGGAGGCTGAGATCTGAGGATCATGATTCAAAGCCAATCCAGGAAAAAAAGTCTGTGAGATTCTTTTCTCCAATTAAGCACCAAAGCTCAGAAGTGGAGCTGTGGCTCAAATGGTAGAAGGCTAACCTTGAGCACAAGAGCTAAGGTACAGAGCCTAGGCCCCAAGTTCAAGCCCTAGAACTGATACCCAATCAGAAAAGAAACAAAAAGGGGAGTCTGAATCACAGATCTGATGCCCTACGGGCATGACTGGGTTGTATAGAAGGATTAGTTTGGGCAGTCTATGTATTTTTCTGCTGAGCTATCAAGGAAATAAACAAACCAAAAAGACCTCCTCCAAATAGCTAGCTTCATTTATTTCTCCTGGAGTATTAATATTCTTCAGCAGAGTAAGAGAGGGGAGTACCTGGGAGGCTGCTTCTTTTTGAGTAGGTTTCCAAGCAATCTTCCTGTATTTAGCCTCAACACCCACCTAATTCCACAAGTACCAGGTACAGAAAGTTCCAGAAGCACATGGGGTGGGGTTCCATGTTCACCAGGCTGCTTTTCCACTTTCTTGATTGCCTGTTTAAGACACTCAGTTACCAGTTCTTTGTTGGCTGGGTCTGGCTTCCAATATTTTGATAAATCTCTTTACTGTTGTTTTAGTTGGTTTCAGGAAAGACCACAGGGCAAGTTTAACTTGCTATCTTTATCCTACTTCCATTTTTAATTGAACAACACCACGTTTCAGCATTGGAATTCTTTGCTGCCAACTTGTAAACATCCACAGAGTGTACCCAGAATGCAGGGAAGGACGTTAGAGGTGCTCTGACCTTTCCTGGCTCTGTAACCCTGGGTCAAAAGCCACCCCAATAACTTTCAGTCTCCCAAAGCTTCATCTTGTTTGACCAAGGGAGGCACAGGTATGACAGTCCCTTTCACAGGCTCCCCTGCTCAGACCTTCCAGCTTGCCTGTATAGCTAGAGGCTCAGAAGGCCAAAGCCCCACAGCTCTAAGTGATAGAACTCTACCATCCAGTGCCTCTGACATTATCGCTGTCTTTGAGATACAACAAAGGATGAGGCCCTCAAAGAGGAGGTTCCTGTACAGCCTTTGGAAGAGAAAAGCTGTTGTGCGTGGTTCTCACTGAGGTAAGCTAGGAAACTCAATGTAGTTTTTGTGGGTGAACTACTGGGCTTTGACCTCTGGGTCTTACGCGCTTGCTTGGTTTTTCCACTCAACACTGGCACTCTACGAAATCGAGCCACAGCTCTACTTCCTACTTTTTGCTAGTTAATTAGAAGTCAGAGTATCACGATTTGTCTGCCTAGGTTGGCTTGGACCCTCCATCCTCGGGTCTCAGCTTCCGGAATAGCTAGGATGATGGGCGTGAGCCACTGGCACGAGGCTTCCGTGTCGTCTTGATTTGCAATTCCCCATCCTAAAGCCATGTCGTCGAGCATTTGTTCCTTGTGTTCTTCGGTCATCGGTTGTGCTCAGTGCGCAGTGATGCCAATCAGCAGGGTGGGCAGAGGGGCCCCGGACGCAGCAGCAGCGCCTTCCTCGCTCCGGCCACAGGGTCGCGTCTTGTTTCCCACCCTTGCAAGTGGGCGGGTCCGAGTCACCAGTCTCGGGCACCGGCCAGCGTGACACCTCGCGGGCTCCTTCCTGCCTCCCTCTGCCCGCCCGCAGGGGTGGGAGGAAACGGCGGGGAGTCTCTTCGCTTTGGGGATGCGGTCGTCTCCGAATCCGTGGAGGACGGGTGGCAAGGGTGGTGTTTTCCGACCCCCAGCCGAGGACCGCAGGGGTCGGAGCGAGCAAGTGGGGCTTCCCGCCCGCGGGGCAGCTGCGCCCTCCAGCAGCCCATACAATACTCCTGTGCCCGGCTTTCCAAAGCGCCTCCCGGGCCCGGCACACGCGCACCGAGAGGCGAGGAGAACCCCGCGCACCGCGGGCGCCTTGGCGCCACGCCCACCGCGCGCAGGGCGCAGGCGCAGGGCCCCGTGGTGGGCGGGAGCGGCTCGCTGCCGAGACGCAGAGCTCTCGCAGCCCAGGCTCCCACAGACCCAGGCTGGGCTTTGGAGGAGGAGGGCTTCCCACTCAGCCTAGGGGACAGGGAAATCTTCTTGGAGATATTTAAGAGAGATGAAAGTATGTAAGCGACAGAAGGAACAGAATATGCAAAAGCCAAGAGGATGGCATTTGGGGGAAATTCCAGGTGTTGTTGCCACTGCAATACTGAGTTCGAGTCTGCAGAGTGTGTGAGAATCCCAGGAGGGCTTTGCAAATCCGTGCTGTCAAGGAGAACACACTCGGGTGTGCAGGTGTGGGCAGTGAATGGAGAGGCTGGGCTGGCATGAGGTCAGCTTAGTCCCTGTGAGAACGCGGGAAAGGCATTGAAGGGATTTTCCCCGGTAGAATCGGCAGGACTATAGGAGTTATAGGATGGATGTGGGCCAGACAGGGGGCAATGAATGAAGGGGCCTTTTCCAGTAGGAAGCCTTCTCCAAGTGTGTTCCTCCTGGAAAGAGTGCTGTGATCAGAGTCACTTTCTATAGTCAATGAGCCGCCTGCAGAGGCTTGGGCAGTGAGGGTGTGTGTGTGTGTGTGTGTGTGTGTGTGTGTGTGATTGTGATGTGGGGGTCCCCAGTTAAAAGTCTTTTGTTAAGTTTCAGTCCACGGAGACTTAGTTCCAGCAAGGTTCCTCAAACTGGTGGCCTTCTCCTGGTGGACAGTAGGTGGCGCTGCAGCCCAGTGCATTTAGCTCCTGGGGGAGGCTACCTGTCCTCACCTGGGCTAAGAGTACTTCTGTACTGCTTGGCCCAGTAAGAGTCTGGGAGGAAGACTGGAGTGACATGGGGGTGAGCATTGCTCCTTCTTTCCCAGAAGTAAGGAATGTATCTGCTTTACAAACCATAGGGATATTACACAGGAAAGGAAACTAAGGCTCAAAGAGGGAGTGGCTTGCCTGAGTTTTAAAGATGGGGGTTAGTTGCTAAGGAAAGTTTCCAGTGTGCCAGATAGAGATTATGTCACCTGTCCCTTCCTCCTCCTGTATCCCTTACTAGCTCACCACCTTCCCATCATCCCCGTGGCTCTGTCCCCATCTGCCTGGCCTCTGGACCACTGTTCCAGCTTTCTCACAAGGCCTCGGCATTCTGGGTCATTCTCATGCCTGCGTGGGCCTCCCCACACCCAGCACAGGGCCTTTTCTCACCCATAGCTCTAGCCATTACCCTCCCCCTGCGGAAACCTTTCCCTGGCCCTGTCCTCCCCAGGCTGCTCAGCCTGATCAGCAAGACCTTTGGCAAATGTCCCCATCCCTAAAGGCCTGAGCACACAAGTCTCTTCTGAGTCCCCAGCTGCTCATGTGGTCCCTCCTGCTTCCCTCCTGCTATCATACTCTCACCGTCTATGACTCAATGAGGACCTCTGAGATATGGAGACTTAGGTGGTTCTCCTGGGGCTTGAAGGCTGGGACACAGTGACAGCTCACGTTCATGTGTTCATCTCCTCTGCTTGTTCACCTGGCACAGAGATTGGCACTGCAATGCAGCTCAGCATAACCTTTATCTCTGAAGGACTGGAAGAAACTACACTGGAAAATCTTAGCAGAGTGCTGTGCTCCTGCTGTGGGCTAGGCTTTGGCCTGGCTGTTTTGCATGTAGTTCTCACAGCCTGGGAAGGTTGATTGGAATTATTTACCCTGGTTTGCCCAAGTGGGGACTAAAGCTCAAAGAAGAGAGATGATGAGTGCTGGCAACTTACTCCACAGGCTTCCTTGGCACTGTAAGGCCTTAGGTCACCACTGAAGAATTGGCTCCACTCAGTGGACCACTCCAAAAGCTACAGGGCTGCAAAGGCTGTGGAGGCAACATCTCTGAGAGGGTCTGTGTAAGGCTGGTGTGGGGCTATCAGGACTCCAGCTGGCCAGCCCTGGGGTTTAAGAAGAGAGGTGCACTGGTGGTTGACACCTAGCTACTTAGGAGGCTGAGATCTGAGGATCATGATTTGAAGCCAACTCAGGCAGTAAAGTCCATGAGACTTATCTTTAATTAACTACCAAGAAGCTGCAAGTGTAACTGTGGCTCAGGTGGTAGAGTACTAGCCTTGAGTGAAAAAAGCCTATGGTGTAGAACCCAAGCTCTGAATTCAAGTTCAGTATCAACAAGAGAAGGAGAAAACGGGGTCCCTGCCCTCCTTGCCTAGTTGGGAACAAAGGGAGTCCCAACTGCTCCAATTTAGGCAGCCACCAGGGCAGACCTGAGAACCAGGGGCGTTTACCTGGCACAGGGCCAGTGAAGAGGCTGACCATGTAATGTGGGATGAGCAAGGCTCAGTGGGGGTGGCCAGGTGGCACATAGTCTGGAATCAGGCTAGGCCAAAATACCAAGACTTTCTAAGGAGCCCTGCAGTCATCAGGCTTCATGCCATGAGACAAGAGGTAAGTGATGGCAGAGCTGCCACAAAAGACAGACAAACAGTACTTGGTAACAAGCTGCAAATATTTGCAGCAGAGACACAGGGGAGTGATCAGGGGTGGGGGTGGGGAGAGACATGGTTTGCCAGAATGAACTCATGCTTCCGGTTCCCAATATAAATGATGAAAGGACCCTCAGCTTGCTGTGCAACCTTGGCGTGTTTCTTTTCCCCTTTGGAGCCAACAAGAAAGATTTTAGCTTGGAGTACCTGCCAGGTGTTTAAGTTCCTGGTGAGCTAAAGGAGACTGTGCCAGCTCCAGCACCACAGCGAGCCAGGCTCAGAACCCAGATCCCTTGTTTCCCAATCTCATTTGTGATGACCCAAAGCTACTCCTTCCTGTTCTTCCAAGACTGCTAGTAGATTCTCCAGGAAATCCTTTGATTTGTGACCCTTCCCCCCCCTCCCCCATGCCTGGGCAGCAAGACCATCCTTGCCTCTAGTAGGGATTATGCAATGTTTTCCTTTCTGGTCCATGTCCACTGCAGATAGCACTGGGCTGTCCTGGCAGCCATCCTGTTTGGGGAAAAGTAGGGGGGGGGAGGGCATTGTGGGATTGCTGGGGAAAGAGGAGGTGTCAGCTTGGTGGTGATTCCCAAACATGGCACCCACTCACCCACTGGCCAACATCACACCACGCGGTGAGGTCATTCTCTCTATTGGCGGCTCCCACAGGGATCTTGTCAGGGCTTCTTGATGCAGCAAAAGGATCCAGTCACTTTTAGAAGGCAGCTGCCCCAGGTCATCTCATCTCTGGGTGGGGTGCCGTTTCCCGTGTCAGCCAGTGGTGGACAGCAGAGCCTCTGGTCACTGCCTCCCAGCCATGGGCAGCAGGGAGATGCTGCTGGTTTCCTGGTGAGCAAAAATCAAATCAGCCACTGGGATGGCGCCACCAACTTGCCTCAGAGACATGAGGGGCAAAGCATCATCCCACCCTGGTGGGAAATCTGGCAAGTCTTAGCCTGTCCTCCCTGCCTGGTCTCCCGGCTCTTCCTCAGGCCCTGTTTCATCTCTGAAATATTCACTCCCAGGGAAGGCCCATGGATGGCACAGCCTGGCTGCTTAGGAGCACAGAGACATGCTCCCCAGCTTTGCCATCTCTGAAGGCCTCTTCTCCGCCCCTCACTGCAGCCAGGAATGGTGTGGGTGACACAGTGTCTGCTGCCCAGCTGAGACCCCATCCTCCCCCTCCCCCAACACAGAGCCACCCTATAGAACCAGTCCTTGAAGGTGACTCCTGGAATCCATATCCTCTCCTTTGCCCAGCTCTCCCCAGCTCTCCTCACTAGCATATAAGATCCTTAAAATGATCATAAGCCAGGCTTTGGTGGCTCACACCTGTAATCCTAGCTATTCAGGAGGCTGAGATCTGAGATTCTCCTAGTCCCCAGCCTGAGGCCCCCCTAACCCGCAGGTAGAAGCAAAACACTTTACTTTGCCTTTAGCCCCAAGCTGCTTGACGTGGCTTTATCTAGGGAATCTCTACCTCAACTCTGATCTCTTGCTTCAGGCCAGCCTGCGTGGCCAGCAGCCCACTAACATCCCCCAGTGCCTGCTGGATGCAGAGGCCTAGAAGGCAGCAGGGCCCCGTGGCCCACCCTCAGGGTAGGAAGGACCACCATGCTCTGCAGGTTAGGGAGCTTGTACCATATCTTGCCCAGCTCCCCATTCTCAGAGGATAGGTCTCTCTAACTTCATTTGGTCACTACAGAAAGAGAGACTCATAGAGGGAGAGGCTCAGTCACTAATGTGGGTGGGAAATCCCACCAGGGTGGGAATCCAGAATCAAATTCTAAACTTCCAAACAGGTCTATTTGATCCCTCATGCTGCGGAAATCAGCGGATAATCTGTAGATCCATTTCTTTTCCTGATCCAAGGCCATTACTGTTGCCCATTATTACTGAAGATAAAGAGTCTCCTAGTATAGCTGACCCTCATTCCTGCCCCTTTCCTCCTCACTCTCTTCATCCTCCTCACAGTGAAGGTTATGGTACCGTGGTATCCTGTGTACCCACTACCCTTTTTTTTTTTTTTTTGGTACTGGGGTTTGAACTCAGGGCCTGTCCTTGCTTGGTAGGTGCTCTACCATTTCAGCCATTGCCTCTAATCTTGTTTTTCTTTTCTTTTCTCTTCCTTCCTTCCTTTCTTTCTTTTTTCTTTTCCTTTCTTTCTTCCTTCCTTTCTTTCTTTTTCTTTCTTTCTTTCTTTCCTTTTTTTTGCTGTAGTTATTTTTCAAGTAAGTGCTCCTGTTTTATACCTGGGGGTTGACCTGGACCTCCATCCTCCCACTTCCTTACATAGCTGGAATTACAGGCTTGTTGGTTTAGATGTGTGTCTTGATAACTTTTGCCTTGAGTGGCTTCAAAATAAAGCCCTCCTAATCTCTATCTCCCAACTGGCTGGATGACAGGTGTGAGCCCTCACATGTGACTATTATACTGGCTGTTTTGGAAACCTGAGTTAAGCTTATGTCCCTTTCCCACCATCAGGAAGCCTGGGGTTGTACAGGAAAGAACGTTATCTATTTATCTATTTGTTCATCATCCTTCTGTTTGTCCATCTGACCACCTGTACATTTATTCATCCATCTGTCTGCTTATCTGTTGGTCCAGCCAGCCAACACTTACCCAGCATGGATTCTGTTCTAGGCCTAGACTATGTGGAGTTCACAGCAGACCCCTACCAGGTCCTTCCTTCAGATTCACAGCTTGTCTTTAAACTGCCCCATATTTCTGTCTCTCAGACATGTCTTATGTTGGACAGATGTCTACACTTCACCCCATAGATGACCCCCTGGGTCCCTCTTAATCTGTATCTTCGCTCTCCTTCTATCCTTATCTTCCAGATTCCCCAGGACAGTAAATGCCCATTTAGTGCCCATCCAAAAATTGATTCCTGCCTTCCCTTGCTTACCCTGTACCAAATGTACCAGCCGTGAAACCTTTGTACACCATCTTCAATAAACTTCTGCCCTATCCAGTTCTTCCATCCTCCATCCAAACCCAATCTTCTCTGGATCACGACTGTTGCCTGACTGGTCTACTCTGATCGCCAAATGGCAGTGGATGTCTTTCCAAAACACACCTGTGATGGAAACCCTTCCAGGTTCCCCATGCCTTTAGGCTAAGGCCATGTTCTATGGGTCTGTGTCCCACTGAGATCTATGTCTGGTGTTATTTCAGCTCCTAGGCTCTTATCTTCCGGTCTTTGCCTGGGAGAAAATGTCTTTGTGGCCCTCCCTCCCTAAGGTCACCCAAAACTCTATACTCCCTCTGTTCTTCCTGCCCATATTTACTAAGCTCCACTCTAGACCAGGCCTGGGATTACAGAGACCCTGGTGGGTCATGCCTGTAATCCTAGCTACTCAGTGTAAGGTCTGCACAGGGACACCTCCCTACCTCTTGGCTAAGTTTCAGCCCAGTATCTGTTACCTAGGTAACTGGCAGACCTGGAAGCAGTCACCTTCTCCTCCTGCTAGATCACACATCCTGGGGCACCTCTGGTCACATGCCTCCCATCTGACCTTGAGGTCACATCTGGATCCAGTGTGGCCATACCTTTCCCCCACCTGGCCACATCTCTTCCTGTCCCTGGTCTAGATAAGTCCTGGCCCAGGAGTGTGTTGCCCCTTTCCTTTTCAGCCAGGCCTCTCCACCATGCAAGGCAGGGGCAGCAGTTCGGTAAATAAACTTCTTCTCCTGCCTGAATAGTGTGTGGTATTCTCTTCATCTGCTACCTAATGAAACCTATCTATACCTAATATACCTTACACTCAGGAGGCTGAGATCTAAGGATTGTGGTTGGAAGCCAGCTTGGGCAGGAAATTCCATGAGACTCCTACCTCAAATACTACAAAATAAAACAAAATAAAAAGTAAACATGGTCTTTGCCTTTATGGAGCTTGGAGTCTCCAGAAGGAGACTTACATTCACAGGGAAACACCAAGTGAATAGCTGCAAACTGAGACTCGTCATGCAGCACCTGTGGCAAGTTGCTTCCCCATGAGGGAGATGGCATATGGACTGTGTGCTGGGATGCTCTGGAATCTCTCTCTAGAATTGGAAGGGACATGCTGGGCTGTGATGTAGGCCTCCCCTGGCCTAGCAGAACCTCTAGGCCTGGGATGAGTGAGACCCAGAATTGTCCCAAGTTAGGGTAAGGGTGGGCCTCTCCACCTTTGCAAGTCAACTAGTCCCTGGATGAAGGCTAATAAGAGAGAGTGATCTTGAAAATGAAAGAGGCAGCCACCAAGGCTTGGCTGAGTGGATGAGCTCCGGGGGATGATGTTTCTAACACAAGAACTTGGGTGACACATTCAAACATAGCATAGGACAGGTGAGGAAACACTCATGAAGATCATGAACTTTGCCTGTGACCATGGCCATGGCTCCCATCAGCCTCAGGTGGCCTGTGTGCTCCCAGACTCTCTCCTTCTTTGGCATCTGCTTCACCTCTGAGGCACTGTGGAGATAATTGAGCATGGAAGACTCTGAGAGGTTCTCTAAAAGCTCCAACCATCCCATAGGTGGCCTCCCCTGGTGCATGGAGGGGTGTTAGGACACTGCTTCCTAGACACAGCATGGGGGAGGAGGAGCTCTTGGGCCTCCTGCTGGTGTTTCCCAGAATAGAATTGTCCTCTTCAGGGCCCATCAGCTGCACTGGACATTGATGAAAACGAACTAAGCAACTCAAGGGTAGCGATGGGAAGGAGGGAATTGAAAGGGAAAGAGGGAACAGCTTACACTGAGCAAAAGGAAAGAAATATAAATATCACCTGATGTGGAAGAAATAGTTGTATTGTCAAAGCTCATAGAATTCATAAACTTTATAGACTATGATAATGACAATTTGCCTTGTGAAGATTAAAATGCATTAGTGACTTTAACTCAGTATCATTATCCCACAATACTGAGGAATTTATATAATTACTTAATCTCAATAAAATTATTTTAAAAAATAACCTTTTAGATCTGAAAAAAAAGAATTGTCCTCTCTAGGCCTCTGTGGTGTCCCTGGCCCTATGCTCTGCAGAGATATAGCCCAGGTCTTGGCTGAGAGCCATCAGATGATGTATGTAATATGTTTTAAGGGAAAGGTGAGGCAGAGCTGGGCCCTGTCATTCCCAGGATCATGGATTAGACAAACAAAACAACAAAATAAAACAAAACACCCAACTGCCCAGCCATTTGTCCCCTGTTTCCCACGTGTTTTATGCACTTCACAGGTGATTTCCACAGCTCTGCGAAGAGTACGGCTTATCAGTCCATTTACAAGATGAGGACATTGAGGCCTGGAGAGTTCCAATGAATTGCACAGTGATAATGGTGGATGAAAAATAAAACAAATGGTGAATGGTAGGAACCTAGCAGAGGGAGAAAACTCAAGGTGGAAAGCAAGAGTGGGATGGGGTAGAGTCCCTGACTTGAGGGAGGGGGATCTGCCAGCATTTTTCCAGAGCCCTGGCAGCCATTAGGAAGGGTGGAGAGGACATCTATCCCTCTCCCTTCAATCCCTGACCAATCAGGTGGTCTCAGGTCTACACTCTAGTATGTTGGAGCTGGGACAGGTAAAATAGCCTGTGCCACAAAACCCAACCAGAATGTACTTGAACATTTTTGCCTGCATTCTGCTGAGCCCTGGGTGCTGAGGAAAGAGAAGGGGGAATAGAGTATCTCCCACCTCCCAACTACCTAGCCATGCCCTGGCGATCAAGCAAAGAAAGTTCCATGGTATTCCTTCGAAAGAGTTTGTGAGGTACCACATTGTGATGAGCAAGGCAAAGTCAGAGGTAAGGAGAGGAGGGAAAATGTGCATAATTAGATGAGGTGAGTCAACAAAGATCACACAGGCTGTGATCCTGTGATCAGATTCTGTGGGAGAGTTTCTTTCTAGATGAAAACCAGGGCAATGTTTCCCTACCCCCAAACTTCTACTTCTAGGTTTAATTGGAGATAAGAGTCTCATGGACTTTCTTGCCCACCTGGCTTCAAAGCATAATCCATAGATCTTAGCTTCCTGAGTAGCTAGGAACAGGCATAGGGCATCAGCACCAAGCTCAGACAATCTTTGTGTGCACTTAGGCATGTGCCAAGACCCCTGTGTGGTTTGTGAGTCCCTGGGCCCATTTGATCTGCAAGGCAGCTCAGTGGGAGAGATGAGTTCACCTATTGATTGGAGAGGAAGATTGATGCCCCGAGAAGACTCACTCAGAACTCCTAACTCTCACTCTGGAATTCTCTCATTTTTCCCCAGCTACTTCTTCAAAGATAAGACTCTTATCCTACAGCCAGGCACTAGTAGCTCATGCCTGTAATCCTAGCTACTCAGGTGGCTGAGATCTGAGGATCGAGGTTCAAAGCCAGCCCAGGCAGGAAAGTCAACGAGACTCTTATGTCCAATTAACCACCAGAAAACTGGAAGTGAAACCATGGCTCAAAGAGATAAGAGTGCTAGCCTTGAGCAAAAGAGCTCAGGGACAGTGCCTAGGCACTCACTGAGTTCAAGCCCATAATCCCCCAACCCCTCCAAAAAAGACTATATCCTATGATCTCTGAATTAGGGAGCAGATAAGAGGGAATAGAAGCCCTTGGTGCCACTTTTGTGTTTGTTAAGGAGAGATTTTAGTTAGATCTGCCATTTCCCCTTCTGCCCAGCCATGAATGGATGTTTATATCAGGGTGCCATGTGGCTTGGAGGCAGGGTTTAGTGCCAGCCAAGGGCTCAGAGCCCTGCAAAGGCTGGTTGGTGCTTCATGGTGAGTGAGGGAAAGGGGAAGGAAATCCTTAATTCACCTGAACCCTGTAGGGCCAATGGCTGTGAGGAATCCTCTGTGGTGCCAGGCCCCAGCGGGGGAGGAAGGGGTGGGTAATGGGTGCATACTGTCTTCATGCATGAATGTCCTGTTTCTACCCTCAGGCCAGGGCTCCCAGGGCCCCCAAGGCCATGTCTCCCCCTCAGATTTGGGCTCAACTAGTAGGTTCATGGTGCCTGATTGCTTAATGAGCTTGGCATCAGAGTATGAATAATTGCACCATTAATTATGCAAATCGAACAACAACAACACTGTTCTGGGCAACTTGCATTCTCTCAGCTCTCAGGTGCCCTGAGTTTAGGACAAAGCTTTCGTGAGAACCCTATCATCCAGCTCCCTCCTACATTTCTGAAATTATAATCACAGTGTGTACTGGGCCTCAGCAATTACAGCCCCATCCCACAGTAAGAATGTGTGAGCACTTACGGAGTGCTTACTGTATATATCAGGTGTAGCTCTCCTCTCTTTCATTCTTTCCAACAACCCTAGTAGCCATTATGGGATTCACTTTCACAGGGGAGCAACTGAGTCTCACTGAGCTTTTATAACATGCTGAATGAAAGTGAGAAGGCAGAAAGTTTCAGAAAGGCCAACTGAGGCACAGAACAGAGAGCGTAAAAAAGACTTGTCCAAAATCTCATAGCAATTTGGGGATCACCAAGGTCTTCTGGGATCTCGTCAGCCCACTTTTATCCTCAGGGCCCACATGTCACATGTGTTGATGTGGCTGAGTATACATGTTTTGGGGGTGTGGGGTATGGATAGGGCCTCATTCTGGGAAAATAAGGGGATGCAGCCAAGGCAAAGAGCTATTTTAAGGCCTCCCCTGCCTGCCCTGCTCCCAGCACAGCCCCTCTGCTGAGCCAGGCTGCAGTGGCCCGGGGTCTGGGCCAAGTGTAGAGAGGTTTGTTCCGTGAGCTGAGGGAAGTCTTGGCTCCAGGACACTTCACACCCAATGAATTACTTCAACGCTAGATTAGACTTGCAGGCTCAGAGCAAAGTGATAATAGGGCCAATTAGATTAATTTATATGAACTCTATGCTTTGGCCCCTCCCACTGAACATTGGCCCCCTGGCCTGGCCCACACTGGGAGTTCTGGCTAGATAGCTAACATCAGGGTGCTACAAGGCTCTTTGTGTGGAGATTGTTCCTTTCTTATTGGGAACATTTGTCCCCAAGCAGTAGAGAGTAAGGTCAAGGTCCTTCCTTCCTTCCTTCCTTCCTTCCTTCCTTTCCTTTCCTTCCTTCCTTCCTTCCTTCCTTCCTTCCTTCCTTCCTTCCTTCCTTCCTTCTTTCTTTCTTTCTTTCTTTTTCTTTCTTTCTTTCTGAGGGTGGCCTATTTCTGGGCATGTCCATCATAGATGTCGCTGTCCAGGTTGGGGACATGTGGCTTTTCCTGGTGAGTGGGTGGGTGAGCACAGGCATGGTTCTGTCACATCCAGCTGTGTGAGGGATGTACTTGAACCCTCCTTGGATTCCAAGGGGAAGCCCACTTCCTTCCTGCTGCCTACAAACGCTCACTGGCCTAGCCTGGCCAACCCCTGATCAACTCCAGCTCTTTTCCTCCTTCTGCCCATCCTGACTCTACCCTACATCCCTGAAGCCCCCTCAGCTTTGGACATGCTATCCCCAGGATTCCTTTCCCCATTTTCCCTTGAGAGCATGTCATCCTGTCCCTATCCCTGTCCCTGCAGTTAACCCTCTCAATGTGGTAGGTCAGACCAGCCCTGGGCTTTAGGGCCAGTTCAGGCCAGGGGCACAGGTGGCTTGACTCAAGTTGTCAGAGTGTCCCCTGAAGCTCTTCTTCTGTAAACCATGGACCCCATGGACCTCCAGGTGACCATTCTGTTGCCTAGATGGCATTGCATGATGAACCAAGTGACTGCTGCGTGAAGTGCTTCCTTTCCCTTGTTTTCACTTCTACTTCCAGTTTTGGTGTCAGGGACCTTCCCCCTTCCCCTGCCCTCCCCCCGCCCCCCCATAGCCCCTCTCCTGTATCTGGTGCTCAGGGATCTTACAGTTTCTGGTAATATCACCTACCCAGTAGAGGGACTGACACTAAGTCCAGAGATTCCCCCCCCCCCCACCGCCCCTTCCCCCCCAAAAAAAGCTAAGGAAGGTGAAGGAGGCAGAGAGTAGCCAAGGCGTCCACAGCACAGAGGATGCTTCCCCAGGGGCCGAGTTCCCTCTTGTTTACAGGTCCTTCCTGTGCTTGCTGTATCCTGAGGTTCCCCCGCTGCTGCTTCATACCTTCCCTTGGTGGGGGTGAGGGGTTGTGAGGGAGGGGAGGCTGATTGCCCTCTACCAGACTGGGAGGCCCCTGAGGGGAGGTCCTATTTCCCCAGGCTAGGCCCAGCTTTTTCCCCAGCATGGCTGAACCACTGTGTCTGGCTCAGACTTTCCAACCAGTTGTTGACTCTGTAGGGCAGCGGGGCCAGTGCGGATAAAAATGCCTCTCTCCCCCCCCCAGAACAGGGATTTTTGGGGGCTGTAAATTTATGGCGGAAGCTGAGGGCTGGCGCCTGCTGCAGGCGGCCTTTGAACCTCAGGCTTGCTCTCAGCACCCACCAGGGGCCTTTCTTCCAGCCAGCCGAGGAGCAGGCTTCTGGCCTGGGAAACCAGAGCGGCTGTGGGGAGTCAGAAGCCTCAGCAATTCCCCTTGAACCTCGGCTCACCCCTCCAGGGCTCCTGAGCTCAGCAGCATGGTGGCTGAGTTTTGAGCAGAGAGTCCAAGGCCAGTGCAGGCACCTAGACCACACCAAGTCTCTTCTTCATCCTGTTGGCCTTCTGACTTTGAGCAGGACATTTAAGGGACTGGAGCTTAGTGTTTGGATTCCCAGCCTCCAAGGCCTTTCTTTGTCACACCTCAATTTTCTCTTCTATCAGGTCCAAGTCACCTTTGAGTTCTGCTGAGAGTCCAAGGTTGCCTGACATTCCACATTCCTTTCTGAAATCCTTCTCTGTGCCCGTGTGGGGGTTGGGAAAGGTGCCAGGGCTGCTGGGTTGAATATGCAGGGCTGGGGGTGGGGCAGAAGTCCAGAACTAGCTGGCTCATGCCCCAGGAGGCCACTGCAGGGAGAGTTGAACTGAGGACTGGCATCACTGATGCCATCATGTATGGCTTACTCAAACATGGAGTGCCTACTGTATGCAATCATATATTGCTTAGACAAACACAGAGCAGCTACTGTATGTGGGAAAAGACAGAGTGGATAAGAAGGTTGGGGATTGGGGGTGGGAAGCAGTGATGGAAAAGGACCAAGGATGGAGGTTTCTTTTCAGGCACAATGAGGCACAGGCAAAGGCTCATGGGAGATTTTCATGGTTTTTGAGAAAAACAAGACATTCTGTGTGGCAGAATAGAAAAGAAGAGTGGGTGCCTTGGGGTATACGTGGCTTTGGAACCAGAAAGACTGACTCCTTGCTTTGCTTTTGCCAGCTGTGGTACTTTGGCAAACTTGATTGACCTGTCTACGGCCAGAATTTCTGGAAATGAATTGTTAAGTTTTACCTCCCAGGATTGTGAGAATTAATGAAGAAAGATGGATAAATCACAGTATCTGGCAGAAGTGAGTACAGCTTCCGCGGTAGAGGGTACTACAAATGAACAGAAATCTCTATCAGCCAAAATCTTCTTAACTGTGAAGCTGGGCATAGTGGTGCATACCTATAATCCCCGTTTCTCAGGAGGCAGAGGTAGGAGGATTGAGAGTTTGAGGCTACTATCTGGCAAAGAAAGTGATTTTATATCTGGAACACAAAAGAAAGGGCTGGAGAGATGTGTCTCAAACGGTAGAATGCTTGCTCAGTGTGCACGAGGCTCTGAGTTCAATTCCCTCCCCCACCCCATCACAAAAACAAAAAACAAAAGCTTCCTGTGGAAGTCCTTGCTAGGAAGGTATAAACTCCTTGCATCTCAGGAGCTGAACTAGGGTTATCAGTCAGGAAGACTGTGGGAAGACTGTAGAAATACTGAGTACTTCAAGTTCTTAGGACTACAATTCTCCCAAATATGGCCTCTTGTCCTAAGTTGTCCCTAGAAGCTTGCAACAAGTACTCTGGTCCCCTTCCAACTGGCCTGAGCCAACAACTTCAACATTCTCCACATATTCTAGGTTCCAGAACTCTCTGGTCCTCTCCTCTATCCACACTCAGAATCTTGCTTCTGCACGGATCACTCTTCTCTAGAAATCTATTCAGAATGGAGTAGAATGAGAAAAATCATCTCCCTGAATTTGAGAACATACCTCTATGGATGTGGCCAAAGAGGCCAATGGTTGTCTGGCAGCAAATCTTTCAGTGGCAGCAGGGAGACCCACCAGCTCTGGTTACATGCTTTTAGACATCTTAAGATTTATAGAAGCAGCAGAGAGCATTCCAGAGAAGCAGTAAATCCTTGTGAAAATGAATGAATGAATGAAGTGTCTGGTTTTTTGGCTCAGGCCAGCCTTGTGCAGGGAAATCTAGAAAGTTAAGGGGCACAGAGGAATCCTCCAGGTTGGGGTGGTATTGCAGTATTCCCTTGGGAGGTTGCTCTACTTCCTGTCTCCCTCCCTCCATTCATATCACACTCCCCCATCCTCCCCTCCCACTTGCCCTGCAGGTCGCCTTTGGCCTTCACAGTGGAAGAGCCGGCTAATAGATGTACCATGTCCCAGGCTGTCAGCTGGAAGGGCCTCCACTGAGGTCCAGGCCAGAGTGGAGAGAGGCTGGCAAAGTAGCCTAGGCAGGGAGACCCTGTGGGAGGATTGTACAGGGAGAGGGAAGAGGACCATGTTGGTGTCAGGCCAGTGGCCTCTGCTCCATTTGCATCTATGTGAGCCCTACCCACCACCATACCCAGCAGCCCTGCAGTTCTGGTCTCAAAGTGGTAGTTGGGGGGGATGGGGAGGAGGCAGGGTAGCAAAGTTCTGGCTCCCCTTTCCTGATAGGAAAGCCTTGTCTATTCTGGGGTGTGTGTGTGTGTGTGTGTGTGTGTGTGTGTGTGTGTGTGTGTGTGTGATTATGAGGCTCATTTGGGAGAAAGGGCCTTCTAGCTCAGCTTCTAGTTCCTGCTTTGTGCCTGCTCCCCGGGATATCCCTCCCTATAAGTGCCACCTTTCTCAGAGCCTCGGTTTCCCATTTGGAAAATGCTGGTGCCATGCCACACTGGAGGCTCCGAGCATTCCTTGTGCTTCTTGGCAAGCTTGAGTGGGACAGAGTCTGCTCACCTTTAGTGCTTCCTGGCTTGGCACATGGCAAACCCCCTTTCCAATCCTGGGGTCCCAGGCCTGGTCTCTGGGGAGGAACTGCTGTGATTTAAAGGCCCAGGTTTCCTGGACCATTAGTGTCATGATACTTTATACCTAGGCCTCGATTGCTTTTTAATTAAAAACGAATCCCTCCAACCCCTGGTTTTATATCCATTTCCAGGAGCCTGCAGTGGGGGAAGGGGGAAGAGGGACTTTCTCTCTGATGTTCTGCTAGCTGCACTTTGCTGTTTCCTTTCTAGAATCCCATCTTACCTTGCATTAAGATCAGAGGGGTCTGGAAGTCTTTATGGACAACTTCATGGTGTTAGGTGGGGGGGGGGCTAGATTGCCTGTCATGGATGCTCCACATCTCGCATTATAAGGCAGGCCTGTACAGGAAGGAGAAAGGATGGCCCCAAATCAGTTCTATGACCTACTCTTAGCCAAAAAGTGGATGAGACAGGAGCTGGAGGGATCAGCCTGTCATCAAAGGACTGTCCTCTCCCCATGGGGACAGTGACTCACACCGGAAGCCATTGAAGGCTTGGAGCTGGAGGGAGAGAAAGGAGGCTTTAGAGACCAAAATGGATACTTCAACATCATTTTCAAGGACCAGTCTGGGAAGCTGGCTGCCTGCTATGATCAGGTTACCCCAACAGAAGCATCTGCACGGTGCTGGAGGAGAAAGTGAAGACAGGAGGAGAGGGAGGGACATCTGTTAGCTCATAAGAGTGAGACTCCTCATTGGAATCTACCCTAGGTCCCTTTCAGGGTATGGAGGGAGGTCCTGTGGGGGCAGGTTTGGGTAATCAATGGAATTGGACTTTTATTTTCATGCCACAAGATAGTTTCTCTCCCTCCCTCCCTCCCTCCTTCCCTCCCTCCCTCCCTCCCTCCCTCCTTCCCTCCCTCCCTCCCTCTCTCTCTCCTCCCTCCCTCTCTCTCTCTCCTCCCTCCCTCTCTCTGTCTCTCTCTCTTGCTCCTCCCTCTTTCCTCCCTGGGCCCCCCCTTCTGCCCCTCCCCCCCCTCTCTCTCTCACACACACACACACACACACACACACACACACACACACAAAGGCTCAGAGCAACCCTAGGACTCACTCAAGGTTCCTTGATGCCATGTTTGAAGGAATGTTCATATTGGGCAGAGCTCTTTCTGGCTCAGCATCCCTTCCCTTCCCTTCCCTGAGAATCTAAGTAAGGCTCCTGGTGATCCAGGGGCTTCTTGGACGAATACCAGCTCACCTTGTTGCCACAGGGGGCAAAAGCTCCAAAATGCTAGGGACCTCTGGATTCCTTTCCTTCTGTCCACTGAGCCCTAGCTTCTTGTCATTCCTCCACATCTCTGGACTCAGTACCTTATCTGACAGCAGGCGTAGCAGTGGCACTGGTATTTGAGAGGCACACTTGGATCTGGATATCCAAACTGTAGAACCTTCAACCCCATCCCCAAACTCCCAGTCCCTCCACTTTTCATGAATGAATGCAATGACAGTGGCATGAATGGCTATTGGCGGCTTGCAGTTGGACTTCACGAGTTTCAGTCTCAGCTTTACTACTTTTCAGTTTGGGTAGATTTGGAGCAAGTTACTTCTCCATGTCAGCTCTGTATCTGGAATATAAGATAACTGTGGTGCCTGTCCCATGATTGAGCTAGTGTCTGTAACTCACTTATACAGCATGTCATACATGGGGAGTTGGCACCCCACAAATGCTAGTCACCATCTTTGTTGTAATACATAAGCAGAATTGGTCAGATCAACGTCAGCTCAGGAAGTGTGAAGGAGCCATTTGGTATGGGTAGAGGATACTGGAGCAGAGGTTCCTTTATTTCTTTTTTTTTTCCTTTGGCAGTTGGGATTTGAACTCAGGGTCTTGTGCAGATTAAGCAAGAACTCAACCCATTGATGAACATTTCTAGCCCTTTTTGCTTTAGTTATTTTTCAGACCGGGTGTTGTGCTTTTTGCTTGGGCCAGCCTTGAACTGCAATCCTCCTTCCTATCTATGCCTCTCAAGTAACTGGGATTACAGATATGAACCTCACTTTAGCCCCTCTGCCTGAGAAAAGATCCTTCTAGATGCTGGCCTGGTTTCCTGAAGGTCCTTCCTGTCGTCTCTTTTATAGGGACTCCACTTACTTATTCATCCATATATCCATTCACTCATTCACTTGTTCATTCATTCATTTATTCAAATGTGTGTGAAGCCTGGGTCTGTTCCCTCTTCCTCACACACACACCTGGGATATGAGTGCTTTGAGTTCTCTTGAGTCCTGGGGATGCTTCCTCTAATGATGCTGGTCAGTTCTCTCTCTACTCCCACCTCCTTTCCATCCACTGCCTTAATTAGCAGTTATGAAGCAGGCCTGGGAAGCTATGGGAAGAGTACAAGGCCAGAGCCTAGGCTGTGAGTGAGGAGCCAGGCTACAGGCCCAGCTCTGCTTCTGCTTCCTACATTTTCTGCGGTCATCTCTGCTACCTTCTCTTCAGTGGGTGACTTGAAGCAAACCACTTGAGGCTCTGTCCCCCAGGCTCTGTGCAGAGACCATCACCACTGCGACCCTCCAAATCCAGCTGAGATTCTTCCAGTCCCTTCTCTTGGGGGTGAGGACTCCTTCCTCCTAGCACTCTCTATGTGAGTCTGATAGTATTGTTCCATTTTGCCTAGGTAAAGCCAGGGGACTCTGCACGATACAGAAGTACTTGTGTATTTTATGAGAATTCACCCATAGACTGCCGTTGAATTCACTTGTATGCCCAGCCTCCCTCCTTGAGCTCCTAACCATGTGAAAAGGGCTTCAAGGACCCCAAAGGGTGGGGACCTGAGCAGCCTGTGTGGCCAGTGGCTAGCCATCCCAGCTAGACAGGCCTGGAACACTCTGTTACTGGGGGTTAGACAGCTGGCAGGACAGGTTTGGGAGTTGCGGGGAGCTAGGCTTCCTGCCAAGGTAAAGCAGGCTTCATCACTTTCCTCCATCTTCCTGCCTAGCCAATTAAAAGGTTCCGCCCCACTAGACTTGAAGCCCTGGGGCCGAGGAGCTACTGGGAGAGCAGGTTCTGGGGCCACAATTCAAACCTAAATATGTATGGTTGCAGGACCTCATGAATTTCTGCCCCTGTACCAGGAATGATGGAGTCCCACCTAGGATATCCTCTCCCATCTTCTTGGCCTATTTGCCCTCTTGCTGTAAGCTTGGGGTGAGAACTGGCACCATTGAGTTGTGCACTGGGTGCACAGCTTCCATGCTTCCCCCACAAGGGAGCTCATTTCCAGCCCTGGTATTCTGTGAGAGCACTGTGAAGGTCTGGGCTTGGGGGAGCCTGCATGTTTGGAAGTGGTATCATTCAATAGCTTGCAACGTTCATTAAACCTTTTCGATCAGTTCTAGAAGAGAGGTAGCCTTCAGCTGTAGGTAAAATACAACCAGATTTTAAAGGGAGAAGGAAAAGTCAGGACAGAAAACAAAACAAACAAAAAACCCAATATTGAAAATATACTGCTGGAAGGTTCTCTGTGCTTACCAAATACCAGCCTTGAATATGGCTCAGAGCTTTTTAGAACCCATAGAAGACAAGAAGTACACTAGGGACTTTTAGTCGAATGTTTAGGATTGTATGACATTTTCCAAGTGAATTCGTATGGAGAACCTCACCTAATATATCAGGTAAAAGGGAAGGGATACTGCTTGAAGAGAGGTCAGGGGGCTTGGAGCCCTAACTGTTCACTGATGATCAGAGGAGGGTGAGTGCTCAGTTTAAGATCACTAAACTAGCCAGTTCACTCCTGTAATCCTAGCTATTCGGGAGGCTGAGATCTGAGGATTGCAGTTCAAAGCCAACCAGGGCAAGAAAGTCTATGAGACTCATCTCCAATAAACTACTCAGAGAAAAGTTAGAAATGGAGCAAAAAGAAACCCAGAGACAATGCTCTGAGTTCAAGCCCCAGGACCGGCAATAACAACAAAAAAAGGAATGAACACTGGTGGCTCATGCCTATAATCCTAACTACTCAGGAGATTGAGATCTGAGGGTTGTGGTTCAAAGTCAGATTGGGCAGATGCATTTGAGAGATTTTTCTAATTAAGTGATTAGAGATAAAATTAATATCCAATTAAATTTTCTAGGAAAAAGCCAGAAGTGGAGCTGTGGCTCAAATTATAGAGTTGTGGCCTAGAACAGAAAAAGCTAAGGGACAATGCCCAGGGCCTTAGTTCAAGTCCCAGTACTGGCATACAAAAAAAATGAAGGAACCCAGCTGTGCTGCCATTTGGCTTGGTTCCCCTGGGAGACGTATGAGCCAGGATCCTCTGGGGCATAGACTAATTGATTGGCTGAATTGGACTCCAAATTAGACATACTGACCTTGTTCATGTTATCATATATCTGTTTATACTCTATACGTAGTAAATAGAAACTGTACTTTGAATAGTGTTTATTTTAACTTGCATGGGGGAGGGCAGCACTAAGGCTTGAGCTCAGGGCTTCTCACTCTTAACTTTTTTTTACTCAAGGCTGGCACTCTGCCCTTTGAATCAAGTCTTCAGATCTGTCTTTTCAGAAATAAGAATCTCAAAGATTTGTCTGCTTGAGATGGCTCCAAATGTGTAGTTTCATATCTCAGCTTCCTGAGTACCTGGGATTATAGACAGGAGCTATGGTGCCAATTTGATTGATTGATTGATTGATTGATTTTGTGGGTGCATGTGGTCTTTCTATGTAACCCACACTGGTTTCAAACTTGTGGGCTCAAATGATCTTCCTGTTCCAACTTCTCAAATAGTTGGGACTGCAGGCAATGCTATCATGCCTCATTCTCCAACTTTTAGATGTTGATCTCTTTCTGGGTTGGTGATCAGTTCTATGCTATGTTGCATGGCAGTGGTGGTAAGACACAGCTCCAGGGAGCGATGGGATCAGGATGGTAAACAACTGATGCTCCACAGAGTACTATGCTTAGCTCCACAAAGTACACTGTCTGCTTAGTTCATTGAGTTGGGTGTGTTAAATGTATTTTCAACTTAGGGTAAGTTTCTAGAAGGGTAACTATTAGTGGAGCAAGGAGCACCTGGAATTGCAAGTAGGAGGAGCCTTTGGATTCCACAGAGGGAGGAGCTAGGAAACCAGCTAGGATGGGAAGACCAAGCCAGAAATTTCCAGCTGTTAGTGAATCAGGCAGGGTTGAATCTAGTTTTGTGGGTCCTGAGACTCATAATTTGGGAGAGTTTAAGAAGAAAAATACAAAATAAAAAATTACAAAGTACAAAAGTGAATACTTATGTACAATGAGAAAAAAATCACAATCACACATTTTTAATTTAAAAATTAAAATCTAACAATGACCACAATTATTTTAAGTGCCAGAAATATAACTATAATACCTTTTCTCTTATGATTTCAGATCATATAGTGTTTATCTTTGTGCTGAACTCAGCCTTGTGTTTCCTTAACTGGTGCTTTACCAATTTAGTCATACCTACAGCCCTACTTTCTGCTACTTAATCTCAGCCTCCTGATCTCAGTCCCCTGAGTATCTCAGATTATGGGTGTGAGCCATTAGTATGCAGCTATCAGACATAAACACACACACACACACACACACACACACACACACACACACACACACACACACACACACACACACACACACACACACACACACCCCAGTCCTGGTGCTTGAACTCAGGGCCTGAACACTGTTCCTGGGCTTCTTTGCTCAAGGCTAGTACTCTACCACTTGAGCCACAGTGCCACTTCTGGCCTTTTCTGTTTATGTGGTACTGAGGAATTAAACCTGGGCTTCACATATGCTAGTGGACTCTACCACTAAGCCACATTCCCAGCCCTCCCCCTCTTTTTGGTGCTAGTCTTAGGACTTAAACTCAGGGCCTGGACACTATCCCTGAGCTTTTTTGTTCAAGGCTAGTACTCTACCACTTGAGCCAAAGCTCTACTTCTGACTTTTGCTGATTAATTGGAGATGAGTCTCATAGACTTTCCTGCTCAGGCTGGCTTCAAACCACAAACCTCAGAGCTCAACCTCCCGAGTAGCTAGGATTACGGAGTGAGCCACTGGCACCCAGCTTTATCAATCATATTCTCGACAGAACAGAATTTAAAGCCAAACTTCTTTGCTTATAGTGTGGCTCATTCTGATGCCTGATGCTTAAAAGAATATTCCACAACCTAGACTAGCCTCTGGCTTTGTACATTTAAAACTGAGTTCCTTTTCTTAGCCACAGATTTCCAGAGTCTGTCACATTATAATGCCAAATAAGTCATCGTGGTGGGCAGTAGGGGTGTTCATTCGGTGAGATGTTTAGTAGTAACTATGCTTATAGGTGACCACAAACCATACAAATACAGACTGCGAATCCCAAATCACTGTAAAAGGATCCTCAACTCAGCATCTCTTAGCTAAATCCCCCCAAACACCTTGGTCACTCAACACCCTCTGACAGGACAGGAAGATGGAGGAGAATTCAGAATGAAAAGAAACAGTGATCCAACCCTTTGCGGGTAGCATGGATTACTTTGTACCACACTTTACAAAAGCATGTGACCATGGGAACACACTGTGAGGATCTCTTCCAGAGAAGAAACAGACACCAGAACAGGCTTTTAATTGTAGACTTCACCCGCTTTCTGGTATATTCACCTCAATGCCAGACATGTTGTAACTGATCATTTGTGTTGTCTTGATAGATCTCCATCAATGGGATCCAGAGAGTTACAGAAACCAAAGGTCACATGACAGGGGACAGGTTCAAAGTCAAAACCATGTGATTCTAGAATCTTCACTGGTGAAGGAATTGATGGCTGAAAGAATAGATGGACAGATGGATGGATGGTAGATGGATAGATGGATGGATGGATGGATGGACAGTGGGTGGATGGATAGATGGATTTTGGCCACGTTGTCTAATTCATTGCTGACCTAGCTGTTTTTCCAGCAAGACCTAGACTCCTCAAGGGTAATAATGATTCTGATGCTTTCATTGTCCTGGGAGCTCAGGATAGGGCAGGGAACAAAAGCAAAACTTGGACTGGATGTTGGTGGCTCACACCTGTAATCCTAGTTACTCAGGAGGCTATCAGGAGGCTGTGATCTGAGGATCACAGTTGGAAGCTAGCCTGGGCAGCAAAATCCGAGACTCTTATCTCCAATTAACCACCAGAAAACCAGAAGTGGTGCTGTAGTTCAAAGTGGTAGAGCACTAGCTTTGAGCAAAAAGAGCTCAGGTCCCAAGTTCAAGTCCCATGACTAACAAAAAATAAAAGGAAAGCTAGGGAAAGGGCCAAGCTGGAGGAGAGAGAGATTAGCCTTCTCCCCTCATAATGCCACAAATGTGAGGAAAGAGTATATTAACCAGGCAGAGGTCACATGTCATAGATCCTGACCCATGGGTACCAGCACAGGGTTCTGCTGAGAGGCAACAAGATGAACCCAAAAGTCTCTCCCCCCTGCCCCACCCCCACCACCCCGGGGAGATAATGAAGTCTGCAGAGGACCCTAGCATGGGGTAGAAGCCTAGACAAGTTGATCTCTCAGGACCCCAAGCCCTGCAACCCATCCTGGTCCATTCTTTGACTTCAAGGCATTCCTGAGCTTCCTTCTGGAGTTTTCCAAGGCATTTAGGGAACAAGATGCCCACACAGGTGGTCCATTCCAAGGTTCAGCAGCCGGAACGAACAAGGCCACAGTGCTCCAAGCCTAGCTCAGTTCCACTTGAGGCATTTTATGGGACCAGCCTAGGTAAACATGGCCCCATTAATGCACAGGGTATCACCTCTGCTGCCAGCCTCCCACAGCTGCAGGCGCCAGAGCATGAGCCCCAGGGCACTTGGAGAAGGGGAGCTATAGTCAGGGTCACCTCAATGTAGGACTGTCAGATACATTCCAGTCTATTCACAGACTGAGGAAGGGGAGGGAGCGGGATCCACTAAGGCAGAGGCAGGGTTGGCTCACCAGCCCATTGTGGACAGCCATTTTAGCCTGATTTTTAGTCTGACCTTCTCCAAGTCCAGGCCTTCTCCTATAACTAGATGAGGAGCATCTGAAACAGCTGAGACATATGGTCTGATAAGAGTTAGGTTCTTCAGGGAGCAACTAGAAAGAAACTAAAACTAGAGCTATTAAAAACCCCAGGGTTGCTCTCCCTGAATTCTTCTACTTGCTTCTAGTTTCCTGGTGCCAACTCCCCTCTGCTCTTAAGGACGAGGAACCCTGAGATGAGTCAGACCTGGCCTTTAGCCAGGATGAATCACAGTCTGGTAGGGAGACAGGTGTGGACACAAGCAATGACAATGACAAACCAGTATTCTGGGCACTGAGACAAAAGGAAGCCCCTAGGACAGCCTCTGTCACAGCTGGGGTCAGGAGGGGCAAGGAGTCCCTGAAGGGGAGGGGCAAGGGAAGGCTTGACCTGTGAATTGTGAAGATGAGTTGGTCAGGCACCAAGGTAGAGGATTAGCACCTCCAAAGGTTACCCCTTTAGAGAGACCTGTGGGACTGAGGAAACATTCTGTCAATATCCTCTGAATGAATGGACAGATGAATGGATGGATGAATGAGTGTTCAGAAGCTTTCTGTAACTGGTTTGGGAGTGAGCATTAGAAGTGTCTGGAAGTTGAGAAAGTCTTGAGCACCATGGCTAGGTGCCATGGTTGGGGAGCTGGGACAGGATTTAAGCAGGAAAGGATGTGATTTGCCTTTAGGATCCTTCAGGAGGATGGGGTAGCTGTGTTAGGACACTCCATCGAACTGCATTTCAGTCAACAGCCAATACTGTCTTTGGTACGTGTATTTTTATTGCTAAGTCTAGCAATTCTAATTTAGAACAGAGGTGGGGACAAGGCCATGGCAGTGGTCCAGGGGATAGGACGATGCCTGTGTGGACCAAAGGCCATGGAGAAGTAGAAGGCTGGTTGTGAGGTTTTTCTTTTCTTTTCCTTTCTATTCTTTTCTTGTTTTTGAAATACAACAGAGAAAAGTATACAAGCTCTAAATATACCACTCTCAATAAACTGTCATGAGAACAGCTCTGCTTACAGAATGATGTTCTTGTGTGCCTTGGGCATTGGTGTTTTTTTTTTTTTCTTTTAACTTGTTTAGCTTTTAGTTCCATCTGGCTTGTGTGGTGTGTGAGTCACGTTCATGGTGCTGCGCCATGATGTTGGGTCTCTCTGTAAAATGGCTGTCCCTGTGTGAAGAGACAACAGTTTATTCCCTTCTGACTGTGGTGGGCATTGGGTCATCTGGGACTGTTTGGATAGTATTGCTGGGAACATTCTAACATGTGTGTCTTGGTATTCATTTTTGCATGTACTCAGTGATGTTCTGGAGCTGGCTGGCAGGAAGAAGTGGAAATTGCCTCTGCACTGGGCTCCAGTGGCTCACACTTGTAATCTTAGCTATTCAGGAGGCTGACATCTGAGGATTGTGGTTTGAAGTTGGCCTAGGCAGGAATGTTTGTGAGAGTCTTATCTCCAATTAACCACCAAAAAAAAAAAAAACGAAAAAGAAAACCCACCAGAGATGAAGGTATGGGTCAAGTGGTAGAGTATCCAGCCTTGAGTAAAATAGCTAAGGGATAGTATTCAAGCCCTGAATTCAAGCCCCAGTACTGGCATATAAAGAAGGAAAGAAAAGAGAAAGAAAGAAAAGAAGAAGGAGAGAGAGAGAAGAAGAAGAAGAGGAGAAGGAAGGAAGGAAGGAAGGAAGGAAGGAAGGAAGGAAGGAAGGAAGGAAGGAAGGAAGGAAGGAAGGAAGGAAGGAAGGAAAGAAGAAGAAAGGGGAAGGAAAGGAGGAAGAAGGGAGAGAGAGAGAAAGGAAAGGAAGGAAAGGAAGGAAGGAAGAAGGAGAAAGAAGAGAAAGAAAGAGAAAGAAGGGAGGAAGGAAAGAAGGGAGAAGGAAGGAAGTGCTTTGCTAAAAAAGCTGACACTCTACCTGGGCCCTTCCCACCCAGCTGTTGCCATGACTCCATGCGGGACCTAAGACAAGGTCCTTTTGACCTTGGCTCTATGACCTCCAAGCCTTTTCAACATGACATGGTTTGCAAAGCTCTTCTGCTGTTACAGAGAGAGAGAAAGAGAGCTTCTTGAGCATTCTGACCATTTGTAGCTTTGTGGCCTGCTCTTTAGGTGAGGCTTGCCTGACTTCACAGTGAGAAGCACCCCAACCTGCCCCTCGGCTTCCCTTACAGCCTTGTGCTATCCACCCCTAGAACCGAGACCAGTGGACTTTCCAGGGCCATGATGCCTTGGGAATGGCTGCGTCAAGATGCATACCCCCAACAGAGATAGCATCTGTCTTCTTTTCTCCAGACCTTGGGCAAGGGCAAAGCATGGTATCACCTCTGCCCCAGCCTAGACCCTTGGTTGGAAGTCTGCTGAACTCAGAGCCTGTCCCTACCTTTGCTCAGGGCCAGACAGGAACAGCTCGCTGATGAGTCTGTACGTGCGCTGATTGTGTGCATGTGTTGGAGAGGGGCCGTCTCTGACCAGCTGGACTCTGGGGAGCACAGACTTTCCTCACATCATGGCCCATTTCAGCCAGGTGGGACTCTGCAAAGTCAGGAAGTGTTTGTATTTTCAGAAGGAAATGAACAGGTTTTGCTTGTGGAGAGCAGACAGCTCTGGGAAAGGGCTCCAAGGGAAACAGGTCACCAGTGGGAAAGCCAGAGTCAGGCAGGTGTTGACCAGTAGGGCTGACAAGCTGACCGTGTCCTTCCCCTGGTACTGTTGAGAGATGTCTGCCTCCCTTCCCTTACCCCCCAAAGGCCTACCTAGGGTAGACTCTAAGAGGTGTTCATGGGCCCAGTGGGAAGGTAAAAGGCAAAAGAGTACCCAGATTTTCTTCACCACCTCAGAGACCCCACGGATCAGAGTTGGGAGGGGAGGCCCACAGTGCCCTGCCTGGGAGGTGCTGGGGGCAGGGAAAACTGGCTGGGGTTGCTAGGAGACTGGAGTGTTCCTTCAGTCTTATCATTCCTTGGCCCTTCCTCCCATCTTCTGTTCAATACCCAACCCAGCTGAGGCCCCCAGGCTGTGAGCAGAGGATGTGAGATGGAGCAGTCTCAGGTCCTGTTTCCAAGGGGCTACAGACCTGGTGTGTGTGTGTGTGTGTGTGTGTGTGTGTGTGTGTGTGTGTGTGTGTGTGTGTGTGTGTGTGTGTGTGTGTGTGTGTGTGTGTGTGTGTATGCATAGGACAAGAGGAGAGGGATGACTATCACATAATCAATGGCGCATAAGTGACCCAATTTAGGTTAAAACACCTTGGGGGTATCTTAGTTTGGATCACTATTTCAAAGCACCATGCACTGGTGGATTAACCAAGGGGCTTTCTTTGCTTACAGTTCTGGAGGCTGGAAGTCTCAGATCTATGCCCAGTGAGGCCTAGCTTCTTGGTTCCTAGATGGCCATCTGCTTGCAATGTCATTACACAGCACAGACAAAATGGAAGAAAGTTCTCCCCATCCAACTTTCTCTTTTCTCTCTCTTGGCAGTATTATAGTTAGAACCCAGGTCCCCTTGAACCTGGTGAAGGAAGGAGGTCAGGTCTGGAGGGTGCCATATTGGCTAGTGGTTGGATGGTAGGGTCTGGCATCTTGTCTTCATACTGGGGGAGGGAAAAGCCCCCTACCCATCACCTGCCTCCCAGGTGATGGGCGTGTCAGAACCTGAGAGGCAGGGGCAGGCAGTTGGCTGATAGGTTACTAAATCTGTCAGTCCAGTGCCTGGGACTGGGAATTTCCTGTGGATCTGCCCCCTGGTCTGGGCCCTTAGGCCTAGACCAGCCCAGCCTCCATGATGCCATGCCACAAGTGTCTCTGTGGTCTTGTCCTACGTCCTGTCTCCTGGCTCATCTCCAGTCATCATGGCATCCCAGTTCATCTCTCCATCAGAGCTGAATTGGATTGTTGGTATAGTTTTTATTCTTTTTTTCCTCTTTAGCCTGTTTCCTAGTTGTGTTATGTGAATTTGGGGGCTACAGGCCTTTGTAACAACTGGCTGCCTGCAACCTGCTAACTGTATAATAAAGACTCCAATATTCCTTATTCCAAAAATGTGGCTTCTGTAATGAGTCACCTTATAACACTAGACCCCCATCTCTTCTGGAAAGGACACTAATCTTGTCATGAGGATTCTACCCTCAAGACTTAATTGCCTCTCCGAAGCCTCATCTTTGATTGACATTGTGGTTAGGGGTTCAACAAGTGAATTGAGAGGGCATAAACATGTAGGCTACAACACTGGGGTGTCCGCACAGCTCATCTAACCCTAGATTTGACAGAGAACAAACATGAAATAGGAAATAGGAAGAGGCCCAAAAGATCTTCTTGGGTCCAAGCCTATCCACTACTGACTGCAAAGCTCATGATCTGCTCATGACCACACCCTGCAGTCTCTGCTCCTCTTCACAGAGGAGGAAACTGCAGTCACAAGTGGCCAGTGGCTTACCTGGAACTGCCAAGCAAGTCCAAGGCAGATCCTGGCTCTAGCCAGGTACGTTGAGCTGGACTACCCTGATCAGGCCTCTCCCAGCTGCACCCCCACCATAGGGTCCTTCCTCAGGGTCACTAGAAGAACTTCAGAGACCCCCAACCTGGAGGAGGTGTGGAGGCTCATGGGTGGGACATGCACCCTGGCACCTCAGCAGGGACAGACCCTCAGCTCCCCGCCTCTTTGATGTAGGCTAAGGGCAAAGGGTGGGGGCAGCGGAATTCTTGGAATGTAATGTGCATTGTCCCCAGAGCTCCGCCAGCTGGGGGAAAGGCTCTGAGAACAATGCAGGCTAGGAGACCCAGCTTCTAGACAGACAGGGCAGGGGAGGGAGAGGCAGGCTGGGTAAAGCTTCAGGTGGCTCAATGAAATCACAGAACAAACAGGGAGAGGCCTCCCTACTCTGCTGAGCCCCCTGGAGCCCAGTACCACCACTCTCCCACTGCTGTGGGGAGGGGGCTGGTGGGGATTTCCCAGCCTGTGCAAGGGGTGATCTGACTCCACAGTCTCTGCAGGCCCTGCAGCTCATGGGATGGGCAGAAGGTGATTGCCACATTGCTCAGACTGAGAAACTGAGGCCCAGAGGCCAGGCCTTACCCATAGTCACTCAGCCTGTAGCACACCTGCATTCCTTGTCCAACAGCTATCTGCACAATATGGGTCTTCCCTTTGGGCATTTCCATGGTGATCTCCTGTCCCTCCTTTTGACCTCACAGAACCTGGGCGAGACCAGTCACCTCAGACAAATGTCTCATCAACCCTGAAAGGGTACCATGGTTCCCTGGACCCACATCTGAGTGCCAGGCAGGGGCTTTCATACCCTTCTACTAACTCTGCCCCTCCCCCTCACCTCCCTCACACCTCCTCCTCCCTCCTGGGGTCACAGCTCCACACTTTGGTTACCCTGGCAACTTGGCAGAGCCAGTAGCCTGGTGACAGGATGGCTTCAATCTCCCTCTCGCCTTCCCTTTGGAGGCAGCAGCCCAGGGCCAGGGCTTTGAGGTCAAGTCCAAGTCCAGCTCTGCCACTTCCTGTAGCATGCCCTTGGGCAAATCACCACCTCTCCTCCCTCTTTGACAGCTAGTGTGAAGAATTTATGAGATGCATGTGGTGTCCAATCTCTCTTCCTTGTCCTTAGTCTTAACCTTTGGCCCTCCCTCGTGACCTTTGTTCCATGGCCTCTCTGTCCTCCAGTCAGCAGAGCCAAGGTTATGCTAGGGAGAGAAGGATTCCTGTTGGAACAGCCTCTAGCCTCTGTCTCAGATGGGTGCTCTGGGGTATCTGCTGAGACCCTGCTTATAGTGTTCCTAGTGGGTTTTCTGCCACAGACTGGACTGAAGCCCCCTTGTTCCCAGTCCAGAGCTGCTTCCTGGGATTCTGATACACTCGGAGCTGAACACATATGTTGTCGCATTTCCACAACTCCCTCCCCTAATTCCCACATTGTATCATACTGTCACGTGCTCTCTCACACACAAATTAAAAAAAAAAACCAACAAACTTTTGAATTACTTTCTCATCAACCCATCCACCTATCCATCCATCCAACCACCCTCCATCCATCATTCCTTCATCTATCCATCTATCCAACCACCCTCCATCCATCATTCCCTCATCTATCCATCCATCCAACCACCCCTCCATCCATCATTCCTTCATCTATCCATCCATCCAACTCACCAATCCACCCCTCTAATCACCTATCCGTTCACCCACCCATTCTTCTATCACTTAACCATCCATCCACCCATCTATCTACTCATCCATTCACCCATAGGTCTAGCCACTCAGTCTACTTTTATTGAAAGCTCACTGGGTTCTAGACCCAGTGCTGGGGGTTCTGAAAATAGGAGTTTCAGACTTCAGAGGTTTCCCAGCTCACGAGGCCAATGGCACAGACCGGTCATCAACAATGCGCTGTGATTGGAGTTACGGAGTTTCAAGATTGGAAAAGCCAGAATGGGAGGCTACCAGAAAGAGATGTTCTTGATCTGATTTGCAAAGCTTGCAGATGAGTTCTAGGATACAGGGAAGGGGCTTCTGGGAAGGAGGAGTCTAGGGAAAGGTGCCAATGTGCACTGGATGTTGGAAAAGAGATCAAGAAGCTGTGTGCTAGCCTTGGTCCAGGGCAGAATAAGGTCATGTTAGCTGAGAGAGAGGGCTTACCACCATACCTGAGGTCCCATTCAGGTGGGCTGTGTTAGCCTGTGGCTTTGTCCACACCTTCAAACTGGACCCTTCTTCACTACCACCCTATTGTGAGCCCAGCAAGGCTCCCATCCTGTCCATAGAGTATGGTCACTTATTCTGCCCTCCCCCTCCCCACCCCAACACTCTGTCAAAGCACTGGAATATTCTCCTCCCTACCACCTCCCTGTCATCGTTTCTGGCATCTCTGCTTCTGGTCTTGGTCCTATGCTGTGCCCTCTGTGCTGAGAGCATCATAGCCCCAGCTGGCATTCAAATGCCCTCTCAGCTCTGTTTCCCCTCTCCCCCTGTCTCCAACCCACCTTGACCTTGAGCCACACCAGGGATGCATTGGTGTCCGACTGGGCAGATCTTCTCAAGGCTTAAACATGTCTAACTGTTCTCTCTACCTGGAGCCTTCCCAGAAGTAAACATTTCCTAGGCATGTCCTCTCTGCCAACCCCAGCAGAGAGCTGCCCTGGAAGAGATCTGTGCCCCTCTGGAAGGAGCAAAGCAGATGCAGGGAGGCAGGGAGTCTGAAGAGGACAAGGCATAGTCCAGATGAGGGATGAAGGAACAGTTGAGGCTGGGCTGAGCTGCCTCGATGCGAGTCCAACTCCTCCCTGGGCTCAGTTCAGCCACAGAGCCCCGCAGATGTTCACCCTGAGGTCCCCATCACAGAGTCAGAGGCCCCTGGTATGTACATGGCAATCCAAACTTCCAGAGAGTGCCGGGAAGCTCCAAGCCCATGGGCAGATGGGGTCAGGTTCCCTCCCAGTGCAACCCAGCAAAGCCTCTAGGTGCTCCTGATGAAGTACCAGAGGGCAGCCCCTGTCGGGGCCAGTGCACAGAGTCCCCAACCTGGTGGGCACTGTCCGAAGGCCTTCTCTAGTCCCTGCCACAGCCCCACCCCTGGCACATCCGCTACATCTGCCATCTTGCAGCAGGAAGACTTGGCTTCATCATTGTCGATTTCCTGTTTTGCCTTTAGGATGGCTCCACAATCACCCAGTGGAGCCACTTCCATCCTGTTTGGGAGCCATGGAACCCCTTATCTGAGCAGACCACACCCCTGCCTCCCACCTGGAGCACTGCCAGCCCAGCTGGATGGTGCCAGGCTATGTCGGTAGGAAGGACACACAGGGTGTCTCACACACCTCAGGGCTATCAGGCTCTGAGAGGGCTGGGGCTTGCCACAGACACCCACAGATCCCAAGCCTCCAGACTTGGCACCCTTGCCTCTGACCTCACGTGGGATGGTGAAAGAGGGGGGTGCAGTGTCTGGCCCCTTTCCCTGCAGAACCCTTGATTCCTCTTCCTACCTCTCCCTTCTCTACAGCTTGGTATACTAGCTGAGGATCAGGCCTGGGGCCTCACTGACTCTGAGCATGGCAAACTGTATGACTTCCCCTCTGAGTTCTGGATTCTTGGACACCCTGAGTCCTTCAGCAAGGGAAGATCTTTATGCAGGCTAACAAGAGGCTTAGGCTCTCCCTGCCCAGAATAGGTGCCCGAGGGAGGGCTCTGGTCTCTGTTCTACCTGCAGGACTGGTGGGCAGACCTCCTGCTAGCTGCTCTAAGCAAAACAGAAGACAGATGGCCACTCTGGCCCACGGAGTGATGCAGATGACTAGCTGTGAGGATGGTGGCGGCAGTGGACCAGCCAGAGGGGCTCTGCAGTGGGAAGTTTCATCAGTGACCCATCTTCTGCATCCTCCTCATCTCTCAGGAAGCAGCAAGGCTATATTCATGTTGCACAGTTACCTTGAGAACCCCTATTGGGGTTTGCAGATGCTTAATGATGCAGTCAGTATCATAATAAACATTGCTTCCCAGTACTGGAGCTTGAACTCAGGGTTTCATGCATAGTAGGCAAGTATCCTACCAATTCAGCTGCATTCCCTCACCACTCCCACTCCAACCTCTTCTATTTGTTTGCTGATTAATTAATTAATATCCTGTTGTTCTTGGGGCTTGAACTTAGGGCCTGGGCACTGTCCCTGAGCTTTTTTGTTCAAAGCTTAAGCCACAGCTCCACTTCCAGCTTTTTTGTTGTTGTTGTTAACTGGAGATAAGAGTTTCAAGAACTTTCCTGCCCAGGCTGGCTTTGAACTGTGATCCTCAGATCTCAGCCTCCTGAGTAGCTAAGATTGCAGGCATGAGCCACTGGCACCTGGCACTACTTTGTTTTATTTTGGGGGGCCTGATCTATCCTTGAACTCTTTTTTTTTGGTCGTGGGGCTTGAATTCTGGGCTTGGGTGCTGTCCCTGTGCTCTTCAGCTCAAGGTGAGCGGTCTACCGCTAGCCACAGTGCCACTTCTGGTTTTCTAGTAGTTTATTGGAGATAAGAGTCTCATGGACTTTCCTGCCGGGCTGGCTTTGAACCACAATCCTCAGATCTCAGCCTCCTGAGTAGCTAGGATTACAGGCATAAGCCACCGGTGCCCAGCTAGCCTTGAACTCTTGATCTACCTCCCTCCTTCTCCAAGGGCTGGGATTCTGGCTTTTTGCTGGTTAATTAGAGATCAGAGTTTCACAGACTTTCCTGTTTGGGCTGGTTTCAAACCAGGATCTTCAGTTTTCAATCTCCCAACTAGCTAGGATTACAGGTGTGAGTCACTAGCTCTTGGTTTATTATGATCATATTTGTCACAATGTGGGCAGGGCCTGCTTGAGCCAAGAGCAGCCCAGGGCAAGAGGTGAAGCCTGACTTAGGTATGAGTGGGTTCCTTTCTCCTGGGCACCCCTGTAGCCACCCCCATCTGTCATTGTCCTCAAAACGGTGGGATAGCCCAGTTGATAGCGTCTCAGCCTGGAGGAATGGAATGGAAGGGCACCCAGAGAAGGGAGGTGTCCTAGCTGAGGCTGCAGAGATTCAGGGGTGGTCCTGGGACACCAGGGGCCCTTGTCCAGCACACTGCACCATCCCACCCCCTGCCTGTCCCTGGCATTTCACAGTCCCCCGCTCCCATCTCTCACGCTCAGCTCCAGCCCTGGTTCCTGTGGACATGGCTTTCCCATCTCCTACTCTGCTGTTTGGACCTGGCCTATCTTTTCATGTCCAGCTCAGATACAGCGGTAGAGCAGTCATGCAGCCTTTGATGACCTCTTTGCTTTTGATCTCCGTGGATCTGGTCTTCTGCTTCAGCCTTGAACATGACCTGGGTTGGGGCTGGATCACCACTAGCTGGGGCCTTCACAGGTCATTCCTTCCCCAGTCACTGCCCTTCCTTTGACCTGTGGATGCACACACACAGACACCTGCTCAACGGTCTTCAGTGACAATGCATTCCCTCGGTCAGTAAATATTTGCCATCTGGGGTTCAGCCCACCTGCAGGCCACCCAGGATAGGAGCACAGGGAAGAATGACTCTCACCCAGGGGTGGGGGCAGAAGAGGAAGCCTGTTGTCATCTCTGCCTGCATCACTAGAAGCATGAGGGGCCAGTGCCAGGGAGGGGATATCCTTGGAACTACTGCCAGCTCTGTGCTCCATGGAATGGCTCACTTGTCCACAGGAGAAGGTTTGATAGAGCTCAAATGCACCTTACAAAGGCCAGTGGATTGGTGGTCACATTTGAGATGATTTTAGATGATTTGTGAAATCTAAAAAAAAAACAACTGTGGAACATTGAAAACATAAGACAAAATTACACAGAATAGTATTATGGTGGTCATCCAATGTCAGCACTTCAAGAAGAACATCACCTCTTCCAACTCCAGCACAAACTCTCCCTTTTCCCAACATCTGAGGCCACAGCTTTGGCTTCCCTGGGGCCCCTGGGGCTCATGGAAAGCAAGATTTGAGGTTGGATTTTGTGGGTTTCTGGCCCACACTGGGGCCTCTCCACATGCCAGTGCACACGCAAGGTGGTTGGATTGAGTCATAGGAGGAGAAGGAGCCAGCACCCTCTGAATACCACCCCAGCCTCCTGTAGTGGGGGCTTTGAGCCCCACCTCTCACATGAGGAAATGCAAGCACAGAGACGGCGGCTGTGCTACCCAAGGTCACACAGCATTAAATAGGAAAGGTAGGATGGAAACCTATACCTGTCTGGTCCCAAGCCACACCGCGATCTTTGGCAACCCACACCAAAGAGCTAACTTTTTTTTTTTTTTTAATTTAATTTTATTTTATTTGTGAACATACTGTACAGAGGGGTTACAATTACATGGGCAGGATAATGCGTACATTTCTTACCAAGCATTGCAGCCTCCTCCTTTGGTTTACCCTTCACATCCCTTCCCAGCCTCCCCCCAATCCCAATCCTTCTCCTTCCCCCCCTTCCCCCCCCCCCCCCGCCCCGCACCGACGTTGTAAAGCTCGTTTTGGACATGACAACTTGTACTTCTCATTGTTGCAACAGGTCCACCTGTATCCTTAAACAACTGGTTTTTCCCCATCTCCTCCACAAGTTATACTGACATCAAATATAGTGAAAGCAGGAGTTATACTGTGGGGGAAGGGACATACAAAGCAACAAAGAGATAATCTTATAAAAGCGTTAGAAACACATGCATGAAATAAAAAAACATTAAAATACATATCTAAGGGTTCATTTTCTGACATCACATTATCTGACCTTTTCCGCTTGACTCATACGTATACTAGATATTGCAAATAAAGGAAACCATGGGACCTATGTTTCAAAGAGCTAACTTCTGTCATGCTTGTTAGCTGGGTGCCTGTGGCTCACATCTGTAATCCTAGCTACTCAGGAAGCTGAGATCTGAGGATCGAAATTCAGAGCTAGCTCAAGTAGGAAAGTCCATGAGACTCTTTTATTTCCAACCAACTACCAAAAATGCTAGAAGAGAAGCTTTGAGCACAAAAGCTCAGGGTTGGTGCCTAGATCCTGAGTTCAAGCCCCAGGACCAACACACACACACACACACACACACACACACACACACACACACACACACACACACACACACACAGAGTTGATCTGGGAAGCAGCTATATTTCACAGTCCTTGTCCTGTATCTACTGCCTGAGGTCCTGGCCTCAGTGAGCCAAGTGACAGGAGGATTCAATCCCACCACCCACCCCCTCTATTATGGCCTTGAGATCCTAAGGGAGTCTTTCCTTCCTTCCCTGGACCAGGGGATATTCTGCCCTTGCTGGTAACCCTTGAAATCCTGTAGTAGCTCTAGGGGCACAGGGCACACTTAGAGACAGTGGCTGAGCTGCTCCTTGCAGATAGAAAGATGGAGACCAGAGAGGGGAGGAATGTGGGAGGATTCTGAATGAAGCCCATGTCACACCTCTAGTGAGAGGAGTCAGGGTCCAATTCCGAGCCCCACCATGCCATGTGACTTTGAGGGTTGGGGTTAGATCATCTTCATGGCTCTCTGGGGACAAACGGTCACGTTAGCCCATTTTATGGATGGGATGCTTGAGGTGATCCGCTTTGCCCAGTGTCACAAACAGATGAGATCTGAACTCAGGAACGTTGACTACTCCACCCATGTCAGCTCTCCACCTTCCTAGAGGACTGGGGAAGACAGCCCTAACTCTGGAGACCCCCTAGTCAACCGTTACCCACTCTTCATCCAGCCCCTCCGCCCTCCAGCAGGAAGGGGAGGTAGCAGAGGTGCACCAGGCCTTCCTGCCTCCCCTTTCAGTGCTTCTGGGAGTCCTCTGCCCATGCAGGCCCCCCAGTCCAGGCCTGTCTGGCCCAGGTGGGCCTCCCCAGTTCATCCTGCTCCCAGAGCCAACAGACCGTGGCGTCTGCAGACCGTGACCCCTCCCAGCAGACAGCAGCTCAGTCGTCACTGCCAACACCAACGCCTCAGTGCACTTGACAGGCCTGGCCTCCTGCCTCCCCCCCAGCCCACCCGGGTGAACTGGAGAGAGGCTGGGGGGGGGGGGGGGCAAAGGACCTGGGATGGAGATGCAGGATGGGGCTGCAAAGGTGGCTGTGTGACCTTGGATACGTTCCTGAAGCTCTCTGAGCCTCCCTTTCTTTAGTCTGTCTTTCTCCAAAGCTCAGCTGCCTGGGATAACCCAGGCGGAGCTGCCGCTCTCTCCCATGACCCCTTTCTCCCTCCCTTCCCAAGAGACCCCTTTGGTCACGTCACATTGACAAGGAATGCTCGTGTGCACTTCAAGGCCCATTGCCCTGGCTCGAAGGCCAGGTCTTGCACGTACTCCCACACACAGAGCCCAGACCCACTCTCCCAGGCAGGTGGGGCCCCAGGGACCCCTCCAGCTCCTGACTGTGCCAGAGGCCAAGGCCAGGTAGGGGAAAAGCAAGGACAGGGTGTGGGATGCTAGCAGAGGGACAGCAGAGCTGCAGGGAAATCACAGCTTTGGAGCAGAACCCATGGCTTGGCTTGCCCTGGAGATGGGGAGGGGAGCAGAAGGGTCAGGCAGATGCCCATCCTTGACCCACCCTTGGGATCACCCCTAGGATTTGCATTTCTATGATTGTGCTTTGAGGAGGGGACACCTGTGTGCAAAGGGCTGCCCTAGGGCAGGTCTGATCCTCTCTGTCTTCAGAGCCCAGGACTGGGCCTGCCACAGAAAGGATCTCGACTGAGCTTTTGCTGAGTAACCAAGGTCCCTACAGCTGGAGAATCTGTTCAGAGCTGTACCAAAAAAAAAAAAAGCAGCAGACTAAGTAGACATCAGAAATGCCCAGGTAGGAAAGGGCAGTGGTGGCCAGGAAGGACATGCCCTCTGGACCAAATCCCACCAGGCAGTGGTGTCTCTCCTGCCTGCCCTGTGCCCCAGCCAGGATTGTTTACGGGGCTTTAGGATGTGCACTGCACAAGGTCCAACTGAGGAGCTGGGGCCGGAGTCTGTCCTACATCCAGACTCCCTAGACCTGTGGCTGTGGCTCAACTAGTAGAGCACTAGCCTTGAGCTCAAGAGCTGAGGGACAGCGCCCAGGCCCAGAGTTCAAAACCCATGACTGACTGGAAAAAAAAAAGATATGGATTCTCAAGCTGGGTGCTATGGTTCTTGCGTGCAATCCTAGCTGGTGTCAGAAGACTGAGACTAGGAGGATCACAGTTCAAGTCTAGCCTGGGAGAAAGTTCATCAATAAAAAGCTGGGCTTGATGGCATGCACCTGTGGTCTCAGCTCTACAGGACGCATAAATAGGAGGGTTGTAATCTGGGCCGGCCTGAAAAAAAAGTGCTGGGTCCATGGCTCAAGTGGTAGAACTCCTGCCTAGCAAACATAAGGGCCTGAGTTCATGGGGGGAAAAACCATCAGTTTCTTATTCTGTAATATGAGGAGAATGGTATCTTCACGGTGTTACAGGATAAAATGAGAAAAGGCTTGGTCAAGCCTTGAGCCCAGCGTCTGGCACATAGGCTTAGTCCAGGGTGGGCTGTTTCTGTTTCCTTCTCCTGTCCACTTAGCACTTGCTGCCTCATTTGAGCTTCTCAACAAGCCTGCATTTTACTCTTGGGAAATAGTCTTGATGAGGCAGCAGTCCTGAGCTTTCTGTTCAGCCTTCAGAAAGTTATGTCCCTTCTCTGGGCCAATGAAAAGGTCGGATTAAGTCTACCCCTAGCCATCTGGCCTCTTCAGTTTGGTTTTCTGCTGGGCTCTGGGACACTTGACTGTTCCTACTTAGTCAGAGGGTGTGGCCTGGGCCTCTGTATGTGTTGGGGACCAGAAAGGCAGCTGTTTTTGCATGTCAGCTGGCTGGGACAGCCCTGGAGTGACCTCCCACCCCCCAGGAGCCCTATCTCTATGTGAACTTACTCTCAGCTCCAAATTGCACACAAGGCATTTTTAGGCATTTATCTCCCCTGCGGCCCCCGTCCCATTTCACATTTGTCAGGAAGAAACTAGAAGAGCCTGAGTTGCCTTTCCTCTCTTTGACCACCTCCTGGGACTTCGCTGGATCAGATGAGAGTGGAGGTGACAACAGAGAGAAGAATAAATCCTGAAAGACAAAGCCCCACATTTCCTCCACTTAGTACAAGCGGTGAGGACGCCGTCCAATACCCTTTGGGTTGAGTCAGAGGCAGGGGAAGAGAGCAGCAGCCCCTGCCCTCCATCCAGGGGGTGGAGGACCCTAGCTTCAGCCTCTGACAAGCCCAGGCGTCTGGATTTATTATGGCAGACCCACAGACATTCTAGCTACCATCCATTGGGCTGAGTCACAAATGGGAACCATGCAGAGAGGTCTGGAGCCTTGCAGGGTATGAACTTTTCCCTTCCCACTAGAAAGCTCCAGAAGTGAGGTGAGCAAGGGTGTGGGGGGGAGGGGGAGGTCAGGCAGGGGAAAATGTACATTTTGGCTTCCTCCTCCAGGTTGACTTTGGATAACTTAGCCCTTATCTCAATCTGTTTTCTCTCTTCTCACCTGAGGTTGATCATATTCCATTCCTACGATTGTTAGGAGAACCAAATGTGGCATCAAAATAGGATCAAGGGTTGTGTGTTGGGCTGGGAAGGTGGCTCAGTGGTAGAGCGCTTGCCTTGCATGCATGAGACCCTGGGTTCGATTCCTCAGCACCACATAAGCAAAAAGAAAAAAGCCGGAAGTGGCGCTGTGACTCAAGTGGTAGAGCGCTAGCCTTGAGCTGAAGAGCTGAGGGACAGCGCCCAGGCCCAGAGTTCAGACCCCACGACCGGACCCCCCCAAAAAAAGGGAAAAAAAAAGGGTTGTGTGTTGTGGTACATACTTATCATCCCAGCTACTTGGGAGGCAGGGGCAGGAGGCTCACAATATGAGGTCAGTCTGTGCAAAGCAGTGAGAACTTACCTAAAAACAAATTAAAAAAAAAAAGAGTTGGAAATGTGGTTCAAGTGGTACAGTACCTTCCAAGCAAATGTGGGGCTCTAAGTTCAAACTCCAGAGCCATAAAATGGGGGAAATACGATCAAAAGGAGCATTGGTAGGACCTTTATTGTCTATAGAATTGAAACAGAGATTTCAATTCTCTAGAGCTATTAGAACAAATGATCTCAAACTTAGTGCCTTAACACAACCCACACGTATTATCTAACTTTTCTCCAGGCCAGCAATCCCAAATGGATCTATTGAGCTAAAATCAATGTGTCCACAGGGCTGCATTCCTTTCTGGGGCTCTGGGGAGGGCCTGTCATTTGCCTTGTCCAGCCTCTAGAGGCTGCTGCATTCCTAGGCTTGTGGCTTTTCTCTTTCTTCAGAGCAGTGCCTGATCAAGTCTTTCTTGTATTCTAACATTTGCCCTGCTTCTGCCTCCCCCTTCCACTTTTTTTTTTGGGGGGGAGGGGGGAAGGTAGTCAGTCGTGGGGCTTGAACTCAGGGCCTGGGCACTCACCTGAGCTCTTTTGCTCAAGGTTAGCACTCTATCACTTTGGACCACAGCTCCACTTCTGGATTTCTGGTGGTTAATTGGAGATAAGAGTCTCATGGTTTTTCCTGCCCAGGCTGGCTTTAAACCACAATCCTCAGAATTCAGCTTCCTGAGTAGCGAGGATCACAGGCATGAGCCACCAGCCACTGGCCCCTTTCCACTTCTGAGGATACTCACAGGTAATCCACAGCTGTCATCCTGTGTGAGATTGCTGTGATTTGGACAGGGTCTAAGTGAGCATGTCTCCCAAAGGTTCATGTATTGGATCTTTAAGAGGCGGGGCCTATGAGAGGTCATTACTGGCTTTCCCTCTCTGCTGTCCAGTCTGTTCTCATGTTCTCTTCTGAGGTCATTCATCCTGAGGTAAAGTGGAGGTGAGGGGGAAATGGCCTCATCAGATACTGCAACATGCTGTTTGGATTTTCATCCTTCAATCCTGTGATTTAAATAAATCTCTTTTTTATTTGTCACCCAGTCTCTGGTATTTCATTATAATAATGGGAAATGAACTAATACACAACCTTTAACGCCATCTGTGATTTTAATTCCCCTTTGTCATTTAACATAACGTAGGCACAGTCTCCAGGGATTAGGGTGTGGAAATCCCAGGTGGGAATTCTATCACTCCATCAAGCTAGCAACGGAGGCTTTGCTATCCTTCATCAGGAACTGATGAACGACCCAGGCAGGGAGTCTCATGTATTCATTTTCTCTTTTCTTCCCTCTTTTAAATAGAAATTTTTACCTCTGTTACCAAATTTTCTCACTGCCATTGGAGAGCTATGGTGTGCTGAGGATAGTTATTCAGCTGCAGATAGTGGGTTTTCTAGAACACATCTAAGAAATAAGTATAAATAAATAAAAGAACACATCGTGCTGGTTTTGTTTTCTTTTCTTTATGTCTTGTGAGTTCATTTATCTGTCTTTGGGAGGGTAAGAGGGGCACAGAAATGGAGGGACAACGGGTGAACAAATGCAGCAGTGGTATTCATTAGACACGATGTTAAAAATGAACTATACAACTTATGGGTGGTGACAGGAGGGAAAAATTAGGAGAGAGTGAGGGAAGGGGTGACATTGTCCAAAAAGAAATGAATTCTTTATCTGACTTGTGTAACTATAACTCCTCTTTATAATAACAATTTAAAAAATAAATCTCAATCTCAAAAAAAAAGAACACATCTAATTCTGAAGGAAAGACTACAAAGCCCTCAGAGATTCTGAATGCAGTAAGTATGAGTCTTGGATTTGTCTTCTGTTTGGGGGAAGGGTGGAAATGGGAAGGTGATTGTGTCCTGAAACAGGCATGTACAGCTGTTAGTCCAATCAAAGGAGTGGACAGTGTGGTGTGAAGTCAGTTTATTTTTTAAATTTATTTATTTTTGCCAGTCCTGAGGCTTGAACTCAGGATCTGGACACTGTCACTGAGATTCTTTTGCTCACGGCTAGCACTACCACTTCCAGCTTTTTCTGTGTATGTGGTACTGAGGAATTGAACCCAGGGCCTCATATATGCAAGGTAAGCAGTCTACCACTGAGCCACCTTCCCAGCCCAAAAGTCATTTTATTTTTGCCATCCACAACTTCCTTTCTCCTTTAAATCTGAGAACGGCATGTTGGTTTTTCTACTCTTCCCCACATATTGGCTCATATTTCAGATAGTGTGGTCCTCATCTCCCCTGTTCTAAAGCTGATGGTAAGAGATAGGCCTGGCCAATCAGAAATCATCATCATTCTGGTCACAGGGATTTGTTCAGGAAGTGACACGTGGACTATCAGAAAGTAATGAGATTATACATTTGAATACATTTTGGAACTGCTGAGAAAAGGGACTTTGGAGGGAGGGAGGGGTGGAAGCTGGACATGAACCTAAGCTAACTTTACAGTTTTCTTTCCATCACATGGAGCCTAAAGATGAAGTAAATACAGAGACCAGAAGGACTCAGAGATGGGCAGACAGACCCCCGAGTACAAAACTTGAGCCCCTGGCTGAAGTTATGCCTGAAATTCTCACACCCTTGGAATTTTTGGTGACATGAGTCAATACTTCTTTTTCTGTGCTTAAGCCAATATTTGTCATTATATGACAATGAGATCATTGATAATAAATAATATCCTGACAGCACTATGTCAAGAATAGTGAACTTGATTAGGAGAAGATCTTTACGAGCAATATATCCAACAAAGTTCTAAAAACCAAAATATGCAAAATATACAAGGAGTTCAAAAAATTAACCCCTCTCAGAGCTAATACACCAATTACTAAAGGAAACTAAGGAGAGACCTCTCAGAAGAAGAAGTAAGAATGGCAAAAAAACACATGAGGAAATGCTCAATATCCCTTGCCATAAGGGAAGTGCAAAACAAAACTCTGAGATTCTAACTCACCCTAGTTAGACTGACCAACATGATTAATTCAAACAACAACAAATGTTGGTGGGGATGTGAGGAAAAAGGAATCCTACTGCACTATTGATGGGAATGTAAACTAGTACAACTACTCTGGATAGGAGTCTGGATGGTCCTCAAAAAACTAAACATAGATCTTCCCTATGACCATACCATTCCTGGGCATCTACTCAGAATATCACAAGCCAGAATGCTGTAAAGACATTTGCACATCCATGTTCATTGCTGCACTATTCACAATAGCCAAGTTACAGAAACAGTCCTGGTGCCCTACAATAGACAAGTGGATCAAAAAACAATGTGTTATACACAATGGAATTTTACACAGCCATTAGAAAGACTAATATTATGTCATTTGCAGGGAAATGGATGAAGCTAGAACAAATCATGTTAAGTGAGGTAAGCCAAGCTCAGAGAGACAAACAGTACAAACTTTCTCTCATGTGTGGAAGCTAGATCTAAAACACACCAGGACATGATAAAGGATACAGGACTCTAGACATTCACACAGAAACTAAAGGAGGATACTCTTGGGAAGGAACACAAAGACACAATGCCTCTATGTATCTGATCATAAAAATAATATTTATCAAAATGAACTAAACAAATAGTGAACTTTTTTCAGTGGTATTTGGGTTTGAACTCAGGACCTTCTACCTCCTGGGCAAGCATTCCACTATCTGGGCCATACCCCTAGTCCTTTTTGCTTGCAATATTTTTCAGATTGAGACTCAGTTTTTCCCCAGGGCCCAGCCTTGAAGTGCAGCGTTCTTATCTACAGTCTCAAGGTAGTCAGGATGACTGGACTCCATCACGACATTCAACTTGTTTTATTTAGATGGACTCTCACTAAGTTTCCACTTGCACCAGCCTTGAACTGTGATCCAAGAACTGCCTCCTGAGTAGCTGGGATTATAGAAATGACCCACTAAGACTAGCCCTACAAAGAACTTTTGTATCCATATCTCATCTAACCATCATACTAAGTTTACAAATAAGGATTGCTAGCCCTATTTTGTAGCTTAGAAATTAAGCCTGACAGAAATGAACCCACAGACATAGCCACCTAATTTTCAATAAGGGAGCTAAAAAAATAGAATGGAAGAAAGACAGCCTCTTCAGTAAATGGTGCTGGTAAAATTGGTTAATCATCTGTAGAAAACTAAAGCTAGATCTTTATGTATCACCCTGCACCAGAATCAACTCCAAATGGATCAAAGACCTCAAAGTCAAAGCAGACACTCTGAAAACATTACAGGAAAGAACAGGAGAAACTCTAGGGCTCCTTGGCACAGGCCGAAATTTTCTTAATAGAGACCCAGAAACACAACAAATCAAAGAAAGGTTGGATAAATGGGATTGCATGAAACTGTAGAGCTTCTGCATGGCAAAGGACATAACTAGCAAGATCAATAGAAAGCCCGCAGATTGAGAGAAGAGCTTCACTAGCCATACAACAGATAACAGTCTCATATCTAAAATATACTTAGAATTCAAAAAATTAAATCCCCCAACAACAAATCCTCAAAGAAGCAACTGCCCAATAAATAAGTGGGCTAAAGACTTAGAGAAACCTCTGTGAAGAGGAAATAAGGATGGCCAATAGACACAAAAAGAAATGCTCAACTTCTCTAGCCATAAAAGAAATACAAATCAAAACAACATTGAGATTCCACCTCACCCCAGTTAGAATGGCTATAATCAAGAACTCTAGTAACAACAGATGCTGGAGGGTATGTGGCCAAAAGGGAACCCTACTGCATTGTTGGTGGGAATGTAAACTTGTTCAACCTCTTTGGAAAGCAGTATGGAGGTTCCTCAAAAGACTCCACATAGAGCTCCCCTATGACTCAGCAATCCCACTTTTGGGCATTTACCCAAACAACCACAAACAAGGCTATACTAAAGCTACCAGCACAACTATGTTTATTGCTGCATTATTTACCATAGCTAAAATATGGAACCAACCCAGATGCCCCTCAGTAGATGAATGGATAAAAAAATGTGGTATATATATGTAAAATGGAATTCTATGCCTCCATCAGAAAGAATGATATTGCCCCAATTGTTAGGAAATGGAAAGACTTGGAAAAAATTATATTAAGTGAAGTAAGCCAGTCCCAAAGAAACATAGGTCCCATGGTTTCCCTTATTTGCAATAACTAGTATATGTCTAGGACATGCAGAACAGGTCAAAAGCTATGACCATATAAGATTATGTTAAGTGAAATGAACCCCAAGACAGGGACACAAGTGTTTTTTTTTCTTTCTTGCTATTGTTTTTAACATACTTATAATGTACTATGTGATTTTTTTTGTTTCTTTGGTATGTTCTTCCCCCATGCTATAACCCTTGTTTTCACTGTATTTGATTCCAGTGCCCTGCATCTTGTATATACATTCTTCTAATTTGGAGAAGAGAAAGGAAAGAACAAAATGCTTAAATAGGGATACAGATTGACCTATTGTAGCAATGAGATGTACAAGACACTATGTTGAACTTTACAGCTTGTGGCAGGGGAGGGAGGGAAGAGTTGGGGAGGTTGGGAAGGAAGGGATGGTAGGGGAAAAACAAAGGAGGAGGTAACAATGCTCAATAGGAAATGTACTCATTACCTTAATCATGAAACTGTAACCCATCTGTACACTATTTTTAAAATAAAAAATGTATTTAAAAATAAAAGAAAATTGAGCCTGGGAGAGGAAATGTAACTCCTTCCTGATAGCATACTGGTTAAGTGACGGCCAGATTTCCTAGGATGAAAAATTTTCCTTTTTCTTCCTTCTTCTTATGTCAGCTTCCTGGAAAATAAGGAATCAGAGTAATGTCTTAGGAAGAAGTGAAGTTCTAGCTGGGCCCTGAAGCTTGGGAAGACCCCAATGGAAGCAAGGGGTACTGGGTGCTGGTGGCTCACACCTGTAACCTGAGCAACTGAGAGGCTAAAATCTGAGGATCAACATTTGGAAGCCAGCCAGGGCAGAAAAGTCTGTGAGACACTTATCTCCAATTAAGCAACTGGAAGCCAGAAATGCAGGTGTGACTCAAATAGTAGAGTGCCAGCCTAAAGCAAAAAAGCTAAGAAAGAGTCTGAGGCCATAAGTTCAAGACCCAGTATTTACATGCACACACACACACACACACACACACACACACACACACACACACACACACACACACACACATACACACACCCAAAGCAGGGTGAAGCACTTCTCTGGGGGAAGGAATAGTATAAGCAAAATCTTGGAGGTAGCAGCAAGCTTCCTGGGGCCAGATGAAACACGCCATGTGAGGGCAAAGGACAGGCCTCATATGCCAACTTAGGGACTTTCTCCTAAACAGTCCCCTGATCCCCAGAGATGTAAGGGTCTGAGATGCCTGAAGACCATGCTAAGCACAGCGGGGCAGGGCACTGATGGTAGAGATCCAGCTCCCTAGAAGACAGGCTTGGATGAGCCTGTGGGGTCTGTCCCGAGTCCCCCAGATCACACACTGGGGTAATGCCCATTGGGATTGATTTCTAGGGATGATTTCTCAGTTATAGACTTGGAAAGGGGATTTTCTCTAATTTTACTTTAAAGTTGGCCATGGGTACATCCTGAGTTTTCGTGTAGGTCCTTCTTGCTTCTAACACATGTGATGTCAGGCAATGAACTTGCACCTTTCTGGACCTTGGAGTCCTGTCTGTAATGGGGATTTGCAGTGAAGAAGACAAAGCAAGCTGGGAGCTGGGAACTCATGCCTATAAATGTAGCTATTCAAGAGGCTGAGATGTGAGGATCTCAGTTCACAGCCAGTCTGGGCAGGAAAGTCCATGAGTCTCTTATTATCAATCACCAAAAAGTTGGAACTGTGGCTCAAGCAGTAGTGCACCAGCTTTGAGTGAAGAGCTAAGGGACAGCTCTCAGAACTTGAGTTCAAGCCCCAGTAGGCATGCATAAAAAGGAGAAAGCAAAGCACAGTGTTGAGTAGGTCTCTCTGCCACTGGTTTCTTCTTATTGAGGCCTTTGGGCCTAGATTTCTGGTTTCCTGCAGCTTTGAGCCTGGAATCTAATCTCTGAGTTCTGTCCTGCAGTCTTTTATTGCCAGTCCTGGGCTTGAACTAAGGGCCTGGCAGTGTCCCTGACTGTTTTTTATTCAAGGCTAGCTCTCCTCCACTTGAGCCACAGCTCCATTTACAATTTTATTCGTAGTTAATTGGAGATCGTAGTTAATTGGAGTCTCCAGGACCTTCCTGCCTGAGTTGGCTTTGAACTTTGATCCTCAGATCGCAGTGTCCTAAGTAGGTAGGATTACAGGCATGAGTCACCAGCATTGGGAAAGCCCCACAGTCTTTGACTCAGGGACATAGTTGCTGCTACTACAACACAATTTATTGCTTATCCTTTTATGCTGTCCTCTTCTCTGCCTTGGCCAGCATTCTGCTGAGGGCCTGGCATCTACAAAAACTCCTTAAATAGACTCAAAGAAAGACTCACCCTGCATCCTACGTTTGAAGTGCTGGAGTGGTCAGTACCATGGGCAAATCCCAGGCCTCTGAGTCCCCACTGACCACGGGTGAGGGCAAAGGGAAGGTGTGGACAGCGCTCTCCTGGAAGTACTCTAACACAGGCGGGACTTGCTCCCATTCAAGTGGAAGAGCTGAGGTTTGGTCGGGTCCAGCCTTGCAGTGAATGCTGAGCTGGAATTTGACCTAAGATCTGTGTCCACAGCCTTTCTGTGCCTCTCCAAGCCCATCAATTGTTCATTTTCACGCCCGTCCATTGACACTTGCTTTATTTTCATCTGAATGCTTGATTTATTTCACCAATAAATCCTGTTTGTACCAGAGCTTTTGTTGTTGTTGTTGTTTTTCAGAAATAGTATTAGACAACACTAGAAAAGGGAGAGATCATTCTTGAAATGTTTTCCAAGCCATTTATGATGGAGAATGAGATTGGAGTGCCAGCCAGCCCATGCCATTGTTCGCAAAGACCCTAAGGAAAGTCATTACCCCAGCAAGCTGCGAACCCAGAGACAAACGTGTCAACTTCTGAACAATCCAGTCATTCCCCAGTCCTCTCTGGATATCAGCCAGCAGCTGGATATCAGCCAGCTCTGAACGAGTTGCACAATGCTCTCCCTGGAGGGGGATTGTTGGATGGGAGGGATTTTCCAGCTCGTGACTTGGATGAACCTGAACTTCTTTCCCTGCTGAGTAGTCCCAGCCTAAGAGGCACCAGCAGCCTCAGCTGAGGGGTGCTTGGGACAGAGCAGGGGTGTGGATTGACCCATTCTGTCCAGGCCTGGCCTGATGCTGTCTGTGACCCTTAGAAATCGCAGAAGGATTGAGGCCTCCACACAGCCAGGAGAAGCCCTGGAAATCTAGCAGCTGGGGGGGGGGGGGAGGGGGAGCAGGTTTCCAGGGAAGTAGGGGGCACCCTTTGCCCAACAGGAAGAGAGAACCAAAGCCTGAGGAGAGGCCCAACACATCACAGGAGACCCCAGCCCTTGGAGCTGAAGGGCTTGGAGTGGGGGAGGAGGAGGCCACATGGGAAGAGGGCAGGAAGGGGGATTTGGCGCAGGCCTCTGCTGCCTGGTCTCAATTTACTTGTGAGGAGCCTCCTAATAGCCGGGTGAGAGCTGTGCACGCTTTCCTGAGAGCCTGCTAAGTGTTTATGGAATGATTTGTGAGGAGAAGTTTCTTTGGAAGCAGCTTGGGGAAGGTATGTTATTAAGAGCTCTTTCTCCAAGTTCCCCTTGGCCCGCTTCCCCCAGGCCCCTGGGGTCTGGGCAGCCCATGGTCACAGCAGCTGTTTGCTATTTTGTAGGCTGTGGGGCTACAAAATAGGATCGTACTGGGGCTGGAGGAAGAGAGGAGAACAGGGCAATTTCCTCCTCCCCAAGGGGGCATAATGCAACCAAGAGCACTGGAGCCAGGCAGGATCTTCCTTCTGAGGGAACATGGGGTCTGCCATGGAGCCCAGGAGGAGATGGACAACAGGACAGAGGTGTCTGGGATGCAGGGCTGGGGTATGGCCATGGCAGAAGTCACTGGAGAATGACATGGACAAGCCAAAGATGGGGAGAGTTGGTGACTCTCTGCAACCAGGCTGCAGCATCCTGGGATTGGGGCTGTGTGTGCCTTCATATCCCCAGCCATCTAGTGGGAAGGTCCCAAGGGGCCCCTGGTGGATGCTGATCTACCCTCCCCCCATCCAGGTGGGGTCACCCCAGCCAAGGGTGGGGGCACAGACAGGAATCTGGGCCAACCCTGGAAGTTAAGTTCACTGTGAACTTTGGTCTGGGAAGCTCAGGACCGTCTAGAAATCATCCCAATGGCAAAAACCTGTCCAACCTGCTGTCACAGAGAGCCTCTGTACCCTGAGAGTCAGCAGCTAGCTACACAGATCCACTAGGAAGGAGCCAGGGACTGGACAGCTGAACTCTCTGAGACCAGTGTCCAGGAATGGGAGTGGCCCACTGTGATCTTCATCCCAATGTCTAAGTACAACAGCCCTGAGATGTTAGGCTTTTATCTCTCTTTTTTTTGTAGTGTGTGCCAGTGCTGGGGCTTGAACCTAGGGTTTGGGACTATCTCTCAGTTTTTTCACTCAAGGCTGATGCTCTACCACTTGAGTCACACCTCTACCTCTTGACTTTGGTGGTTAATTGGAGATAGTCCCATGGATTTTCCTTATCAAGCTGACTATGAACGCTGATCCTTAGATCTCAGCCTCCTGTGTAGCTAGAATGAGCCACCAACATCGGGCTATCTCCTTGATTTTATAATGGAAATAACGGAAGTCCAAATATTGAAGCTACACTCTCGAAGTACCTATCCAGGTAGAAATCAAAGTCAGCTGTTCAAGGCCAAAGCTCATTCTCTTAACCTTTATACTGGCCAAAGACACATACTTCCAACATCTCACTTGATACACCACATTAAAATGGTATGTGATGTCTACCTAATACAGTGGACTCCCATTTACCCAGAAGTTCTCTGAGAATAGGGGTCAAATTGTCTTTATTCTAGGATCTTAGCTGACAGTACTGGGCCTGGCTAAATGAGATGGGTGGATGGATGGATGAACAGATGGACAGATGATGGAGGGAGGAGGAATAGATGAGTAATAGGTAGATGTTTGGATAGATGGTGGGTAACGGATGGATGAGAGGGATGGATGCTGGATAGATGGTTGGTAGGCAATGGATAGATAGATGATAGATATAAGGATAGATAATGGATGGAGGGATGATAAAGGAATGGCAGATGATAGTAGATAGATGGATGATAGATGGATGGGTAGATGGTAGATGGATGGTTGGTAGATGGAGAGACAGATGCTTGCTGGTGGATAGATGGATGGTTAAACTCCAGATCATAATTTGGAAGCAACTATATGAGCAACTTAACAATGTCCATAATGGCGAGGTCTTGGAGAGTGGCTACTGGGGTTAAGGAATGTGTTTGGGGAACAGTAGATCTCAACAGGTTCCGACTATCAAACTGAGGGGCTGTGTAAACAAACGTCTGCGGGCATGACTTCTGGGTGTCCCATGACTGGGAGTTTCCATTGGCATTTTGGGGATGGGAACATTTGAAAGTCTTACAGAACATGTGAGTGAATGAAAAGCCTGTTTATAATGACCCGTGGCTTTAAGTCTCTTTTACCTAAACTATTTTGTGTGTAATTCTTATCTACCCCGAGTTTTCCACAAATGCAACTGCCTTGTAGGCCAGGGAAGATGATCCTCTGTTCAGAACATTACTGATATATTTCCCCAAATCACCATTTCACCCTTCCTGCAATATTGAGGACTGGCTAGCACACCTAGCCCTGTCTTCACACACAGAAGTTGCCATCCTGGCAAGCCTACATTTAGGCATTTTGGGTACTTCTAGGCTAGTCAGTCTGAGCACAAACCCAGGGAAATGTGGATGTTGATGAGAAGTTACTTTCCATTTATTTCCTTTCATCCAGTGGTAGGCTGGAGTTGGAGTCACAAGAAGATTTTCTAGCTCTGTGTCAGGGTTGTCAAATGGGTATTTGGAAATCAGCCATGAAAGAAATATTTACGCCACGGAAATTGGCAAATGATATAAATCAACATTTCTGTTTCCTTCAGAGAAATGACTGTTAAACATTTACCAACTCACCATCCGCTACCCTGGCTTGTTTTAGTGTGTGAGGAGGTCTCTGGGCTGTCTTTGAAGATCAGCTCAGTGGAGAGTTGGGGCTTTGGGCCCACAGGCTGAAGAGTCACAGAGGGAAGGAGGGAGCCTGCAGCTGTTAGGGAGGTGAGGCTCCCCTGCCTGTGGCAGGAGATAAGTGGACCCTGAAGAAGCCAGGGAGCTTTGAACTGAGGCCTGGGAGGGGAGTCACACCACCATGGAAAGTTCAGCCCTCCTTTTCCCTGCCCTGAGAGGCAGGCCCTGCTTCCTCCCTCTGAAGAATTTAGCAATAAGTAATGAGTAATTTTGCAGGATAGACAGACCCTGGGGGTCTCCTGAGGTTGCTGTGTGATCTGGGGCTATTTTGTTCCTTGCAATCGGGACAGATAAATTGGACAGAGTTTATCTTGTGCTTCGACAGTAACCCTCAGTTTACCTTTCTGAGCAATGATCTTGGGTGTTGGTGCTTCCATCAAGGGCCCCTAGGCTGTCAGTCCCAACCCTCTGTATCCAGCTGACTTCCTGCCCACTGCCCAGGGCTCAACATTAATCTCTCATCAACAACTCAGCTCTGAGCACTTATTATGTACCAAGTGCTTCTTGCACAATACTTCCTCCAATACCATCTCCCCCAAGCCCTATGGTGGGAGGTCAGCTTATTCCTCTCTCCTCTTTTTCTTTTCTTTTTCTCTTTCAAATAAGAAGACAAGAGCAGAGAAAGGATACGGTTTGCCCAAGGTCACCAGCCAGCAGGAGGTAGAGCCAGGACCCAAAGCCAGGCTGTCTGCCTCTCAGGCAGGCTCTTAACCTCACACTCAACCTTTGAAAGCAAAGATGGTATCTGCCTAGCCCTCCCTTTGAGGAGGTCCAATACGCAGGTCAGAGCTGGAAGGGATCGAAGAGATGACCTAATCGTATGATTCTCAGCAGTTCATAAATCCGCCCCACCCCCCACCACACCAACTTCATCATCCAGGCTACTGGCCCTGCTTTGAGAGGCCTGGGTCCTCTTTCGCTAAGGGATGTTTCTGTGGCTCTGTTTATTATGTAGGTAGGGGCAGGCTGAATAATGGTGATTTCAGTGCTGTTACTGAGAGCCAATGTTATTGCTATGGCTTTAAAACACAAACAGAAGAAGAATCTATTAGTCACTAAGGAGTGTAATAAGCCTGTTGAGTAATCAGCCTGCCGGCCTTGGTACCTGTGAGCCACAGGATGATAAATGAAATACGCAAAGCCAAATTCTTGGACACTTGTGGGAGGGTGTGGGTCTGTGGCTTAGGGAGGTCATGGGCCTTGCTCTGGAAACCTTGCTTCCTAACCGTGCACCATGCACGAGCCTTTGTTCAACTTCCCATTTCACAGACAGGGAAACTGAGGCCAGAAAAAGGAGCAATGGTTTATCCCAGTCACCCAGCAGGTTCAAGATGGGTCTAGGCTAGAAGCCAGTTGATGCTGGCTAGCTGCAGGCTGGGAGGACAGTAAATGCTCTTGAGAGAACTATGGCTGCGGTTCCATGGGGGTGTTTTCCATCCGTCTCTGATCCACTCTCCTAATAGTCCCCCACCAGGGCCAGCCAATCCCAAGCCTTTCCCCTTCCCCTGTACAGATAAAGCTGCCAATGTTTTCAGAGAGGCTTGGGGATAGGGTGTGGCTTTCTGAGTGTCCAGCACTGGGAATGAGCTGGAGAGAGCTGGGGTTTGCGTCTCCTCTCCCCCAGTCCAGGCTATCCACTCACAGCTGTGTGGGTGGATCCAGACAGTATCTGAGATTTGCCAGATGGGCAGAGACCCCAAAGATTTCTCCAAAGTCCAATCAGGAAGGGCCTCTTTGTGAGGAGGACTCAGCACTGAGAGACATGGTGGCCAAGCTTTGACTTTCAGCATTCAAGATCCTAGCTGTTAATGTGAGCCAGTCATTTTCCTGGCCCCAGCCTCAGTCTTCCTCTTATATAAAATGGGTATAGGAATACTTTTCCATTCGGCATACCCTGCTGAGTAGGCAAGTGACCAAAAATTAACACTATCATACTTACTATGTCCCGGGTACTGAACTCTTAAGTCACCCTCCATGCAGTCTCTCATTTAATTCTCACAACCATTTTTTATTTAAAGCTAAGTTTTCTTTCTACCTACTATTTTTAACAATAAAGCAACTAAGACTCAGAAAGTTTTAGTAACTTTTCCAGGATACCACAGCAGACCTTGATCTCTACCCAGTGATGAGCTGCCTTCTGAGATACTTCAGACAGGAACATGGTGCCCTCTGCAGCAGGAATCCTAAACCTATCTTAGAGAACTCAAGGCCACCCTTAAAGGAGAATGCTTCACACTGGCTGCAGAGTGAAGTCTTGGGCCGGGTGTCTCTTTTCCACAGGAGGACATCTGGCTCCCTCCACTGTGACACCCCTGGTCACCAGCCTGCCAGAGCTGGAACGTACAGGGAGGGGTTGCTTCTCAGTCCCTGCATGGCTGGGCGAGTGCCGTGTGGGAGCTGGGTTCTCAGAGCAGCAGCAGAGCAGAGGCAATGAGGAGATTCCAGAGGTTGCAAGACATTTGTAGATTTGGTCCCTGGCACAGTCCTGCAAAGTGGCGATACTCAGGAGACTGAGGCCTGGAGACAAGTGACCAGCACCCCAAGCTACCCAGGACCATGAGCTTGACCTGGGGCCCTCTGCCCAGCACCAGTCCACACTTTTTGCAGAACATCATCATATACATCTCCACACCTTCACGGGCCTCAGTTTCTATGAAATGAGACACTTTCTTCCTTTTCCTGTTAAAAAGTATTAAAAGATTTCAGCTGGGGGCCCGTAGCTCACACCTATACTCCTAGCTACTTAAGAAGCTGAGATCAGAGGATTACTGTTTGAGATCAATCAAGGCAGAAAAGACCATGAGACTATTACCTCCAATTAACCAGTAAAAAGTCAAGTGTGGCTCAAGTGGAAGAGCGCCAGCCTACCCAAAAAGCGAAGAGATGGCAGCCAAGCCCTAAGGAGGCAGAGATAGTAGGCCAGAAATGGTTTCTGTTTGACCTCTGGAAGTCCAGGGCGGACCTGCCTCTGCAAGCCAAAATAGCCTCATATTGAGGAGTCTGTGTGACCCAGCTTGAACCATCAACCTCATGACTTGGCCACAAAGCCAGGGCTCTCCTGGGTCACCCCAAATGGACAGGAGAGACTACCATGATGCCATCATCTACCATGCTGCCAGGAAAGAAAGGCAAGCGTTCACATCACTGAGCCTCTCGTACTCGATCTGGAAAATAATAGAGAAGGTCTTCCTACTTCTACCTCCCCTGGCCCTGGCTGGCTGAGTGCCCTCAGAGAGGCCAGAATTGCTGCCTCCATCTTTTCCCACCATCCTGTGTCTTTTTGAATTTTTTAACTTAAAATTATAGAATTATATATCCACAGAAGTTGGTCTTCAGGTTTAATTAACTCTATTCCTAGGAAAAGTCTCAGCAAGAATTTTATTTTTGGTAAGTATAACAAGATTGTTCTGAAAGTTATATGGAAAGGCAAAAATAACTAGAATAAAACAATTCTGCAAAAGCAATAATACAGGAGATAGAATTGTCTTCCAGCTTGCAGTCTACTATAGCACACATCATGTCCACAGGTTACAGAATGAAGGATAGACAGACAGACCCATAGTCTTGTTAGCGGCAGATGAAGAGTCTTACAACATAGGCACTGGATTGTTTTTTTTATTTCGTTTTGTGTGCTGGTCTAGGAGCTTGAACTCAGGGCCTGTGCTGAGCTTCTTTGCTTAAGGCTAGCATTCTACCACTGGAGCCATAGCTTTAAAAAAAAATTAATTAACTAGTTTAGTTGGTAGTTAATTGGAGATGAATCTCACAGGCTTTCCTTCCTGGGCTGGCTTTGAACCACAATCCTCAGATTTCAGTCTCCTGGGTAGCTAGGATTACAGGCCACTGGCGCCTGGCACTGGATTGTTTTTGAAAGCTTTGTTTTGAAATAATTCATCATAGGAAGTTGTAAAGAGAGCACGGGAAAATCCTGCACACCACAACCATTTCCACCAACAGTCCCATCTCTGAGATGGCTACTACACACTCCATGGTGCTGTTTGAGAATGTCATTTCAGCATGTGTGTTGAGTCACGTAGCCACCATTGTAGTCAGGGCCCCATTGCCCTTATCCCCACAAAGGGCTTGCTCATGCTGCTACTCAGTGCCACCCCACCCCACCCACTCACCAGCCTTTTGTGGTTGCCACCTGGCTCTTCTCCATCTGCCTGAGGTCTCACCCTCCTTGAAACCTGGCTGCACCTCATGGTCCCATCCATGCTTCCAGGCTTCCTACCATCCAGTCTGATCTTCATCAACCCCTAGCAACTACTAACCTATGCTCTACCTCAGTGATCAAATCATTCAAGAACATGATGTAATGGAATGAAACAGTATGTGACCTTTTGACTGCCTTGAACTCAAGATCTTCCTGCTTCAGCTTCCTGAATACTGGGGTCATAGGTGTATACCACTCTACCTTGCTGATATTGGCTTTGGGGGATATTTTTGTTTTTGTTTTTTTTTCCAATCAGCATAAGACCCTTGAGGCCCACCCAAGGGATTGTGTCAGTAATTCCATTATTTTATTGTTGAGTAGTATTCCATGGTCCTTTCTGGATTTGAACACTTTCCTTATCCCTTCTTCTTCTTCCTCCTCTTTCTCCTTCTTCTACAACCCCCTCCTCCTCTACCTCCTTCAAGATTTTATCGGCATTTATTGCTTGTACAAGGAAGAGAAGCTGTTTCTTTTCTGTCTCTGGGCAGCAATTCCCACCTATGGCCCCTTGTTGGAGCCACTGTCCGTCTCCTCCCTCAGGGTCCTTCCAGAGGCAGCTGTCACCCCCAGACTTATAGGGAAACTTTTCTCTGATGAACTATTGCCCTCAACTCCCTAGGCAGAGGGCTGTTTCTGCATTCCAACTGAGTAAACTACTGCCACCTGCTTTGGTTCTCATCCAAGCTCCATACTGTTCTTGGCTTCTATCCTTGTATCTGGCTGGCCACTCCTGGCACATGGGACCAAGGAAGAGGGACATAGGACCCTGGTGACTGACAAGAGTGCCAGGCACAACACAGAGCCTCACAGAAGAGGATGGAATTCTGCCACTTCTAGCCCAGGAGGATGGATGGTACTTCCTCTCCTCCTTTTTCCCCTTCCAGTTCCATGGGCTGTTCTGCTGAGGGTAAATGAACTCATGCTCTGAAGTGGCTTGGCCAAGTTCAGCGCTTTCCTTCAAACACACTGAAAATCAAACAACACATTGCTCTGTCATTGTTAGAAAAGACAGAGGATGGAAAGACACCTCTTTTCTCCCCATTTACTGCCCACCCCCACTGGCTTTTTCTATTCCTCAGAGTCCAAGCTCTAAGGGGAACTTAGAATCCTGGGATCCTGGAATCACAGGATAATGGAAGCTTAGAATGATGTAATCCTAGATGCCTACAATCATCGAATCATAGGAAGCCACAATAACGATATCTGAGTATTCTGTTATGTTAAAACCAGAGATTCCATTTGCAGTGTGGAATCTCTGCGTTTGGAATTCTACAATCTTCAGCATGTTGGTGCCAAAGATGTCAAGTTGCTCCCAAGTCCTCTCCCATAGCATCCATGAAAGGCCCTCTTCCAGGGTCACACAGCAAGCAAGGCGGGGAAAGCTGTGGGCCTCCCAACAGAAGAAAAGTCCACTTGACCTGGCACAACAGCTCTGCCACCCCTTCAGCTTCTCTGACCCCAGTTCATGGAGGCAAGCGCAGCATAGCTATGGGTGAGTCCCAAAGCATTCAGCTTGTTTCTGGTCTGTGTCCTTAGCTCTCTCTTGGGACAGGCATGTCAGGTCCTTAACAGTGCCAAGCTCTTTGGCCTACTGAGATTCAGAGATGGGAGGTAGGAAATACAGATAGGTGTGTGGGGACAAAGCAGAGGCTGAGCATGCCTGCCTCAGACCCACCAGGAAAAGGTACCAGTAAGTCCTTTAGTTAAGTCTTTCTTGGACATCCACTCTCCCTGATTGTAAATCTGCAGTGTTTATGCAATTGCTTAGGCCTGTTTCCTCATCTGTGAACAGATAGAGCAGCACTCTTGGCTTCTGAGTCCAGCTCATTCAGTCCTGGAATTTCTTTTCCTGGAGCTGGGTAAACTCATCTAGGATTTAGTCCCCAGGCCTATAAACTCTTTGAGGGCAGGGCTAATTTACTTTTAAATTGAAAGCACAGTATATATTAAAAAAAAGGAAGGACTGGGGCTGGGAAGGTAGCTCAGCGGTAGAGTGCATGCCTTGCAAGCATGAGGCCCTGGGTTCGATTCCTCAGCACCACATAAACAGAAAAAGCCGGAAGTGGCGCTGTGGCTCCAGTGGTAGAGCACTAGCCTTGAGCTGAAGAGCTGAGGGACAGCGCCCAGGCCCAGAGTTCAGGCCCCATGACCGGCAAAAAAAAAAAAAAAAAAAGGAAGGACTTGCTGGGAACCAGTGACTCAACCCTGTAAACCTAGCTATTCAAAAGATCTTGAGGGTTGTGGTTTGAATCCAGCCTAGGCAAGAAAGTCCATGAGATTCTTAGGCCCAATTAACCAGCAAAAAAGCCAGAAATGGAGCTGTGGTTCAAGTAGTAGAGTGCTAGCCTTCAGTGGAAAAGCTAAGGGACAGCACCTATGCCCTGAGTTCAAGCCCCAGCACTGGTACAAAAATAAACAAAACAAAAAACCCAAAGGACTTTAATCTTTTGTGCACTAGAAGACACAGTAGTAGGCATCTTTTCCATCTGCAAGTGTCTCCTCTTCATGGATGGTCCTTTTAGGGGTCATCTGTTAAAGGTGCCATCGGAGCCACCTTTCCACAGGGTTGGATGTGGCTTCTGGGTCACAGAATGAAGAACTGACCAAGGGGTGAATAGGCCCCAATGATTCCATCTCACTGTGTGTGCTTCTCCTTCTCATCTTCTTCCACAGGGTGGCATTTGGTCTCCACAGTCTCTGCCTTATTTATGTTTTGAGGGAGAAGAGATTGTGGCCTGGGGCCCTCCTTTCGGGACATCAAAGCCCACCAAGCCTCCCCTGCCCTTGGTGGGAGGTCTAAGAAGCCTGCCCTGTCAGCATGTGGCAAAGTCAAGCTCCCTCCAGAGGAACAGGCATGCTAAGGACAGAGGGGGGCTGGAGGCTGGGTTTGGATCAAGTTGCCCTGAATGGAAACAAACTCCAACCCCAAACCAAACCCAAATAGAGATTCCAGGAGGATCTGGGTGTCCCAAGCAGCTCCAAGCTAGGATGGGACAGGGAGGTCAAATCATTAACTCAGGGATCCAGGCTTCCCAAGGGGCATGCTGTTCCCAAGCCTATGAGAGGCATTCCCTGGGAGACTGAGGCAGATGGAATTCTATCTGTGAGCCAGCAGCCAGCCATAGGGGGCAGGTAGCCCAGGCCTCTGTTTACATCCATCAAACAAACATCCACAAAGGGCTTTGCTGTGTCCTAGCCTTGCTGCAGGTGAGGAAACCAGGCCAGCACCAGTGGATCTATGATAGCAGTATGACATGGGAGGGGGGAGCCCTTGGCACCCTAGGGCACTAGTATAGGCAGAAAGCAATGCTTGCTGGAGGAGCCTTGTCTGGTCTATCTAAGCTCACTCATATTTCCATGAGCTTCTGGCTTCCAAGAGAAAAAGCAATACTAGGTGAAACAGGCCTGGATACTCAAGAGGGTGCTAAACTCTGGTTCTTTTATCTGTGCTAGTACTAGGGCTTGAACCAGGGCCTGGTGGCTGGCCCTTAGCTTTTTTTGCTCAAGGCTGGCATTCTACCACTTGAACCACAGCTCCATTTCTGGCTTTCTAATGGTTAATTGGAGAGTAAGAGTCTGCCTGGGCTTCACCATGATCTTCGGGTCTCCGAGTAGCTAGGATTATAGGCATGGGCCACAGGCACAAAAATGGAGCTGTGGCTCAAATGGTAGAGCAATAGCCTTGAGTGCATAAGCTCAGGAACAGGGCCCAGGCCCTGAGTTCAAGCCCCAGGACCTGCACACACAAACAAAAACACAAAGCAAAACAACAACAACTAAAAATATCTTCTCCTCTACTTTCCCCTCGATCCTGTCCTGTTAATGGGCCCTCACTCGGCCGATGAGGGGAGGGTGGGTTAGCTGGGTGCTCAGATAGCAGAAGGCACAGTGTTTGAGTGGGGCAGACAGGGGTCACAGGGGAACAGGAAGTAAGAGGAGGGGGTTCCTCAGACATCGGTATCTTCTCCCTGCTCCTTTCTCCTTCACCAAGAGTGTGGAACGCCAGCCCCCTTCAGAGCCCAGGGTCTGTTGCGGTAGGGCTATGGAATGTGCCTGTGGCTCTGTCTTTATTCTGGTTTGTCTTCCTTCTGTGCCTCCAATTTTTACATATACCGTATATTCTTTAGTCTTGCTGTGACGTGGTGGTGCCTCTTAGTTTGATCCTTAATGTTCACTAGTAGGTAGACAACTCCTGGGGTAAGCTTAGCAGCCTTCCCACCATGCTGAGAACTGGGCCCCTCAGTACCATGTTTGTTCAATATTGGTTCTGGCTCCTGGCCAGGGTGGGTACGTGGTTGATGATGGACCAATCACATAATGTCTCACAGAGTCGCTGGTTCAGGGTTCAGGTCTTGAGGGCTCCTTGAGAAAACGGCTGGGGGTGGTCCATGCCAGGCTACCAGCCCAGTACACCAGCTGCACAGAGAGGCAGTGAAAAAATACGCCTGGTCCTGCCCTCCTTGGCCTTGGCTGCATTTCTAGCCCTCAAGAGATGGGGGCTGTCCTTAACAACTTAGGCTCCACAGAATGCACTCCCTGGCCTGCTTTTGCCTGAAGTATTCACCTAACAGTTGATTCGCGGTCCAGTTAAAACTGGGACAACTGCCAGGTGCTAGTGGCTCACACCTGTAATCCTAGCTAATCAGGAAGCAGAGATCCGAGAATTGTAGTTCAAAGTCAGCCTGGGTAGGAAAGTCCACAAGACTCATCTCTCCAGCAAACTACTCAGAAAAAGCTGGCTCAAGTGGTAGAGCACAAGCCTGGAGAAAAATAATCTCAGAGACAAAATCCAAGCCCTGAGTTCAAACCCCAGGACCATCACACATGTACATACGTGTGCATGCGCATGGACCACACACACATACATGCACACAATCTCTCTGGGGCAGATCACTTCTTCCAGAAATCATTTCTTCCAGAAATAATAGCTAATACCTTTCTGAGCTTTTTCATGGGCCAACTACTGTGCTTTCTATGAATTTTCTCATTCAGTTTTTATATCTTGGAGGTAGGTGGCCTTATCCCCAATTTTTAGGCAGGGAAACAGGCCAATAGGGCTCTGTGATGTCACCCTGCTGCAGGGCAATGGGTCGGGACCAGGCATGCCTGGCAGAAGCCGTGTTCCACTGCTGTCCCAGGATGCCACCATCCCTTCCTGGGGAGTCCTCGCCTCCCCCTGGGAACATCTGCTCCTCCAGCCTTCCAGCTGCCACACCGTTCAGGATAACAAATTATGCTGTAACAAGAGGTGAAATCAAATGCGGACAAAATAGTTTTCCACAGCAATTTCATGCAAAATAATTCCAAGGCATCCATCTTCTTTGCCACGTGGGGTTAGAGGAGCCAGAACCCAACTGGTTGTCACAAATAAATAAACAAAGCACAGACGAGATCATCGCAAGAGAGTGGCTGGAGCATAAATCAGGGCTTTTATGGGGCCAGTGGCATGTCAGGGACCAGACCCCACCCCCACCCCCACCCCTGCCTGGCCTCTGAAAGAGAATACCAGTGGACATGCTGATAATCTGAGCCAGGGCCGTTCACCAGTATGGCCACCCAGGGTTCCCTGACGGGCCCTCCCCCCGCCTGGCAGCCCCCTGGCATTTATCATTAGTCTGCTTCCACATGCACACCTCATTAATTGATTCATGGATTCATTCATTTATTCACTGGGTACTTCGTGTGTAGGAAGCACTCAGTAAAACTTGCCTGAATGAATGATTTTGCTCATTTCTTTTCTCCATCCACCACCCTCTCCCCACCTGCCTCCCCAAGACTCTGCACGTGTCTGTGGTGCTGAGGATTCTCCTGCAAGTCGAGGAGCCCTTGGCCAGTGCACTGAGGGGAGAGCTGGGTCTTGGAAGCCTGTGGGGCAGAGAGGGGTAAGCTGAGGGGAGAAGGGACTGTGCGGCCCCCCTCCTCATTATCTAGTTCCAGAACATTCCAGCAGCCCAAAAGCAACCTCATCCTATCCCCATCCCATCTCCCCTTCCCCCAGCCCCTGACAACTACTACCTCCCCTAGCTTCATTTGTTTTCCCTCTCTAGCTTGTTGTGTGTGTGCATGCACACTAGAACTCAAGGCCTGGATGCTGTCCCTGAGCTTTTTTGCTCGAAGCTGGTATCCTACCACTTCCAGCTTTTTCTTGCTTCTTTAACTTTTTTGCTGCTTAACTTCCTGTCCAGCCTGGCCTCAAATCTCAACTGTCAGATCTCAGGCCCCTGAGTAGTTAGGATTACAGGTGTGAGCCACCCACTCCTGCCTTCCTGTAGCCTTTCAATTATCCTAACCTGAACAAAAGAGAATGTACTATCCCCACGTAACAATAAGAATGCTCACACCTGAAATCAGGAGGCTGAGATGTGAGGACTGTGGTTCAAAGACAGCCCAAGCAGGAAAGCCCAGGAGACTCTTATCTCCAATAAACTTCTAAAACTGGTGGTAGAACACTGGCGAGCAAAAATGGTCAGTGATAACACCCAGGCCCTGAGTTCAAGCGCAGGACCAGCACATATATACATGCACAAATAAAAGAATGCTGAGGGTGTGGACAGTGTGTATATACCACATACTCGCGTGCATGCGCGCACATGCGCGTGCGCGCGCGCGCGCACACACACACACACACACACACACACACACACAGCTGGCACAGCTGGACCCAACCCAGTATCTACAGAGCACCGGGCCCTGGGTCTCCTCCCAAGCTACTCTGGCATCAAGGCGCAGCAAATGCCTGCTTGAGTAATACTGGGCCTCTTTGCTTTGTACGTGTGAAGGAAGGGATGGGCTTTCAGTTCAGCATACAGTCTTGGTCACCCAGTAAATTTAGGCTGTTGATTGATGGGCTGAGAAGGCCTTAGGGCACAGAGAGGGTCAGGCAGAGAAGGTGGCAGGGAGGTGCCTGTGGGCATGTTGGTTTTGGCCCCTGGGCTGAAGTTGACACTGTTCTCCAGGCCTGGCTGGCAAGCTTTGATTACACAACCCAACCCCCTAGCTCACACCTCTAGGCATCTGCACAATCATTTCCTCTAGCTAGACTCTTTTTTTTTTTTCTTCCCTGAAACTTCAACTTGTAGCTCCTATTCATCCTTCAGAACCCACTCAGTGTTACCCTTGCCATGAGTAGGGTAGTACTCTCAGGCCTGGTATATCAGCAGCAGACCTTCCAGGCTGGAGACAAAACATTCGGGGCCATCAAAGAGACCAGCCTGTGGCATTCAGTGTCTTCCCTATGTTTCCCTGTCAGAATATCATTCTCCCTACTGGAGGATTCTAATCCTCTTGCTGTCCTATGAGCTCTAAGTCAAAGTCTCCCAGCATCCTAGTTAAAAGGCCAAGGGAGAAAAAAAAAAAAAAAAAAAACAACCACACACGCGCACACACACACACACACACACACACACACAATAAATATATATATATATATATATATATATATGTGTATGTATGTATGTATGTATGTATGTATGTGGCTAAGTCCCATTATAGAGCCCCAGAGGACTGAGCTAAGGCAGAAGGGGGCTGTTGGACTTCAATAGGGTCTTCAGGCCCCTCACAGAGCTGTAGTTTTCCCCTCTGGCAGGGAGGTCTGACTTGGGGATACCCCTACTCATCTAGCACTGATCACTCTTGGCTATGGAGTCCCAAGCAGACCTCTCCTATCATGACATGTAGGCAAGTCTGACCCCAAGGAGCAGAGCTCCAGATTTTCAGGAGTCTCCTCAGGACAGGAGAGGGGGTCTGATAAGTCCCTGAGCCAGTATGGGGGCTGCAGCCTTGGGCCAGGTCAGGCAGAGGCTTCCTCTGGGTCTATAGAGTTGCAGACACAGCTGAGAGCTGGTTCAAGATGCTCCTGTGCCACAGCTAGTGAACCAGGATCCCATGTGGTCCAGAAGTAGTGCCTCCTGGCTTCCCTGAGGCCCAGTACCAGTCCATCTGTCCTGAGAGTCAGAGGTTGGGCCTGTGCACTGGGCCATGTTTATTGCATCAATGTTTTCTTGCTGTGACTTGAGGCTGTGACTTAATCTCTTTGGGTCTCTATTTCTATCTCAGCTCACTGGGAATAACAAGTTCTAACCCTCATGGAGCTTTAGTGAAGCCTAAATGAGATGATGTGTGTCCCATGTTTAGCAAGGGCTCTGGTGACCTCAGTGCTTTCAAAATGGCAGACCACACTCCAGAAATCCTGGCCAGGCCTTCTAGACTTTCAAGTGTGCAGGAGACAGGGCCTGGGAGAGAAGGGAGCTGGAGAGATATGCTGGGTTGTGGGGATGGGCATAGGAGGAAGAGAAAGCACCCTCATTTAGGGTGATGGATCTCTTATTTTTTAGCCCTTTCCAGCTTCAGCCTTACCCAAACTTTCCTCACCTCTGACCCTGTGTGGTGCTTAAGGATATCTGCTGTTCCCTGCAGTCACCAGACACCATGAGGCAGGTTCTTTGCCCTAGTTCCATCACCCGTGCATGTGTGGTCTTGTGCCTCAGTTCTCTGTCAAATGGCACTGCTATTTAGGACCATGTGTAAGTTTATGCACCTTCCAGAACTTTTCAGTTTGGTTCCTGTTTTGTAGTTCCAGACTTCACCTCTGAAGGAGCTCGTCTGGCTGAAGAGGCTCCACGGCCCTTTCCCCTAAGGATTTCTCTTATATTCCAGAGGATGTCTTGTGAGTTCCCCTGACTTCACTTGGACCATCACTCAAGGCCCTCTCCTCACCTCTGGGCCAAGACAGAGAATTCCTTTGATCCCCCAAGGCTCCAGGCAGCACTGAACCCTCATGATGCTTCCTCCACAGAGCCCCCTGGCTCTAGAGGCCCAGTCATGCTCACTACCTTCAGGAAAGGGCAACCAGGTGGGTTTTAAAAAAAGAAAAAAGTCCATGTCACTTCCTGTGGCATCTAGCAATGTTCTTGCTCATGGATGCAGGATGAACGAAGGCTAGATATTCTAGGCTGCAGGATGAGTCGAGAGGTGGATAGGATGGTATCTTCATCCATCACAGTTGTTATAAGCAAAATACCATAGAGACTATGTATCACATGGGAGAAGGGTAAGGGTCTCCCAGGGTCCCTTTTATGGTAATACCATCATGAAGGCTCCAACCTCATGACCTCAGTGCTTGTGAAAGACCCGACCTCCTGACAACCTCCACACTGGGAAACTGCATCTGCCATGTGGCTTTGGGAGCACATAGTCAGACCACAGTAGATGGCACATGGGCATATATCGATAGGTGAGGGAATGGCTGGCTTGGTTGGGTGGACAGGGACTGGCAGCCAGCAACCTCTGGAGACCAGGAGGAGGAGAAGAGCCTCCCTCCCTCCCTCCAACCCCAAAAGAACTTCCATTTCCATAGGAGATACAATCAACAGAGCCATCAAAGGAGACTGGGAGGCAGTGCCTTGGTGTGGGGCAGGAAGGTTAGAGATGTTGCAACACCTCCATCAGACTAGGGGTCCTGGGGCAGCTTCCTTCTGCTTTCCTGAGCCCCAGTGCCCCTCCGCACAGTCCTCCCCTCCAAAGCTAGGGCTATGAGGGAGGGAGGAGGTCTGTGCTCCAGGCTCTTCTCTGCCACATGGGAGACTATCAGCCTTGGTTTCCTCAGTTTTCCTCTCCCAGCACTGAATGGACTGGCTTTCTAAGGGGATCGAAGGGCCTCCATGGGTCCTGTCCTTGGATCTGAATATCACCTGGCCAGCCTCACCAGCCATCCCAGAGCCAACAGTGGGAGTGGTAAAGGGGGTGCCAGAGGGCTGCACTGGGCTTGGAGACCTCCTCCTGCAGGTACATCCCAGCCCAGCCACCTCAGAAACCAAAGCAGTGGCCCCACATAGCACAGAAGACCCAGGGACCCTAGAACATCTTCCAAGAGTGGTTGAGCTGGCAGGGCAGCAGCTCTGCCTTACCAGCAGGAGACCAGGCCCCAGGGAGAAGGGTCAGTCCAGACTCACCTGTGGCGGAACACCGGTGGGAACTGCAGGGTCAGCGATCAGCCCCCTGAAGGATGGGCACCGAGTGCAGGAGGAGAGATGCAGGCCTGATGCCTCAGGGTCATGTGTGGCCCCCACTGCCTCAGGGACAGGGTATGACAGCCACAAAGCACAGGACCTCCCCACTAATAGCCATGCCTGCTGTGCCTGGACGCCCTTACCTGACACATGTGGGGACAGTGTGTCCCAGGGCTCTGTGCCAACCTTCCCTTCTGGCCCCCAAGCGGCCCCCACATGGTGGTTGGTCCTGAAAAGGCCTAGCATGGTAGGGACAGCATATGGGGGGGGCATGGAACCCCCACTCCACCCCGCCTGGGTCCCTCTTTGGGATTAATGGTGCGGAGGCTGCTCATTTCCTCTGGCCTGGAGAAGGGTCCGGACACACAGCCCCATTGTGGCCGCCCTTATCTCAGGAAGCTCTGCCTGCCCCATCCGGAAGCAGCAGCTAGGCCCCAGTGCGCCTCCGCCCCCTTTCATTGCTTCTGAGAAGCTAGAGAGCTTGGCAGAGCTGAGATCCTCCAGGACTTCCTTCCATGGGAAGTCGGAAGTCCGGATTTTACCTGGGGGCACAGGAAGGCTGGGGTTGGGTCCCAGGTGGTCTCAAGAAAGGCAGTTCTTAGGAGCATCAAGGATGGACTGGAAGGGAAGATGCTGGAGGAGGGGCAAGTGGGAAGCCGTGGCCAGAAGGAGCCTAGCTGAGATGGGGCCATACCACACAGGGCACCGTAACCCTCTGCTTAGATATTTGCTTCTGGAGCCATGGACGGCCATATGTAGACCCCTCCTCCCTCCCACCCCACCCCTTTGTAATTCTTACCTGACACCTCACACACACAGTGGTCAGCCTCTGTGCTCCCCACCCTCTCCATGACAGCTCTGAGTACCAAGTGTGGACGCAGGGTCATCTCCCCCACTACGACTCCAGATCAGCTGAAATTGCATGAGGCTAGAAAAGTCTAGATTTTTTATTTTAAGAGAGGAAGCCATCACAGCTTCCAAGCAAAGATTTCACCACTCCCAACAATGTCAGGGTAGCTCTGGGGGTACCACATCAGCAGGTGATAGAGCATGGGCCTCCTGGAAGAGCAAAGAAGGGGCCCCTGAGCGGGGACTGGCAGGGAGTAAGGCTGAGCCCTGACAGCCCTAGCAGGGTTAGCAGACAGGTGCTTCCCCCTCATGTCTCCACCCCAGCTACACTTCTACCTGCATTACAGATAAGGAGACTGGCTCTGTGAGCTTGACCAACCTGTTTCAGATCAGTAACTAGATGATAGAGCTCTGGGAAGCTAACCCTAGCCCTCCAACCCAGGAACAAGTTCAGCAGTGCCAAAGCCTAACCTGAGATCAATTGGTTCAAAAGCAGGAGCACACAAGCATGTACGCTTGTGGTCAGGGTGAGGGAGTCCCATAACTCCAGGAGAGGTAGGACAGAAGCACTGAACCAATGGGGATGGAGTCAAGTGGCTTTCTGTGGCCTGGGCTGGGTCTTGAGCCCACGATGCTTTGTAGCTATGTGTGCAGTCTAGCCAGTGTCTGGGTTGGGCTCTTGATCCTTCAGACTCTGACCCGAGAGTGCTTAGAAGAGGGATAAGGGAGGCCTATGGGAGTGAGTCTGGGCCAAGGAGGCAGCTTAGTATGGGCCACAGGAAGTGGGCCTCAGTCCCTGGGGCAGAAATACACCCCTTCCTTCCTCTGAGCCAGAAGAAAGAGTAGGGGCAGGGAGGAGAGAGGAGATAACAGATTTCTGGGCCCTCTTGGAATGATCCTGAGGGAGGAGGATCCAGGATCAGCTTCCTTACTGATAGTGAAACACAGCCTGCTTCCCACTTGGATCACCTAAGTCCAGGCCTCTTCATTGCTGAGCAGTGATGGCTAGCTAGACCACAGACCCAAAGCCATTG